>NW_020653854.1:11707535-11877184 GCF_003589595.1 Hyposmocoma kahamanoa | reverse complement strand
AATATTCCTTATTTAAATGTTAAAACTCACTAAAAAGTATCAATAGCTACACAAAAAAGTTAATATAATTAACCTTAATTGCAGCAATACTCTTAAACGTACTTGATCCCTAGACACTTTTGATGTGTGTATTTAGTACGGAAACTATAAAACCTTATTTCAACAAGAGACACTTTTTCATCACAATTTTTCATGACATTATAATTCAAATGAACATTGACATTGTCAAGTGTTTGAAATAAAAGTAAAGCTACATTTCAAAGAGCCCATTGATAATAATACGATTTTTTCAATTTTAGAGCCGGTTTCCTTAAAAAATGACAAAACCTCATAAACTCAATTTTAGAGATGTAGACGCGGTGTTACAATACATTAGAAACTTCCTTTTAGGAAGGAAATATACTCTACACAATCGATTTATGCCGTTCATATCTTCGCGAACAATCCCACCACCTGATATACCTCGCAGCCCAGAACTCAAGTTGGCAAATAATTATTATCACAAGCGGTCTGCCTACGATTCTGTATGGCCACCCATCGTTGCACCAGTGGCCGAAGGTCCAGCTATTGCACAAGATCCAAAAACGCGCGGTAGCGAACCAGGAGGATTAAATCCTAATCAGGTAATTTTTTAATCTACCAATAACCCAACCTCAACTGCACAACCAAGTGTACAAACTCACTTTTGCATGGTATTTTATACGCTGTACCGAAGATTGTACTTACACAACATTTAGGTGTTTCTGCTTACTGCTTTATTTATTTCTTTTTTGGACAACCAACAATACGAAAATTTAATATAACAAATAGTAGAAACAGTGGAACAGAGACATACAAAATTCTGCCTTATTTAAAGGTCGCCACGACATTCAAATATAGGCACGATAAAATAATAGAATAATCAAGTTGATCGAATGAAATAAAAACAAACTTTAAGTTACAATAAACCCTAATTTAAATAATAACCATTGCTACAATGAATATGAATTAATATTATCAAAAAAGTAACAACTGCTTTATGGTAAAAATAATCATATAAAAAAAAAAAAAAATATCATTAGCATTCAAAGAGATAAAAGTTACTGTGAAACTACACAGATGCGGACGTGAGAGCAAACTTGGTTGTGCGCTTAGATCGTGAAGGAGTATTTAGACTATTAACTTATCTATTAAAATTCTTGTCACTCGTCACAGCAAGGCTAAATACTTTGATTGTAGAGTCATTGTTTAAAACGGTTAATAACCTTTGTACACAGGTATGTTTCGTGTGCCCCCCGACACCAGGCCCTCCGTGGTGGTGGGACGGCCACTGTTACTATGAGTATCGCTATGGTAAACCAAAATACCCTTGTGCAAACGAGCCATTCCAACCGCAACCTTGCCCTGCCCCGGAAAATACATGCGCTCCATGTCCACCTGGGTGTTAACAGTAGCGCTTAAGCAACACCAGGTTTGCAATTGAAAATACTTAAGATACATATTCAGAATATTATTCTGTATTTGGTTCCAAATTCCGTAAGAAATGACAATGATATTGACACAGAAGTTTCCACGAGATCCAACCCCATAACGCCTGCGTACAATACAGGAAACTTTCGAAGAGCCCACATTGTCAAATACTTCCCGGTAGCTCGAAAACTTAGATGCCACGTGGCTATAAGAGGCCATTGTTACAGCGACCACCATGATTGTTGCAGAGTTTTAAGAACTTTTGTTATCTTGAATAGGCTGTGAAGATATTCAAGTAATTCTTAGCTCATAAATGCTTAATAACTGCCTTGTGGCCGAACAGTTACCATGCTGGTCTGTCACGCAGAGGTCTCGTGTTCGATTCCCGGGCCGGGTGAAATATTTGTGTGGAGAAATATTTATTTATTCTCTCGTCTCACACGTGTTTGAGTGTAAATTTTGGTTGTCTTTGTGTATGTCCATAGTACCCACGATGCAGGGTTGCCCTAGTGCGGGGCAATGAGTATGTACGTTAAAAAAAAGTTAATTGTTGAACGTAACTTTTAAAAAACATTGAATAAAAAATATAAACGACTGTAATTACAGTACAGCTAGGTGAAATTATCTAAATTCCTGTTATGAAATAAATTCATCTTTTTAGCATATTTGTTTAATTTACACGTTCTTCCAACAGTCGTATCAAGTTGCAATTTTGGAATTCCAAATCTTTTACTTGTGTTTCTTACTTGATTTCAAATTCTGTCTTTGACACGGGCCCATGTGGGCTATTCGGTACAGGAACTGAATTATTAAAACAGTCCTCAAACTCGCAAAGCAACGTTCGTGTGTAAACCATTATTTATTTACGTTTTGCACTACAAGAAATGTGTTAATACTGACTTACATTTGTCGTAAAAGGTTTTAAGTAAAGTTTTTCGTATTAATCTTTTTTTATTGTCCAATTTTTGCAGTCTACATACATGTAGTAGTCTACATATTATGTTTTGAGTTTTATTATAATTAGTTGTGTTAAAACTACTTAGTATTTAATATACAGTCACACACATCACGTTATACGCTATTGTTCGAATATCGCCTACCGTTGCAGCGGAACAAGATTCGTAAATATGCAGCTTAATGTTTTTTTTTTATGATGCTAGGTGATGGGACGAATAAGTCTTGCGCCTGATGGTAAACGACACGCCAGTTGCAGTGCCACTCAGAGCTTTAAATCCCAAAGATGTGAGGTGCACTGCCTCTGCGCCCATCAAGCTGAGACACGACTCGAAAAGTTCCATGTGCCTGTAATTTCGCCAGCACGCTTCAAAACCGGAACGCAGTAATACTCACATTACTGCTTGGCGGCAGAAATAGGTAAGATGGCAGTACTTCCCTGAATGAACTCTTTCACAAGGAGCTCTATTGCTACATTGCTACAACAAGTGCTATCATCTGTACCTAATAAATGTAACCGAAGCCTCTCGACCGCAACGAAGCGTCGACGCGCGACTCCATATTTGCATAATACAAATTTGTTCCCTAATTGATGGGAAAATAGAGATGAATATGCTGTAGGCGAAAAATATTACGCGCCGCGGCGCTTCGACTCTGCGCCGTGTGAGTTGAGCCCTACACAAACACGCACATACAGTAGTGCTACTGTAAGTGAATGGTGGATCTTTCCCTGGATTTCTCTGCGACGGCGGTGAACCCTACCAATAGAATTAAATAATTACTGTAAATTAGATAGAAAATATAAGCCGTGATAGCGTAATGGTTTGACCTACCGCCTTTCCTAAAACCTGCACGTCGAAGAAAAATCATAGCCCTCAGGCCAGCGTGGTGGACTATGGTCTAAACCCTCGCCTGAGAGGAGACCCGTGCCCAGCAGTGAGATATATAAATGAGTTTATGAGGATGAATATAAAATTGTTTGTTTTAATTCTGTAGTTAAAAGTTAAAACTAATAAATAGCTATAAAATGGCGCAATAACAATGTGTTATAAAATCCACATTCTATGCATCGAGCGCGAAAATTAAATAATCTAGTGGACGGAGATCAATTGTGGTCCAATTGTGGCGGTACGGCAGCGCGGGCGCATTGAATCGCAAATACCTTGCCGTCCTCCACCTTTGTACTTAGACGCAATATTTTATACCCTTTGTTATTATTACTTTATTTTATTTTAAAAGTGCATAAACAGAATGTAATCAACACAACACGGTAACAGATACAATTTGGTAACTTAATAGACTAGACTACAATCCAAAAACAGTGTACACAACATAATAAAATTTGTCTTATACTCTATTTCTATTTCCTTATGGCGGCCACTAGGCTTGGGCCAGTGTCAATTTCGGTCTCAAACTGCGTCCACCAATTTACTTAACTTTTGCAAGCTCGAATTCAATCAATTAATAATGTCCCTAACGCGTTTCCGATTCGATTTTTTATAACAATCGATTTTGTTTATGAAGACATTTAAATCGTGAATGTGAGCGGGTTCAAAAAAGAAAATATTGTCAGATTGGAATCTTGATGTTGCCTTTGACAATTGGTGTATCCAAGAATTAATAATTAATGAATGTTAAAGCCTTTAAAAGCATAAAAATAGAATTATAGCAAAGAAACAAGAAGGGTTTACCTAACTTTCTGGATTAGACAAAATGCGCATGTGCTCCAGATTTTTTGCATAAAAAGTTTATACTACATATCTGTACGTAAGCGTAAAGTTTTTTAACTAGACCAAGAGAGTACTAATTCTGTTTTCTTAATGCGATATTCTGTTCTCAGATTACAAGTTTCCTAGACAATCGACTTAATAAGCAGCTACGTAATGATACATCAAAACACCTTATTACCTATGTCCCAAGACTTGACAACTGTTCAAGGTCGAAAAAACCTTTTTTACAAACCTGTATTTCTACATATAATTTATTAAGTATATAGAAATACGTCATTTCATATTTATGTATAATAATTTTGTTTTCTAACAATGAAAATTGTGTCATCTGCAAAAATAATCTTGTTCGTCCCATCGTATGATATTATATAAAAAAAGTCGTATTCTTCTGTTGCTTTAAGAGGGAGCAGAGGAAAAATTCTTACTCTTCGATTTGATTTTAGAGGGGTATATCCACTTTAAAGTTAAAAATAAAATATTGTATAAGTAACTACACGATATATTCAAGCAGAGACATTAATCAGAAACATAAAACAATAAAGTTTCCTCAATAGATAAAAATCACGAAATGACCTCTAATTTTCAAATGTTTTATTTATTAGGACAAAAATTTGATAATTAATTATATTTATGCATGATCGACAACTGTCACTACGGATTTTTTTTTAATCCCTTTAGTTTTAGAGTTATTCCGCTAAAACGAATTTGGTACTTTTAATGCGCAAAATTCAACATCTCCTGTCGCATGTCACGCGAACTTCAGGCATATATTTGTTTCACAAATTTGGGCGGAGCCAACGTCAAAACTTTTTTGGTATGCTCCCTCTTAATAACAACCCAAAGGTGACGATAATTTGTATTTCATCCTATTCCCCGATCCACTGCGTGCTACAAAAGAGTAATATAAAAAATAAATAAATTTATCAGAAAATTGCATAAAAAAAACATATATTATAACCCATTTGGTTCCATTAGTACTGTTTCAATTGATTACGAATAGTTTTTTCTTTGTATAATTGACAGACAATTTTATTTATTTAGTGCCAATCGAGCTCCTTATGAAAGAGTCCATCCAGGGAAGTACTACCACCTGTTTCTGCCGCCAATTTGTATTATTAACATTACTGCGTTCCGTTTTTGAAGAATAATGGTGCTGGTAAAATTATAGGAACATGACACTTGCCAACTTGTGTCTCAGGGTGACAGGTGCTGTTGCAATGCTCAGATCTTTGCAATTTGAAGCTCTGAATAGCAGTGCAACTGCTATGGACAGGCTTGTCGCTTACCACCAGGTGCACGACTTGTTCATCCTGTCACTTGGTATCATAAAAAAAAAATCCTTTCTTTTTCGTAGCACACAGTCGATAGGCACTTCACTATATTACCCGATGGAAAGTGACGACGTGGACGAAGATGACATATCATCGTCACTATCACTGTCAACCTAGAAGGTAAAGGTCACGATTCAAGTTGTGTAAGTTCAGCAATTACCCAGTGTCGACTCTCAAACCAGGGAATGTGTAGTATGTAGTTTACTTACTTTTTACGACAAAGTGCACGTCTTTTTGTTACATTTACTTCATGAAAGTCATAAACGCAGGACTGCACACTACACTAGCGACGTCACTTTTTAAAGTCTCATCCACACGTGTTTCTGATGTCGTAATTTAATTATTAACAAGACACGTGTGGATGAGACTTTAAAAAGTGACGTCGCTAGTGTAGTGTGCAATCCTGCATTTACGACTTTCATGAAGTAAACGAGGGTAGTTTCTCACCGCCGCCTGAGCTTCTACCCGTACTAAATGAAATACGTAAATTATCCATTAGTTTAATTCATCACAGACATCTACTATCAGAGACACGCCAATAAAAAAATCAACCTGAATTAAAAAGTATTGTTGTTTATCGTTGTCAATATGTATTATATTATTAAGTTACATGAATGAATAGATAAAAAATCATAGATAGCTTATCAAATATGATTTATTAGTAATAAAATTTGATGCAAAAAAATAGAGTTTAAAAAACCGGTGCATGACATACAAACCCCCTGACGAAAAATAAGAGGTTTTACATTTTATTTTGTTTGATAAATAAAATTTTCCGTTCAATCTCGAGCTATCGTTGACCACATCTTGATAGTAGCCAAGACTAAATACGTGTTTTATTTTTAAAAAGAAAATAATGTGTAGCAGAACGGTAATCAAATCTGTCACACATTTATCAAATTCTACTCGAATATAGATAAAAAAAATTATACATGAAGGCATAGTTAAAGAATCATCCACTATAGCACGTTTGTCTACAGATAAACGAGAAGGCCAATAAATCTGGTGCTTACCAAGGCGGTGAGGGGCGCTAGAATATCCCCTCGATCTATTCTGTGTAGTCTATTGTATCGGGATTCTGAGGGAGACACCCCACGTGAAAGAAACACAAAGGGTTTGAACCCAAACGTTACTCAATGAAAGTAATAAAAAGATCAACTATACAGGGGAGAATTAAATCGTAACGTTACTGACAGTTACTAAGTAATAATTTTAAGTATAAACTGCACACACCGGCACATTTAACGGAACACTAATGAAATCCCCAAACGAATGCAGTGTATTTAAAAACTCTGGCCGGTTATTTTACTTTTTAACCCACTTAAAACAACAAATTCTGAATTCGATTATATTTTGGTCTTTTTGTGTATGGTATGCTATTATTCCTACATTTTGTGAACCGATTTCAATGATTTTTTTTTATTGGAAAGGGAGTATCTCAGTAGTCATCATCATCATCATGTACAGCTTGACTTCACCCACTGCTGGGTATAGGCCTCCAAGTTTCTTTACCACTCCCCATGATCAGTAGTGGTCCCGTTTAAATTTGAAGAAAATATTGTACTTTCTTCTCTATAATATTATATTCTCCAGGCGATAGCTGAAATTCAGTGAAAAAAGTATTATTATTTAGTAAACTTTGATTTAATCAATGACAAACTGTCTTAATTTTTAAATTTTTAGCCGTTTCAGCGTCGTCATAAAATTTATAAAAAAATGCAGTTTTAAATTCGATTTCCTCCAATAAAGGTTGAGTAAAGCTGCACCAAGGTAATATTAAAAGATGTTAATATAATTACTACTGTTTGTCTAATTTTTATTTATTTAAATAAACGTTACCATCTTATATTTTTACTGTCACTTTATTCCGCAAAATATGGTACTTGTGAAAAGCTTAATCGAATATTAAGCTAACAAGTTTGTTATTTTCATATTAAAATGTAATATATTGAAATGGAATAATTACACCTATGATTTCAAAGATTTCCCAAAGATGGTGCCACGGCAAAAAAGTCGTTAAAAACCAAAAAATATATCTGTGAAGCACATAGAAAAGTTTGTAAGGTCTGCTAGCTCGTTCCGTAGAAGAATATCCGCATATTTTTTGTAAAATTGCGATCATGACAATAACATCGTTATATATTATAATAAAATTAAAAATAAGAAATACAAAGAAGAAGAATAATTCGAAAAGAACGGGGTTATGATGGGGTTATGCATATAACCAGAAATAGATTCGAAATGTCATTTAATTTGTTTGAAAACTATTCTGCCATATTAATACGGTGACAACTGCACTCCGATTGGCCAGCCCGAATTCGAAACAATTGACGGGTGTCGTCAATTGTTTCACTTCAAATTGACCAGTTTAAGTTGAGCTTTACTGTAATGGTTTAATTACCGATGAAATGTGATTTTGTTTGTTTTGTAATTAGATGTTTTGCTGTTTTTCCCACACCACCGAATGAAATGTTTAGAATCGCGTACTCGGTAAAATGAAACAGTCTTAAAATAAACCAATAGCGCCTAGAGAAATTTGATAACTTCTACCGAGTGATATGAACAAGATCACATTTGCGTCACTCTCGGTAAAAATAAAACCCAAAAATTCGCAGTCAGAGGCGAATGGTGAAATAAATAGAATAACGGACGTATTTCAAATAAACTACATTTAATCCCAAGCGGATTTCATGGCCACCATCAAACCAAAGTCGGCTTGTGGAAAAAACCGTGTCATGTTTTAAAGAATACATAAGTAGTTAGGTAGGTACTGGAAAAATTTATGTTACATTCCTGTGTAATTTCATTTCACATTTTCATCTTCAAAAGACTATGCCACGGTATACAAGGTTATTGGTAAACATCATATTATTACTAACATGCTACTAGATATATATGGTAGCAGTAGAGCTCCTTGTAAAAGAGTTCGTCCAATGTAGTAGTAATTACTTTTTCCTGATGCCAAGCAGTAATGTCAGCATTACTTTTTCTGGTTTTGAAAGGTGCTGGTGAAATTACAGATACATGGGACTTGTCAACTTATGTCTCAAGATGACGGGCGCAATGGCGGTGCCCTTAAAATCTTTGTGATTTAAAGCTCTGAGTGGCATTGCAACTGTTATGGATAGGCGCGTCGCTTGCCATCAGGCGCACAACTTGTTGACAAAATACTAAAAAAATCCTGTATTTTTATGATGCAAATGCCAAAGGATCAATAATGAGGATTAATTAAATGTTACTCGTAAGGAATTAATTTTAATAATAAATTAATCCCTTCTAATAACCTAGAAAGCAGTAATACTTTTCTTTAAAAATAAAATAATGTCTCCATGAAGCAAAATATCCAATGTACAATACTTGCAAGTACTTTGTTTGCGTATCTCATAACCGTGAAATGCCTGTACATACCAATGACGTAATGTAGAGTCAGTAAAGTAAATTAATTCGTAGTAAATTATAAAACAAAAACTACTATCGCCAAGAAATTTATTTATTTGTCAAAATAAGGTACATTAGGTTATATTTTAAATAAATCCGGATTATTGTACATATCATAGTCGGCACGCAAATATATATTATATACATTATTCAAATATTTGCTGTAATTACTAATCAAAACTAAATATTATAAAATCACATTTACGATAACGTTGAGAAATGCGATTCCACTCAGATCTGAAATTTCCATTCATCCATCCATCATTCCAGTCCATTGGGATTGGTCATTCCACTGCTTCTGGTGATTCGTCCCTTCCTGATCTTAACGCGCTTATTAGACATTTTTCCCTACCCCCTGTTACTTTGGATAAGCATCGTAAAATCGCTACCCTTCGCATTTTGCCTGACTGTACTTTACATGGCATGTACCTCTTTCTCCTTCTGGACTGTTACCGAATGTGAGGTCAAAACCCATATTCTCTCTATTTCTTCTACTGCTGTTGGCAATGATGATCTCAGTTCCCGTATGATTAGCCTCTTACTCCCTGAACTTGTCCCTATACTTACTCATGTTTTTAACTTCTCTTTAGAAGCTAGTTCTTTCCCTTCTTAATGGAAACTCGCCCATGTTATATATACATTTACCCAAAACGTCTAACCCTACTTGCCTTTCCGAATTCCGTCCCATTGTATTCTTTGTGACTTGTTGTATCTTTCGTGTACAATAAACTATTAAATAAATAATAAATAAATAAAAACATAAAATACAAATAAAATATATACAATTTTATCAAAGAATAAAAAGTATTGTAAAGCGCCGACATGAGAGCGCAGTTGTTTGAGCGCGAGTGATTAGAAAAACATTTGCTGTCACCTAAGGCTCTACTCACACTGGCGCAGAGTCGAAGCATCGCGTCACGTCCTGTTTTTCAACTACATCGCCTGGCGACGCACGTCGACGCGCGTTGACGCTCGCATTAGTGTGCACGAAACGGTGTGGTCGGCGTCTGACGCCTCAGGGCGCGTTCCCACTATGCCGTGACGACAGATTGTCGTGCAGTTTACAGTGTCGTGGCTTGTATATTTATATGAAGTTGTTCACATATAGCACTACACGATTTACTGTCTTTCACGATTTTTTATCGTTACAACGACAAACTGTCGTCACAGCTAGCACGACAGTCTTCGGACGATAAGAGATTGTCGCAACTCCTATTGTCGTCACTTTTTATTTATCGCTGTCCGCACATATTCTGCTCCCTGCCCTCCAATCTTGTACCCCGGGCGCTCTGCTCGCTTTGCAGTAGCGTTGAGTCGTCGCTAGAGATGGGCAAGCTCCCGGGTTTTAACCCGACGTTTTGATAACGCCATGTTTAAATCGGGTTAAAAGCCGAAATCGATGGCAAAAACTATTTACGTCTAAATATTTGTTGTGAATTAAGTTTTGTTCAAATTTAATTATACATATTATTACAAAATATTTGTTGCTTTATTATCAGACAGTTCGGTTTACCTTTCTATTGAATAGATTCGCTTAAAAAGTTCATCAATAAATTGATACGAAAGATCGTATGCACTTGAATCGATTTTCATTGATACCTCTTCTTCGTGTAATAAAAATATAGAAATTTGTTACAAGTTATTGTATATTATATTGTCAGTGTTGGAATTAATACCAAATTCTGTACACTCCGTTTCTGCCCACGATTTTGGGCAGAAATGGGTTAAAAGTCGGCGCTTCGGGTAAAATATTGGTGAAAACACGGGCGGGTTGATTGGGATTTAACCCACTGCCCATCTCTGGTCGTAGCAGGTTTTGACAATACCGAAAAGAAAGCAACTTCGTATACCGTTTGACATAACCCTAATGGAATTAATTTTAGTAGCATTGGGTATACCCAAAACTTTCTTTTATTTCTTTGCTTCCTCTTCCGCATTTTTAAAAAGTAATACATTATTAAAATTTCGTCTTCATCCATTTCGAGCGAATACACCCTACCGGCTTCCAAAAGAACATACAAACGACTGCAGTGCATCAAACGATTCTGTCGTGCAAACAACAAGGAGGCTGTCGTGAAACGATAAATTGTCGTCACGATCTAGTGGGAACAGCTAGTTACGACAGTCGTTCAACGATAAAAAATCGTCCACGACAGATAGTCGTGATATGGGAACAGGCTAGACTCGACAGTCGTCCAACGATAATAAAACGTGACGACATAGTGGGAACGCGCCCTTACTGCTCTCAAATAATGCTCGAAGCCGCTCGACTGCATGCAACGCTTGACTCCGTCGACGCTTGGTTGCAGTCGATATTTGCATAACACAAATTTGTACCTTAATTATGGGAAAATAGAGATGAATATGCTATAGGCGAAAAACATACGCGTCGCGACGCTTCGACTCTGCACCAGTGTGAGTTGAGCCATGACATAAGACATACAAATTGCAAGCACGCATTCCAACCGTATGAGGGACGGAGCTCCGGAGACAAGAAATACATGATGCATGACTATTTCATTAAATTACAAGTGACTTTACATTTCCAAAACAAAAAATTAGTTTGCTTCAATTTATATTATCTAAACAAAGATAAGCGAATTAGTTATTTTTCAAAATTTATACGAGGACACTTTTGTTCTATTGGACTACAAAATTAATTAAACGGAGTGAGCTCCTATTCAATTTGTGTTTATTACGAAAACTAGTGAAATATGAAGCCTGAAATACTTGTTATATTATAAAGCCTCTAAAAGTTACAAATCATATATTTTTCAACAATTTGGAAGTCCGCAGAAATGTACGTATGCGACAACGTTATTGTCTATGTCAAAAACAACTTTGTGTACATAATATTCATCGACAAATTAGCCGACACGTTCGCAATCTAAGTGGAAGAGTTTGTCCAGGGAAGTACTATCTTACCTATTTATTTAATTGCATCATAGATATTTCTGTAGGTACATGGGATGTCTCAGACTTGTAAACATGTGACGGGCGCAGTGGCAGTTCCCCTCAGATTTTGCGACATAAAGCTCTGCAACTGTTATGGACAGGCGCACTTGTTCATCCCATCACTTGGTTATATTAAAAAAAAATCATGTGGCTTTAGGCTTAATATAAAATCGACTATCGGATCAACTCCAAGTTGACACGAGTCAACTGTAAGTTGACATTGACACTTAGGTTTCAAAATTAGATTATAATTTAAATTAAATGTCAAAAGGTTAATTAAAAATCAAAGAATTCCCCGCGTTTTGTTAAAATAAATCGCCTCATAGTTTTAAGAGCTAAAAACATAAAAATCCATTTCCAAATGGTTTTGAGATTATTTATATCTATATTTACTATATAATATGGAAAATAACTTTTTTAAATCATTTTCTTATTATTTATTACCTAATTTTAATTAACTTCTAAAAAGATGGAGGTTCTCAATTCGACTGTATTTTTTGTGTGTATGTTACGCGATTTGTGAACCGATTTTGATGATTCTTTTTTTTTTGTTGGAAAGAGGGTACCTCAGTATTGATCCCATTTTAATTTAAAGAAAATATTCCACCTATAAGGGTGGCAACCTAGGGGATGTCGGTTTCAAAGTCGGTTGTTTTTCAATAAAAAAGTAATAATTATATGTACACGGAATTAACATAATATAAAAGATAGTGTTTGAGTAAAATCTATATGTATATAGTAATGTCGATGTAACATATTGTCGGAGTAGCGGAATGTCTTAGTAAAATCATGTCAATGTAACGTATTGTAGGCGTAACGTGTCGAAGTTCAATTTTAGATTTAGGATTAGGGGTAAATTAAACGAAATAATTTACCCCTAATCTTAATACAATTACTAAACTAGAATTAGGCATGTGAATGGAAGGTATTGGTCGCAACGACGAGGTTCTTTGTTATCGCGGCTAGCACCACACAAAATACTTCATACCCTAGTGTCCTTGTTTATGGGAATAGTTTTTTTAATTTAATTTTTTTGTCGGTATTTTTGTTTCGTAATTATTTAATTATGTGTTACGTCTGAATGTCTTGTGTTTTGTTTTTCTTCTGTTTTCTTTCTTTTTTTTCTTTTATGATGTCATTAAAAACCAGATTAGTTCTTCCTTTTTATGGCTGTGCTGTTACGTTGAGCAAGGTTCAACCCCTGGGGTCTTCCAGTCGGTCCGTTCAGTTCAAATATATTAGTACGCAAACATCTTTGACACAGGGAGACCGATGTGAAAGCAAATCACAATAAATAGAATAAAATTTTTCCATTCTCAATATTTCCTCAAAACCTTATCTATATTGATGGCGTTCCACTTCTAGTGTCAATGTTACTAATCCAGACAAAAGGACTTTCAATGCCTCTAATTTGTAATAAAAACTATTATTCAGGGGAAGAACGTTTTTACCTTATTTAAGCTTTACAGAATTCTACGAGTTTGGCCTCATTTAATTCAGTGTACCTCAATCTAGGTTTGTAGATTTCGATAACACATAAATGGTTTTATGGTACGAGAGAAATTACGACACAAAATTCGGTGAAATGGCGTTCTCGTTTCTACAAATCTATAATGAGTATCGAAAAAATTAAAACGTATGAACCTAGCCAATACTCCATCACATCAATGTCATGTTTTAAAAATATTATTCAAATATATGAAGTGGTTAAGTTGTGTAAAAAAGTTTCACTTTTTATATGGCGAAAGATGGTATGCTCTTAAAAATCTTTTTTAGTTGACTTCAAAAAAAGGAGGAGGTTCTAAATTCGAGTGTATTTTGTGTGTGTATATGTTACGCCATTACTCCGATATTTGTGAACCGATTTCGATGATTCTTTTTTATTGGAAAGGGGGTACTTCAGTAGTGATCCTATTCAAATTCAAAGAAAATGGTCCACCTCTAAGGGTGATAAAGTAGGGGTTGAATACGGTTTATTGTATTTCATTCACTTTCCATTAGTTGACTTTATTATTACTTGGTAAATAGATAGAAGATTCCAGAAACATTTAAAGTCCGTTTCTTTTAATAAAGTTATAATTATTTCATTCATTACATTACATTATTAATAACAGGTAACCTAATTTCCAGAATTGTTATACATTTTGGTCGCCATTACATACGCAGTTTTGTTGTATAAAGTAGTCTTACGTGATTCGGTACATAGCTTATCACAATTACGTGCGTAACGATTTTATACGTTTTGGATTCCATTTGATGTAAATCTAACGTTCATAAATATTTAGTCCGGGTACGTGAACAAATTAAGTTCCTTAGGGTATGGTTTGCAGCAGACCATTCGCCTCAAATTACACATAGCCTTGTGACGGTGTGACCTCCTTACACCGTCATCCCACCTTTTTGTATCGCCTCCATATCGCCTCTGTCCATTCGTATCGTATCGTTTTTCTTCTTCTATTCATATTTAAATTTAAAATTTTGAATTGTTCCATTTTCCTTCGCATTCTGATCTTATTTCTTTTCACGGCCACTCCCTGCTTGTCCGCGGTAGCGGATACTACTAAATCAAATTGTCTAATTTTTTATTCTTTTCAAGTTTAATCATAATACACTCAATGTAAATAATGTATCGACCATAATAAGCGAATAACAGTCCATCTGTTATTCAATATTACACAACCCGATAAGGGTTTTTTTCTTTACTTTACTTTTTACTTCACGTTAAATAAATTTGTGTACCGGAAGTTTCCTGTTTTACTGCCGTGATTCTGATCACGGTTGTTAGGGTTACAACCCTTTCAGCCTAATACCCTGTTTTGAGTACGGAGTACGTAACCAATTCCTGATGCATTTTCCAAAAATATTATTCACGTATTACACGCATTACCGTATAGGCATACGGTAATGCCTATAAGTAAGCTTGTAGAATCACTTCTATTTCAAGCAGGTTCAGCCTAAATAGAGAGTACAATCGTTTATTTTATTTTATGATATCAAGTGACGGGATGAACAAGACGTGGGCCTGATAGTAAGCGACACGCCTGTCCCTAACAGTCGGAGCTTTAAATCACAAAGATCAGAGGAGCTCTGCCACTGCGCCCGCTACCCTGAGACATGAGTTGACAAATACCATGCACTTGTAATTTCACCAGCACATTTACCCTTTAAAACCGAAACGCAGTAAAAAAAAAAGTCGCTCATATTACTGCTTGGTGGCAGAAATAGGTAAGGATGCAGTACTTTACTGGACGAACTCTTTCTACTACAAAAAACTGTTTACTTAGTGTTAAACCATCTGTTCGTTCTGACGATTACCAGCGAATTTCCTATGTACGTACACGTAAGCCCAAAAACTTTACGAACATTCGTTTCATCGATTTATTTACCGAGAAAATCATTGAGTTCAATTTTAGTTGTTTTGATTTGAACCTCATGATTTTAATTTTATCAGTACCAGTTTTAGCCAATTCTCAATATACAGATGTCAAATTGATTATTGACTAATACATATTACTGTACAGCTGTCTGCAAATAACACCATAAGATGTGCAATTGACATTGAACAGTCGTTGGTATTAAGAATACTAATGGTCCCAGAATATTGCCTTGGGGCACTCTTAAGTAACATTTTTAGTCTTGTAAAATTCAGTGTCTGTCTCGGTATTGTTCGTATTGAATGAGCCTTTGGCTTAAATATGACTCTAAACGATTATGATTTATTACCTCTCACATTAGACGTGTTCAATTTACATAATAACTATAAAATATTGTGAAAAATAAAAAACTATCAGTTTTTAAAGTTAAGTTGATTTTAAACTATAATGTAAATTGAACCTCTATAAAGTAGTCTGCAATAAGCGCCATGTTTTGTAAACTATAACTTCACTATTGTTGTTTAAAAGAAAGCGGTGTCGTTAGTTTTCCCTGCACATTGTATCGACAGTGTAAAAGTTAGAAAAAATATTACAGACATATTTATCTACGTATAAGAGTTTATTGACGTCATCGGTAGCGCAACGGTTTGCACTGTGGGCACTGAATGTAGAGACCGGGTTCGATCGCCAGTAGGACCAATTTAGGAAAATAACTTATTTAAATGCTAAATTCATATACAAGGAATTCTCTAGTTTGAGACCAGGTAATTGCTGTGATTGTCTGGAAAATTATTATTATTTGTTATTAGTATTTGTAATGTTAAAGATACAATCAATATCTAATCCACTAAATAAATATCACGTTAACTTTTGACGATTGCGGAAAACAGTGTCCGTAGGCGGTGGCAACTTTTTTCTATTTTATCAGATGGGCCGTTTGTCTCTATACCGATAACATTACTAGACAAATTAATATTCTAATCCACTAAATAAATATTACATCACCTGTTGACGATTGTGGAAAACAATGACCATAGGGGTGGCAACTTCTTCCTATTTTATCAGATGGGCAGTTTGTCTCTATGCTGATATGTATGCCGTAAAAAAAACAGTTGTTTGATTTTGTTTTCTTAGAAATTGTCTTTAATAAACCCATGGTCTTTTTTTTTCATTTTTAGTATTTGCTTGTTTAAATTACTTTCAAATAAAAGTAGATACAAGTATTTTTAAAGAATATTGGCGTTGATGAAAACTTCTCACATTCTGATCTGACTTAAGGACGATATAACATACCTAGCTCTAGTTAAATTCGATAACAACCATTATTCCGAAGTCTATTGAGGTTATCAAATAAACCAGCGCAGTCAGGTGTCCATTGAAGCAATTGCATTATAATGCAGTCGGGGCCTAGTTGGAAACTAGCTTCGAGTTAACATCGTTCTAGGCAGATCGGGTCGAGGCTGCCTAGAGTACGACGAATCGATGAAACGTATAACAGCACCTATTTGTATTAAGTATTTTTTTTAAACATCGGTTATAGTAAAAACAAGTTATTACAACTTTACAACGACCATATTTAACCGTGTAAAGAAAAAAAATCGAAATTGCGCATATTTACCAAACAATCACATTCATTTTAAACAATTTACGTTATGCTATTAACCATAACTTGAAAACTTTTTCAGTACTTTCAATGACGTCTTATGCCCTTTAAATTAATTTCCTAAAGATAAACTTAATTACGCAACGCAAAGAAAATAAAAAGTTTCAGAGAAATGACATCAAAAAATATGTAAATAGAACATTATGTAAAAGTATTAGCTGTATAGTATAGCAGCTTGTATTCAGAGTTACTTAAGCTCGTCAGTTTTAAATAGGTACGGAACAATTTAAGTTCTAGATGAGTTCCTTATGTCACTCACCAGACTCCGTGTATATAAGCCTGTTTTCCCGCCGGGAAACGCACATTGTTTACACTACGCGACATGCTGGTAGTCACGCCGACAGCTAGTGAAACTATGAAAAAAAAGCAGTTACCTAGTACGACGCGCTGCCCATTGTTCTCTCTAATTGCCGCTCGGAGGCTGCAGCTCTTTGATGGCTCAGAGACTCCACACTCACTGGCTCGGCGACACTAAGCTTACGTCTTTCCCAGTCAGCGGTTGGGACGCGACTGCGGCCCGCCCTGTTTCGCGCTTATTCCCCTCTAATGAAATCAACCGCCAATTTCTCATCCCCGATTGATGTTTTTCGCGTTTTCCCAGATTTTTTCCAATGCTTTATGAATATAATGTTAAGATTCTAAAGTACAGCAGATACTTATCTTCGTGTACTTTAAATTTATTCTCCCAACATGGTTTTCTCTTAAACGTATTAATTGACCTTGTATTTGGTTGGTAAACTTTTTGCTTTAAAGTAATAAAGCAGGGCATACATTTAAACCACTTCATGAATAATAAGCATATATTACATACGAGTACTTAAGTAAAATAAATTTACATTATTATGCCTTGGTTTACAAAATAATGTAAAACATATAGAAAGTATTCTAATGTAAAAATTAGTCATCACAAATCATAACAACTGCACTCTTCGTTTCTTTCTTAAAAATTGGATGCACAAAGGGCGTAATGCAAGATGGATTAGCAGAGTAATTTGACGCCATTATGAGGCCATAGATAAGTCCGCCTGGTCGAGTCTTGGTACTCAAGAATTTGATGCAACGCCATAGACTCGGTAAGTACAAGAACTGTAATTTATTTTAATATAATTTACACGTCTTTCATTACTTATTTATTACAGGATTATAATATGCTACAACGATTTAAGCACAATCTAAAATGTTAAAACGTTGCCTGGGGGAAGTAGCAAAAAGAGTTAAGCTTTTGAAATCAATGTCAGCACCATCTAGCCGACTGGATATAGAACTACGTAATCAGGAAAGTATCAACGGTTTGTCATGATAATAAACGTTAGTAAATAGTTCGCCACTATTTCATTAGATGGAGCTTTTCAAAGTTAAAAAGTCAAAATTAGAAAGTCAAATTATCAAACAAAATATGTATTACACTTAGAATAATGTATTACATTTACTATTTATAAAGATTTTACAAACGGTACACACAAATTAACACATTTGGTTATCTTTTTTATCCCACAGATCCCCACTTAATGGGATTGAGTATTAGATTTTTTTTCATAAATCCACACTTTACAGCGTTTCCTTCACAGTAGAGAATTTTGAAAAAAAAATCACCGGCAAGGAATTATTAACCTCATTTCGTATCGTGTTTCGTATCGTGAAACATAAAAAAATGTGTTTCCATCATAGACCTACCAACAAAGTTTCCGTTAATAAAATGGATAGATTGCGTTGACGAAATTTTGCTGAGGCCTTTGCAAATATTATTTAAATGCTTGTGTATTCTGTCCAGAGGAAATGGTGTATTTTAGCACCAAAAAAGGCTGTTGGACGATTTTTAAGTTTTTCCACTCATAAGGATATGATGAAGATAAGATGTTCGTTAATTCTCAAGCATTACTAATGCCAGGCAGCATGGGTATGGAAAGCTGACTAAATGATGGGCTACATTACAAAGTTCCTCATCCCCGAAAAAATTCTTCAATATTTTCATGATTATCTGAACAATTAGCGTTCATGCGAGTGAATCTCCAAGCAAAAATTATTCTAATTTTTAGAGATCATAAAACTTCATCAATTGTTATGGTTAGACGTGTCGCTTACCACGAGTCGGTGTCGCTAGGATTTCGTAGGTAGGTACTATAGTTTTCTGTAACCTCAGGAATATATAGGTAAAACTATTTTAGACCTTTTAACATTTAGCACCTTAGAAACGTACTACCAAAACAGTTAGATTAATTTTCAAAGCATTATCCAAAGATAACTCTGTCTCGTCATGTCGTTCCAATACGAGAGCGTTTTCACATTAGACGACACGACGACGTGGTGGATTCAACGGAATTAAAACAGGTCAATATTTTTATTATTGCTGTATTTTAAGAATAAATTAATTTGTAGCTTGCAATAACATTTTATTTAAAGTAAAAAACTGATATGGTTTGTATATAAGATCATTGGTTGTATTAGAACAATGCCAAGTGTGTTCTTAACACAAAACTCTAGTACTTATACTAGGTGCTCGTGTACGTAAAATAAGCAGTACAAATAGTTACAAGGTAATTATTGTAGAATTTAAAGTCTGGCACGTTAGGTTTTGACCCTCGTGTTAAAGAATTTAAAAAAAAATTCGTCTACGGTCAAGAACAAGAACTTTGTTTGATGACGTCATCGACAATCGACACGTCGTAAATCGTCAACATTCCAGGGCCTAAAAACAATATTGCCAGCCTGTACCTGCTACTAGTATGCAAATTTGCTATAAAAGATAAATTCGCCTTGATGCCTGAGCAAATTAGACAAATCATTTGAATATTTATTAAAGGATTTGTGACAAATCATCAACAACTAACACTAGTGATATAATTTTACTTATCTTCGTTTATACGAAAGTAGTAACAATAACATTTACCGACCCATTCATTATGCTCTATGACCATTATGACTGAAAAATAGAGTCTATTATGAAAGTTTTTCATTTTACGAAGAATACATTACTTTATTGGACAAATTTTTCTCTGTGTAAAATCTCACGTTTGATTTTAACTCTAGTGTGAAGAAATTACCTATTTTAACTAATTTGTTCCTTCACGAACTTTCATGTTATAAATCAATAATACGACCACTTCAGGGTTTTCTCGGTACTCATTAAAATATGACCTTCTTATAGGTTTCTTTCCATAGATATTGAAAAAGTGAACAAGGATTAAATTCAAGAGGCCGATTCTTGTAAGACAAAGCAAACAGAAGAAAAAACATAGACAAAATACGGCAGATGTCGATCTCAAACAGTTTTTGATATTTTTATAATTTCATATTAGACATAGATTGACCATCACAGTTTCATATGTTATGACTGGTCAGAGGAAAACAAGTTGAGACATTTAAGACAGAATGTGTAAACTGACACAAACTAAATTGATACAAGGATGCGTTTCCTTACATTAAAGTTATATTCCGACTTCAAAAAAAGGAGGAGGTTCACAATTCGACTGTAGGTTTTTTGTATGTATATATGTTACGCGATAACTCCGGTATTTGTGAACCGATTTTCATGATTCGTTTTTTATTGGAAAGAGGGTACCTTAGATGTGGTCCTGTTTCATTTTGAAGAAAATCATCCACCTCTAAGGGTGACTGATCACGCATGAAATGAATGCATTTTTATGCATAGCGCCTAAATTTTCCTTAAGGAGCAATTATTTTAATGGTGGGTTTTGTTATTCTGCAATTCAAGGCGTTTTTCTCTCAATATACTTTGAGTAGTGAGAACCGATTTTTAGTATCTCCTGTGTCAAGTCCTATAGTGGCGAACTAGGGGATATGCCAACAAAACTTGGCAAATAGATGTAATTCCACGTACTTTTGAGGTCGGTTTTTTTAGTACTCTGTACTGAGATTATTTCAAAAAGTCTTGATTTAGATATTTATATCTAAATCAAGACTTTTGTGTTCTTTTTTTTAAGATAGAACATTTTTTAACTGACTTTTAAAAAAGGAGGAGGTTCTCAATTCCACTGTTTTTTTTATGAATGTTACACGATAACTCCGGCCATACTGTGAACCGATTTTGATGATTCTTTTTGGTTGAAAGAGGGTACCTCAGTATTGCTCCCATTTAAATTTGAAGGAAATATTCCACCTCTAATATGACAAACTAAGGGATGAACCTGGTTTCGTGCACTTTCCGGTAACCGATTTGAATAAAACTTGGCAAATAGATGTAATTCCACGAACTTTTGAAGTCGGTTTTTTTTAATGAGAAAGTTATAATTATAAATACAATTAATTGATAAAAACGAAACTTGCAGTAATCAAGATTTCAAAATCTTTCAAATTAGCTGCACCTCTATTGATACAGGGAAAAAGATTTTTTGTTTACTAAAGATTTTTTAAATATTTTCTGTAGACATTAGAGGTGTGATATTATATCGAAATGGAAAAAATATCGAATTGACGTCTCCAGATCCGTTATCGCAGAATGATGTACACTTAGCACCAATCTTCAATTTCTGGGTAGGTATTTGTCTCTTGAACTAGACTCCTCTTACTTCATCATCATCATACATTTAAAAGGTTCTTATTGGTATAATAGTCTCTATTCAGTTTTCTTAGTTAGTAAGTAAAGCAGTAAGTCATAGAGCACTCAACATGCTACAAAAGCAAAATCTAGTGTTGATTATTATACTCACTAAAAGGCAACTTGTTCTCTGTACCACAAAGCGTAAAAGGAAATTTCAAACTACAAAGCGTTTACACTTTTTTCAAAAATCAAATTTTTATAAATTAAGTAAACTACGTTTGACGCTGTGTCACTCGTAGGAGGAGTCAAAGGTTATTGCCAAAATTTTCCTTTGCAAATTTAATCTTACGACGATCACGCACTGTTTAATTTTGCAATATCAAAAGGTGACAGTCTGTATACTTCAATTTGGCCATGTGTACAGTCATGTGCAATAATTTTATGTACGGACAACGGCACATCGGACTACACATTTTTGATCGAAAATCGCCTCCAGTGCAACGGAACAAAATACGTCAATGTGTAGCGAGATGTGGCGTGTGTACATGTGGTATAACAATAATAGTACAATAATGAAATATGTTCTTACGACATTTGTTTTTGTTTAAATTTTGTAATTTTTACCTGTTCATTATTATTTGCCAACGTATATAGAATATTGTTGTAAATTGTTTTGTACAAACATGGTATCATGTCTATTACTCGCTGGCGTAAGCAGAAACTATAGACATAGTAGAATAAGATAATTATAGTAACCCCATAAAAAGTAACAGCTCGGCTTGTACGTGTACGCTACCGCCGCGCGCCTTACAAATGCACACATTGGTATAAATTCTTATGCGAACGCATTCGCATAAATTATTATGCGAATATATGCATCCGTACACGGCGCGCGGCAGTCGCGCCTTTAATTATAAAGGAGCGTTGGAACGTCCATTGTTATGCAACGCAAGTGCATGGTGAGATTATGCGAATGTACACGGCGCGCTGCTACATTTGAATGGAGTTACGGACGTTATGTAAAATGTTATATAGTAGTTATGGACGTCCATTTATTACGTCTCTGTTAAGCCTCTTTCGTATACTCTTTTAGACTTTTCGTACACGTTTATTCTTGTTACTTTTGCTTGCCTTTTTTAAAGACATCTCAATGTAAAATATTTTCCGATTTCAATTAATACTTAATAAGAAAATTGAACTGGAATTTCGATACTTATACACATATTAATGCACGTGACTGTATATAAAACATAATTCAATAGCTAAACAATTTTAGCAAGACTAGAACACCTACATAAAATAAAATGCAAATTAACACACAGTTCCATCGATTCCCATAAAAAATTATAATTATGACACAAACAGCTAATTATTGATTATTTATTTAATTACATCCCTTATTCACGCTCTATATGTTACAATATATAATATTTTACATCCATACATTCGCTATGTTTATCACATATTCAATCAATAATATTTTGACTCCACAAAGCCTGTATCTTCTCACAGTTGGAACAACATTGTGGATTAAAATACGAAGTATACAATAGGGCTAGCTTATAATAGTTAACTAGACAACGCGTAATAATTTATTGACTTGCAACGATGACTATGCTTTTTTGATACAATAAAATTTCTAATTTTCGAATATTTTTCAACAAATAGGTACAAGAGTAAACAATAAATTAGGACATTCGTAACATCCTTTTCAAAGTTGCCATCGCAATTTCACAGCATATATTTAGTGGCGTAATTTTGTTATTTTCCTCTACTTAATTTCGGTGGACATTTTTATTATTTAAATATTCTAGTATAAATATCTTGAAATATTAAATAATATTTTAAGTTACTACATTCGAATATTAAATGATACTTAATTAAATTTATATTTAAAGAATATTTGAATATGAAAAATTGCCACCGAAATTAGCTAGAGAAAACAATCTGAAAATTACCCAATGTTAGTATATGTTAGCATACACTTTAGTTTATACGATATTCTGCAAACTACGGTCGGTTTTATACAAAATTACATATTTTTTTATAGTTTTTATTGCTGTCTTTGTAAATATAACCTTAAACTTTAGCAACGTTTCATTTTTGACACATTACTTTTAACGGTGATTTAAGGGTTATTTATCGAGTTAAAATCACATATTCAAACGTTGTCTTCGTTTTCAATAATGTGATAAAGAGCGGAAACAATGCAGCTGCGTAAAATCGAAATTACATGAAGCGTGTTGTGTATATCACAATTTCATATTATATACACCACACGTCCATTTATATATCACTTGAAACACATTTACAATGTTTTTAAGAGATCGCTTAGCGGACTGCCCCGCCCATCGAGGCCATCATACACCTTTACTAATTCCACTATAGTTTTGATTTTTCAGTGCTTATATAACAAAACATTCTGATAACCTATCTTGGGTTCCAGTTTCAGAGGAATCTAGTCAGATAGGTCTATTTAGTGCTTATCACAACACTTGTTCAACAGTCTAAACGTCTAACTGCGTAAGGAAATTATGTATATGGTGCGGAGTGTTATGATGTGAAGTATGGTGTGGTGTGTGGCGGGGTGTGTGTCTAGGCGTGTGATGTGGTGTGGAGTGCGGGGAGAGAGCGTCGATGTCCGCGTGATCACGCCGTGAGGGTGCTGGGGCCCGGTGCGGGGGACGAGGCAGCCGTAGCGGCACCGGCAGCAGTTCTGGCATCACACTATGATGCGTTACCAGTGCACTTAGCGAAGTGAACTCTTTCGTGAACCCCTGCAAACATAGTGTCATTTGTGAATGCGGCTAATATTAAAATGAGAAAGTTCAGATTAATGAACGAATAATCACATATTTTCCTCCGTTGCGACATAAGTAATGTATCTTTTAAGTTTAATTTAAGGTAATTGAACAAATGAACAATGAAGTCAGATTGTATGAATTTATTTCACAATTATCAACGTTTTCAAATTCTAACTTAGAGCTATAGTAAAAAAATTGGCATTAGCAAGTGATGCTTAATGTCATTGAGTCAGAATATGAAAGCAAGCACATACCTTGATTTTGTACCCCTTGGGTGTACGTAGTATCAGATAATGTGCTATGCCAGCAGGTTGAAAATCCCTTGGTACACGTACTGATAGTGCGTAACATGCTGGCTGCGTTGTGCTTCCGCGAACGAGGAAGGCACCCACCGGTTGTCCTGATAGTACTTCTAATGCTATCTGCAAAATTGTTATCGCATATGACTCAGCATTTGTAAAATCAGCGTAAGTCTGATTCCCGATATAAAAAAAGCAACTCATAATACTAAATGATTATCGTTAACTAGAGGTTAATTACCACTGTTTGATTTCTTTTTATCTTTCCAATATTTCGGAACGATATTGCAATATTTACCGTGACGACGGCGTAAAATTGCTCAGTGCAATCTGGAGCTTAGTGCTTCCAAAAATAATTAATAATAACAAAAATGGTTCGAGTTCAATTTTGCGTGTGGATGTGATTTGTCGAAAAAAGTTAATGATAATGGTAACGTCATTTGACACAAGATGAATGTACTCATCGACAGCGAAAATGGGTAGACAGATATGTCTGTTCTTCCAGAGGCCATTTCTCTTTGTGAGCACATTCACAATTCCTTTTTTACCTACTGGGTTTCCACGTAGCATGATGGAAATAAGAAGTGACAGGCGCATTGTACTTTAATTTTTATTGGTATTATCTAATTTTTTTTGTGTTTGTGTCCTAATATATTTGTAATTTGTATATAATATGGAATATGGGTAATAAATAATTATTATTACAATATATTATCTTAGAGCATATAGGACGGGAGGCGCTATTAGCGTTATTTCTCGAACAAAACTTTCTGCCACTTTTTGTGGGGCGGGGGGTGTAGTACCTACTACAAGCAAACAGGTGCATTCAAATGCAATATTGAGTTGTATCACTATGGTCTCACACAAACAAAAACCGACAATTATTTTTACAAATACACAAATAAAACACACATTCATTTCATATCCGTACACAGAATAGGCCTATAAAAATAAATCGATTCTCATGAATATACTAGAGATGGAAAGTTATCGACGTGACGGTATCGATATGTATTACGTACTGGTTAATCACGTATATGAAAAACATAATTCCACCCTTGGCTGGACTGGATGTAGAGGATTTCTTTTTGCAATTTTGTGAGTAGTGTAACATTGGTATTGTTTTGCTCGTATTTGCCAGAGGAGATTGCCCATTGACTTATCAATAAATCTATGACAATAAATACAATCCAAAATCTAATCCATAAACCGGGAAAAAATGTCCGGAGTTTTTCCGGCTTTCGCGGTCAGCGTTGACCAGCGGTGGCCAAAGACAAGCATGGCCGGAGTTAACCTATACAAACGTAAAAATATAAAAACGTAGAAATATAAAAAAAAAACTAAAATATTTAATTTAAATTGTAAAGTCATTGCAGTATTGCTTAATTTTGTTTGCCTCAATTTAAAGGCCCAAAAATTATCCATATTCAGCTTCTACTGGAAATAACAAAATGCACCATATTTAGCTTCTTTTTTTACAAAAGTGTTTCATTTTTATTTAATTCAGATAATATACAGGTAAAGTAAAAAAAAGAATAAAACTTAACTACTACAAAGTAAAACTAGGGTTTTTAAATTATATGAATAGTGAAAACTACTTGAACACAAGAGTGATGGAGTAGTCTTGATAGCAATATTAATTAATTTTATAGTATTATGTTGAATTTTATACGAATTCACTTCAAGTAATAAGAGTTGTGTAGATATATAGGTACATACAAATATTATATATTATAAATGTGAAAACAGCTGTGTCTCTCTGTTGGTAGTTCTGACGAATTTCTAGATTCCAGCTAGAAGTAAACTCAAAGTTTCATAATCTCGAAAACCGATTTATAACAAAACCGTTATGCTTTCAGGGGATCGTGGTTGCTTATTACAAAGAAAAGATTAAGTTAGTTTGTTTTGTAATATTCCTAAAATAACCTAAAAAAGCACATTTGGGACTACAAAAATTCGAGCGAACATTACTTCGGGCAAATGTATTTTCAGACTTCTGATTGATAACTTCAAATAGTAAAACGAATACAAGAATATTTTGTTATTTATTTATTACTAACATGTAATAAAAAGTTATTTAAAAAATAAGATTAACATTAAATCAACTCTATAGTTTCTGTGTTCCAAATCCAAATATTTCAATCGCTTGTGGTTCGAAAATTGAAATTGACGTAACGAGTCTCTTTCTGTCTTTTGCGCATGTCTTGTGTAGGATAAGGACAGTTAGCTATTTGGTTATTTTTATTACTTTTGTAATTTATGTGTATTGTATGTATGTACTCGTATATGTACTTTTTATTTTTTTCTTACAGTATGGCACGATTCATGATGATTTATATAGTACAATTACAATTTATTTTCATTATTTATAATTTTTTACATTATTATTCAATACGACGGAGAAATCAATTTGAATAAACTTCGTTACATAATCTGTCGATAAAAATAGTAGCTGAAAGAGCGCGTCGCTTCTCTATAACGAAAAAATATCCATAAAGTATTGCATTTTTTGTCTACGGTTGCCTGTTAGTAAATAGGGAACTTGATAGGCATGCCTATGTCAAATGTTCGAATGTTTTCAAATATTTTTTATGTAATCGATGAATTGAATCAATGCGAAAAAAATGTCTTAGAATAGAAAATTACAAATTAATGTAAAAAAATAGTGTTATGTATGGAATGTAATTCCACTCTTGGCTAGACTGAATGCAACAGAGACCTTTTTGCAAGTCTGTATAGTGCAAGACGACATGTTTCGTAAAGTACTTGACGCGGTGAGTCCGATAAAGGAAATGAAAAAACATCGATTCGGAAGTAGTGTTTATTGTGCGATGGTTGTTTTTTGTTGATGACGCCTCCAGTCCGATATGCTCTAAGTATATTATCATTAAAAAAATAAACCATACCGAGGTAAGAAACCTGTAATTAGTCTTAATCATTTAGTGAATAAACACAAAAGCTCCAAAGTCACTAAAAATCTACACCAAATATAAATGACTTAGATTTTTCCGAAATTCAAAACTCACCTCCCTAGGAATACCCTGTTGGAACCAGGGTGCTTGTTTAAGTTCTGGCTCTACACGGGGATTATTGTTGGGTGAACAGTGCGATGCACCACTCGATGACGCGCCTGATGATGACGATGTGGTCCTACTACATGCAGCGCCCGGACTACTGTAAACAGAAATAATCAAAATTAATTCCAAGGAAGGAAAAACACAAAATAATGCAATGGTGTTTCAAAAGGCTAGCCGATTATTTTACTTTTTTATTTCATTAATTTATTTAAATTTGCTACTAAAACAGGTGCGTAGAATGGTTTTGTAGTAAGTTTCGTAAATTCTGATCGAAAAAAAATTTTAGACTGTTACAACGTTTAATCTTTCAACCATTTCTGCTTGTTACAAAATGTAAAAAAAGACATTTTATTTTACAACGATTCTTTCAATAAAGGTTGAGTAAGGCTACTAAGTCGATGTTAATTTCATTGCTACTTTATATTTATTTAGTTTTAAACATTATTATTATAATTAATTATAATTCATTATATTCCCACTGTTTTGTTTGGCTAAATGTGCCAGTGTGTGTTTCGGTAAAAAAGTTTCTAATCAAGCAAATTTCAGAAATAATGGAAATTCGCTTTATTTTCTTCCACCCAAAAAAATTGTTTAAAATAATGCTTAAGGTACAAAAAAGTTTGTACTGCTGTTAACCCTTTTCTATCATTGCATAAATAACTCGAACTTACCAATTGTTTATATTATTACATTTTCGAAAATCAACGTCTAAGGTGTCAGTACTGACTAGACTGGATGCATTGTTATCCATCACATTGTCAGAAGCCATAAGACGGCGTGGCGGTGCTGGAGGCTCTCTGTTGCTTTCTCGCGTCCGAGCTTCTGCCTCTGACGCCTCGTTTATGTAACCACCGTTTAAACACAGAGGAATATTGGTGGGCCTGAAAAAGCGCAGCGATTGGGTAAGTGAAACTCAAATAACACAAATTAAAATATGAGTTGATTTGGTCAAAATATACGATTTATTGAAACAGAACCTGCAATGAAACGCAGCTAGTATTTGTAATATGACAATATTACAAAATTGTACACACTACGCTACTTTACCACTTTAATAGCAGTAGAACTCCTTATGAAAGAGTTCCTCCAAGGAGGTTTTTTTTATAATATCAAATGACGGGACTAGCAAGTCGTGCGCCTGATGGTACCTACATGCCTGTCCATAAAAGGTGCAGTGCCAAGCAAAACTTGAAATCGCAAACATCTGTGGGGCACTGCCACTACGTCCGTCACCCTTAGACATAATTTGACAAGTCCCATGTGTCCGGCAGAAATAGATAATAAGACGAAATATATACTGTCACCTTACCTACTTTTGCCGTCAAGCAGTAATGTGAGCATTACTGCGTTCAGGCTTGAAATTACAAGCACATGGGACTTGTCGACCTTTGTCTCAAGGTGACGGGCGCATAGGAGTGCCCCTGAGTGGCACTGCAACTGCTATGGACCAGGCGCACTTGGTATCATAAAAAAGACAAAGGCAGAGAAAGTTGGTACTTACGTAGTAGGAGTATCGGCAACAAGTGGTGTAGAATCGTCATCGGAAGGCTGCAGCAATGCGCCGCTCAGTCCTAACGCGAGTCGCTTGATAAGCGGTGCGCGTTCTTCCCCATTCCTGCCACATCCGCCGCCACCACTGGCCAGACGCTCGCCGAGCCGCCGGTAGCTCGTCAATTCGGTAGGAGAACTGGATTCCTCCGAACTGCTGGGACTTGGCTCGTTTACCAGACGCGACACACCCATTATATTGCATTTCGCTGGGGATCTGCAACACCCAAAGATAACATAAACAATTGCCATTTTTAGTCACTAAATAAGGTACCTAATAAAAAAATTTACTAGTCTCAAACGCTCCATAGGGCCAATATAAAAATGCATTCTACTAAATGCACGAACTATAAGCAAAAGTGTAAACCCATGAAACCGCAGACGCAATTTGACACTTTTACTCACACAGCGCTACGTCATGTCGCAGGGCCTAGCTATTGACCGTCAAGCCACATAATCATTTATAACTAGTATGAAAGTGAGAATAGTGTGTCCAATATCTGAGATCTAGTGCAGAAAAAAACGTGGGAAATATGTTAAAGTAGGACGCATTTGCACTTTGTTTTGGGTGCCTCTGAAGTCACCAACATTTAATATGCGTTACAATAAGATTTTATCTTTCAATACATTTGGCAGTATTTTATAATTTCATGAATAGTTACTTAGAACATGAAATAATTTTTTCGGGTCTAAATCGCGTATGTGTTTTTCTAACATGCCAAAGTTTCGGGCCCTTAGAGGTCCCAGGGTCAAGCCTCACTGTCTGTATAGTCTGTAGTCTGTATTTATGGTAATAAATAAATTGTTATTATTATTTTAGACTCTCTCGCCTCTCTCAAGGCCTAAAAGATTAATTATTATTATTAGACATTTATACGCGATTTAGATCCTAACATCTAAGAAGTCGATGAGTAGTTATTTCTGATGTCCGACGAGCCTTAACGTAACGCACATTTCAATTAATAGAAACCTTTAGAATGCACTTGATATATCATTTTACGCGTTTTCATTTTTCGAGATCAAGCTATTTCTATAATATTTATAAAAAATCTTATAGGTACTTACAGACATTGAGGATAATGTCGCGCAAGGCCAGGCAGAGAGTCGGGCGCACGCACACCCATACCGCACTCGCTATTACTTAGCTCCTTACTCTGCAATTCATCAACAACACAATTATAAGCTTTATTATTTTGTCTATACGGGTCAGAATAATAGACCTACTTAGTACCTATCCAGACAAGTCACGTGTTCTAATCTGATATCCGAGCTAAAAGACAATGGGATTAAAAGTAGAGTGCAGATAATATAGCAAGTACTTGCACCACAATGGTAGCGATAGGTTGAGGGAAGAAAACATTTTTCGCATATTAATTACTGTTTCAATATGTACCTAATCAACACTAAACATTACAATTTTAATGCGTATCCTTCAACTAAGTTATGCATGAAGTTCAATGTTCTTTCAACAACTGGTTCAGCGCCTTCGAGCTGTTGTCGTTTAGCTTTACGATCAAAGTACTTTTTACCTATAGCCTATTGTTAAGGCAGTTACTCATGTTTTTTTATTTATAACACGACTTGCTTATAAACTTAATGAGAAAGGTATACGTAAAAATGTGAGCTGCTTGAATTGCTTTTAAAGTAAGTTTACCTAATTTTTTTTATAAACCTTTTATGTCCTCACTGCTGGGCAAACATCTCCCCCAAAATCCTCCATTGCTCCCTGTCTTTGGCGATCTCCCACCACTCTCAAACCCATCAAGATCGTCCCGCCAACTCCTTCTCGGCCGTCCACGCCGTCTCATTCCATCCTCGGGCACCCAAGGAGTGACGATGTTCGCCCACTTCACATGTTGCATCCGACTTATGTGGCCCGCCCAATCCCATTTGAGCATGACTGTTTTGCTCCCCACATCAGCAGTTTCAGTCATCGAACGCAGTATTGTATTGCGTACTCGATCAATACGTTTAAAGCCCAGAATGAATTATACCTAAATAAATTCTAAATTTAACTTACAAATACATAAGCCGTTGCTTCTCATTTAACCTCATCAACTTTTTTGTTTGGAAATAATTACAGAGCTCTTAAACACGAGTAATTTTGCCACTGGAATGAAGACATACGCAAACCATCATAAAGCTCATACCAATGTGTACCGTATCAATCGTATTAAATTTAGGCTGCGCAGTAAATCAAACACATTCCGTTAGGCACGCGGTGCGCCCGCATCGGTGGAATGCGAACCAGGAGACCTATTCAAAACTCTTCGATATTTTAACCGAATCGTTCGGTTGGGTGTCGTTCTCGATTTTCGAAGGGCGCTTTCCGAACTATTCAGAACATTCGGGTTAAATGTTCGATTCGGATTCGGATACGATATCGTTATCTATCAACGTTTACGGAGTTAGGCGGTGATATAGATTATAAGAAAAATGAAAATGCTTTTATATACATTTTTAAGACTTTAAAGGCCTTAAATATTTAGGCCTTAATTAATAAAATTGACCAAAATCCAAACTTAAATTAACATAATAAGAGATTTCCATATTACATTTTTGCTTTGTAAGTCAATGTTTGTAAACAATAAGAATAATGTTCGGTAACTTTCACTCGATAACTGTGTTCCGAATAACTTTTGTAGCCTTTGCCGGTCGATTTTTTTTAATTAATAATTTTGGCTTGGATACAAGTCCTTTGAGCCATGTCTTCGTTTAATTATGTTTCTGTAAATAAGGGAACTTCGACGTCGTCGTGACGTCATTTCGGTTCGGTTTGGAATACGACAGCTTGACGTTCTGTTATACGGGGCGTAGTAAAAGTCTTTTTAAAAAAACACAATTTTCCCGATATTGTGTAATTCGGGAAGAAGTGGTAATTAAGTGCAATATAATAAAGACATAGATAAAAAATGGAAATTGAATTGGCACGTGTTTACACGACAGGAGTTTGGAAAGAACTGAACTGCTTTATATAGAGTTTTAGTGATGTTCAAAGAAAAATGCTGACTAGGAGGAATGGCAGGGCTGATTCTAGTAGTTTAGGTAGTAGGGCTGGGATATAACAGCTCGATTCGGATGTTGTAAATAAAAATGAAAAGAAATCGTAGGATATCAAATCGAATCGGTCGACAGCTCAGTTATCGTGAGGTTCTGAATCGACCCCAGACAGCCTTATCTGAAGCATTACCATAATAGAACCACAATGAGACCACAATCAATGCCTCGCCTCTGTATTCTTGCCTCCTTATAGCGACAGCACTTATAAATAACCGAACGGAAGGACTTTCCAGCAATTTAAAGAATTTTGAAAGTGTACTGACTCAGGTCATCGTTTGTTTCTTTTATTTACACGACTATGTAAACAATCACACGTAAGCCGCCGCTGAAGATAAGGGGAACGGTTGCGGCCAGCGGGGAACATACGATTTGTTTAAATAAGAATTAGTTCCCGTTTTTGACGTCACTGGAGTAATTTTGAAGAGACAACACGAACGAGCCCCTATAAAACAGGCAGCGGAAGCGTCGTGTGCGTGACGGCATCCATTCTAAACAAATAGCTCTAAATAAAGAAAGAATTTGTCTAGTTCGGCTTCGCGTCGACTTAACACTTCCTTCTAGTCAGCTTGACAAATATATTATAAGAACGTCCTGTACTCATTCAAGTTTTGAAGAAACAGGCGATTATAACATTATTGTGAAACTCTTTAATTTTATAACAAGTTACTTCCAAAACAATATCAGAACTGTGAAGGGTAAAATTTTAATTAATCACCTGCTTCACTACCGCTACAATGTTGTAATAATTAAATAGTGTTTTCAAGAAAATCATCCGATAGTTTAAATATAGAATAATAATATAACTGCGGATCCATAACTGAATATTAACCTTACATACATATGCGTGTGGCGCACTATAAGTTTCCGGAATGAATAAGAAAAAAATACAATAAATGGTCAGAAATGAATTTATTGTTTTTCAAAATATTCTCTTTACTTATGTAAATGTTAATGCGCTTTTTCATACGAATGAACCAATATTCAAAACATTTATGTCACTCCTCCGTGACAATCTCTGAAACATATTTTTCATACTCTTCGACAGCCTCTTCAGGTGATGAAAATCGATGACCGCGTAACTGGTTCTTAATTTTTGGAAATAAATAAAAGTCACAAACTGCCAGGTCGGGACTGTACGCGGGATGGCTCATAAGGTAAACGTCGTTCACCTTCAAAAATTCATTTGTCTGTCTGGCTGTGTGAGAACTGGCATTATCGTGGTGCAAGATCACTTAAAGCAATGATACGGCGTTTACGGTTATTTTTACGGAGTTTGTCAATAACTTCCGGCAAACAAATGATCGTGTACCAATCACTATTCACGACACAACGATTCTCCAAAGCAACAGTAGCCACGTGTCCAGTTTTATTAAAAAAATAAGCAATCATCCGCTTAGAGGCACTTTTCACGCGCGCAGCTTTGGTTGGTTTCGGCACATCTCGAAAGGCCCATACGCTCGATTGCTGCTTTGTTTTGGAATCGTAACTATAAATCCATGTTTCGTCACCTGTTACTATATCCCACACCAAATTGGACGCCCCTTCGTTGAATCTGGTAAGCATGGCATTGCATTAAGTGACGCGATCCGTTTTTTGAGCCTCAGTCAAATTGTGTGGGATCCACCGAGAGCACAACTTTTTCACACCCAAATGTTTGTGTAGTATTGATTGTATTGACTCATGCCTATGCCTAAAGATGCCCGAATCTCATGGCATGTCACACGCCTGTCTGTTTTGATCATACGGCGCACAGCATCGATGTTTTTGTTGTTCACAGCAGTGGACGGGCGACCATCACGAAATTCATCACTGAGATTCACACGACCGCGTTTGAATTCTGCAAACCAGCTATAAATAGTCATCTTGCATGGTGCTTCATCGCTAAAAGCAGCTTGTAGCCGAGCGAAGCTCCGCTGAGCTGTTATATTACACTTGAAGTCGCAGAAAATTACACTACGACATTTTTCACGAGTTTAATCCATAGTGATGTAGGCAACCAATTTCTAAAATGACGCTACAATGTAAAAACAAGTGACAGTTTTTTTTTATAATATCAAGTGACGGGACGAACAAGACGTGCGCCTGATGGTAAGCTACACGCCGTTCCATAACAGTTGCAGTGCCACTCAGAGCTTTAAACCGCAAAGATTTGAGGGGCACTGCCACTGCGCCCGTTACCCTGAAACGTAAGTTGTACAAGTCCCATGTGCCAGTAATTTCATCAGCACTTTTACCCTTCAAAACCGGAATACAGTAATGCTCACATTACTGCTTGGCGGCAGCAAATAGGTACGGTGGCAGTACTTCGCTGGACGAACTCTTTCACAAGGAGCTCTACTGCTACTATATACTACGACAATCAGATGAAACAAACTGTATTCTACAGGCAAGGAGTTCCATTTTCAAATATTTTTATTTTATTGGATGTACAAAACAGTTTACATTCAGTGAAACATGTTGAGATACAATTTATAGTCTTAATCTAGAATGTAGACCTAATACTTGATATGTAGACCTAATACGTGTCACATGTTTATTTTTTCAAATGTTGTAATTACTTTTTAAATAATTTTTATGTAAGTGGCCAGTTCCGGAAACTTATAGTGCGCCCTATGTATAACGTTATGAAAAACTTTCGGTTGCAATATCAACTGATAAGCAACTTTCTAATCTCAATTAATATATTAGAATAAAACAGTTTTTACGTTAATTGTAAATTTGTTGGCATAAATTTAAACGCTTTTACCAACAGTGCGTAGAATACAAATAGTTTTTTAACGCGTACAATCATAACCCCGCATTAGGGAACCCTGTATCGCGGGTGCTGTTTGGTAGACACACACATGTCTATGTAACCACAAATTACACCCAAACTCACGAGATAAATAAATGTAGGCCATACAAGTATTTGTTCCAGGCCGGGATTCGAACCCGGGACCTCTACGTGGCGGACCAGCTTGGTAACAGTTATGCCACGGAGGCGATGAGGTAGTATAATTGAAGGATACTAGATATAAATGAAAATTGTGCCTATGTGAAAATAGATCTAGTAACAAACTTTAGTCAAAAATGTGATTATCGTTAATTCAATAGATTTCCTACCAAGAAGGGTTTAAGGCCTAAACAACAGTCCTCGAACACCGCAAAGTAGACATTTTAGCAAGAAATAATGTAAACATTAAACAATAATAAATGTTAAACAAAGAAACCAGAAGTCCGATCAAAATTACTCCAAGAAAGTAGTCAATCCATTTACTATTTTTTAAGTTATATTTATATTTATTTAAGTATAACTTCACCTTAAATCTAAATTGATTTTCGAAGAATGTTGATTATGAATTAGTTCCCGTTTTTCTTATAAATATAATGCTAGATACTAGTTTTCTATAGGTATTGCGTACCTATACATGATGGATAGGCAATTTATGACGTCTCACATATTTATTTTTAACAATAAATAAAATACACCGCCTATCGGTCTTAAAATTTTATTGTAGTAATAGAGCATGTTTATAGCCAAAAAAGACGACGAAAAATTTAAATTACCAACCCGTATCTGTCAGTGACAAGATTTAACGTGCAATATATTCAAGATGACCCGAATAACCGAACACTCGGAGGGAGCATGCCATCAATCATTCTCGGGGACAAAAAACAAATTCGCCGCGACAAAAACATAGCGAGTTAACTCTGTTCCAATAAACACATAGATATGAAACCCTGACGAATTTTTTACAGCTTCCCTTCACGATTCATTTCATTACGCGCTTTTTACTTTAAGTATACTTAATGCGAGTTTGAATTACCCGGCAAACTTTTGATTGCGGTCTCGCACCGAAATTCTTGGAAATACTTTCCTGGGAAGGATAATTTTCTTTTGACTATGGAAATTTCATGAAAGTTGTAAAGAGTTGATTTTTAGTAACATATCAAGTGAAGAAAAGAAAAAGCACGATTTTCATATGAAACCGGTGGAGTACCGCAAGGGTACTGTCTAGGGGCGCATTGCAGATCGAAGCGGACGGCTCCCAGCGCAGTACCACTGTCCCTGAACGATTTGACGCCCAGCACACGCAGAATATGAAATATTCACATGACGCTTTTACCAATTGCATAAATTTCAACTAAAGGAAAAATGTTCTGTACGTTATTGCGAAATCTGACCAACTAGCCGCAACTTTAACCGCACCTTGATTGGTGTCGTTCGCAGGGACAATTTAACTCATAAATTCCGTAGAATATATAAAACGAACTATTACCACAAACGTTCTATTTTATCTTCAAGTAATCTAGACGTCACGTGGATACCTGAAATATAAAGTAGATGCATAGATAAAAGTATAATACATCGCGTGTTCCAAAGCAATAGTGAAATCCAGGGTGGATTGTCTATTGTCAGCGCAGAGATCGTTCGAAAACAACAGGGCAACGTTTTCATCAGAATTAACTGCTCGCACGCACGAGAAACAGACCAACAAAAAGTTAAATACCAAATTGTAACACGATTTTCTGAATTTACATAATCCCCGAGAGAGTTTGTTCAAGTCGACAAAACTTATCGAATTTCAACGTCCTTGATTTGACAATCGGATACATTTGCCGCATTGTACGGTTCCGCTTTGTTCTGAAAGATGGGTGTCCTTTCAGCCCGCAGCCATTAGAAGGGCCGCTTGAAGCCTATTTTTCTTTATCTGCCTTATATACCGCTTAGCCCACCATTTATCCTTCGAATATGATTCACACTTATAAAACGACTAACGTACGAGATAAACGTAATTTGTAAAGAATCGTATAACTTGTTGTTGATTTCCTTAAGTTATTGCAACTGATACATACATTCACCTTAGATATTACATAATATGCGCGATGGTTGCAAAACTCTATAAATACTTACTCCCAGGATATACGAACGTTACGTCCTTATTCAATTTCATTTTATTTTGCGGAGTAGCTTTCCATCTATGGTAGATTGGCAATTCGTTATATCGAATAACAATAGGCCCTTGTACTATACAGAAGACGCAATGCTGTTGGAACGCAATCACACACAGGCACGTTTCCTATCAACTGAGTACTGATTACATTTCATTTCAGACGAACGATTTAGTTCAGTAAAAGTGAAAGCTGGATTTCGATTCGTATAAGGATAAGAAACAGTGATTGTTTTTGTAATATCAATGATTGCGAAGTTTTGCGATATAGCACGACATTCCTATCGTTACAATAAACATTTTCTTCTACAACTTTACCTCCTATTTTTTTCTTCTGGTAGCTACAAAAATTATAAGTGGTTTCCCAAAAGTTGTAATACACAAGTAGTTTCTTTGAAAATTAAAATACCATATATAGAGGTACTGGAGATATACAACAATTCTGTATAAACACAATTATAGTATTATTAAAACCCTTCTTTTTGAGTATTTTAACTTTCGAGAGTCTGACCTCAACCCTTGGACAGCTCATAATAACCAGGCCAACTCTTAAATTAACTAACAAATTAATATATTCGTACAAATTTAACTCAATAATTATAAATACAAAGACATTATTACAAAATCCAAGAACACGTGCTTTAATTTTTAGAAATATATATATAAATAAAAACTCATTTATTTTATTTTTGAATTGATGTAGCCCACAAGCAACAGCCCGATAGGTATAATAAATTTTTCTTATAGTTTTGTCACTTTCGCAGACCCCTAAAATTCGCGTGTTATTCTTTTTTAAACAAAAAGTGAAGGGACAAACGAGTCGTGTGTCTAATGGTAAGCGCCACGCCTGTCCATAGCAGTTGCAGTGCCACTCAGAGCTTAAAATCGCAAAGATCTGAGGAGCACTGCCACTATGCCCGTCACTATGAGACATAAATTGACAAGTCCAACGTGCTTGTAATTTCACTGGCACCCTTGCCTTTCGAAACCGAAACATAGTAATGCTCACTTTACTGCTTGGCGGCCGAAATAGGTAAGGTGGCAAACCTGGACGAACCTTTCAGCGGAAGCTCTACTGCTCTTAAACTAATGTTATTGTATTTATACAATAACGCATTATTACAGAATACTACGATTGAACTAAACATACAGCGACGAGTTGAGCAAGCGAAGCTTTCATCATAAATAAAACATCCATCTTACGTAAAAAAAATATATATAGTATGCTTACTTCGAAATCGTAATATTCTGCAATACTGCATTATTGAAGTCAGTGATACGTGTTAGTCAAACGTTTGCAAGTCGGCGCCGCTCGCTCTCCGAATAAGGCTGTACTTTCGCAAGATTTATTCCCCGTCCCATGCCTCATACCTCGCCCTCCTCCCGCTTGCTGTAATTAACTCAGATAGCGCCGCCCCTCTACCATATTTTAAACTTCACCAGTCTTGTCCCACCAAATATATGGCACAAACGAAGTTAGAGCGGTTTAAACTTCAACGAGTTTTAGACAATTTCGTATTCGAGTCCTAAGTTACGCATTGCCGATGTGCTTGTCGGGAAGTTCTCAGCCTTGATCGTGCGTATCTAGAACTAAAGTAATAGATGGATTGAAGGGACTTTTATCAGATTGGTACTTGTCCTTTCATCTTCGGCTGACGACCGTAATAAACCAATAGTGTATTCCCTGGAAGGTACAAATGCCCTTTGCAGAAAGAAAGTTGGACTTGACACACTTTCCCCGATCAAACCGTAGTGATTTATGGTAAAATAAAACAAAAATACCCGAGATCAAGTTTATGATTAAACTACGGTTACTCTTTAAAATTTACAACTTTTAATATATCCAAAACAAGGTAAACCTTAGTCTTTGTTAACAGTAGGTACTGGTCTTAGTAGGTACTGATACTTGGTCACAAAAAGTATACTCGCACTTAACTGACTTTCCTTAGAAGCTTTTTGAAAGCAATTAATTGAAAAGAAACAGAACTAGATATAATTAGTGAGTAAGGAATAGAGATCAATCCCTTCTTCTAAAAGCATTCCTCACAATCCCTCCCATGATAGTGCAGGCCGACCCGCATGCCACTGCACTCAAACACTTTCTCTGAGTGGCATTCCATTTGTAATTACCAAGTAGCTGTGCCTGCTTACCGAACCGTCAAATTAATTTACAAATAGCTGTCCAAAACAAACCATATCTCAATTACGGGAAAATAAGGTATGCTCATTAAGACGTATTATATTATTATAACATGGAACATATAGAAATAATAAAGGCAAATAAAAAGATCGCAAATGGAAAGGTCAGAGAAAATCTTGGAAAAGTCCAGCAGGGCTAAAAAGACTCTATTGACAGAATGATAATATGTTAATTGATAATTAATATTATGATTTTTTAACTATTCACATAATACAATTCATCCTGGCCTGGTCACATAGGTGAATTGCATTTTTTGTTTTGTTTGAAAATTCATAATATGAAATGTCAAATAATCATGGTATGATTCTGCCAACGCGGCCTTTTTAGCCTTGCAGAGCGCTATCGTAATCTAATTCTACAATTAAGAAAATAAGAGTGTCGACCTTCAGTTTTTTAGCCTCGCGTAATTAAATCCAAATGTTGCGCTGACTTATGCGTTATGGACCCTACGCACGGCAATCCGCGTGTCTGGCCACAACCGTCTCTTTCATACTAATGAACGTAACATATAGCCGTTTTTGTCACACCAAATTCACTTTCAGGTGGCATTTCCATTATACGACTGTTAAATTATAATGAATGTTACTTGTTTTTGGAGTGAAATGAAACAACAACGGCAATGTTTTTTCACTGTGCGCCTACAGTAATGTAACGCTGAATCTATGATAAACAAGCTGTTTAAAATGGAATTTCATAAAACGTTGTACAAGAGACTCGTTACAAAAATGTGGGAGTAAGTAATTTCGAGAGAAATATAGACGTGATCAGGGAAAGTGAATGGGTAGAAAGAAAGTTTTGCAAGTCAATAAGCGAATAAAGCCTCCAGGAAAGCGATTTAAACAAGCTCGAAAGGCTTGAGGGAATGCGTAAAATTCGCATAAACCTTTATTAGAGTTAGCAAGTGCTTTCATTACGGCATAAACGATACAATAGAAGGTCGGTGCTCTGAGAACCAAACAGGGAAGTAATGAAATATAGCTTCTTAATTAAAGAAGGTCTCGGTTAATGGAGGGAGTTAAAGATATGGGTATGTTACGTTGGAATGAGCTATTAATCATAGCCAAAATAGTTGTATTATCAGTTTTAATAACGGACTGTGCGCGGGCGCCTAGAACGCGAAAGAGAGGTGATTAATAGTGAGGGGCGACGGAGGACTGGGGCGCTAAGTGGAGCAGATTGACTACACGGTGAGAACATCCGGGTTTTTAGAACATATATTGACTCACCGATAGTTATCAAAGCTATACTCAACGAATAATATGATAGCGAAAAACTACCTTAATATTACTAATTACAAAAAATTGTTCCTTATATAATTCGCATATAAAAGTTTTAAAACCGCTGCGATCGTTAGGAAACGAATATAAAAAGTGAATTACACTTATGTAAAAACCTTTACTATCATAAATTACAAACTCTATTAAAAATAAGCAACATCTTAAGTGCGGTACTTAAAAGGATAACTATCATCCAGTTATTCTATAAGTGGTTGTTAATGCAGAGTGGACGAACGAGTGGGTAAAGATGGATTATTATGATTATCTCACCTGTGTTGCAAGTTCAACCCATTAAATTAATAAACAGAAGGGTATAATATATAGCATTATTTAAAATAACCAAAAACTCTTTACCATGGCATTGTTCTCATTAAAATAAATAACATTTATGATACCGCTTTTCATTTCTTTTTTTAAATTTATGTAAATCAGTGTATGCTGATATACTATGTTTGTATGAGAAGTAGAACTATTTTTAAGTCATAACATAATATAAAGGTAAGTCATAATGCACAGACATGATGCACATTTGTGACATATCAACGCGCCAAGACGCCGTGACATGTCACGGGTACTTGCCACGTAAATGTGAACGATCTGTGATAATTTAGGAGACCGTAGCATTTCAACGCACCGAGATTCCGTCTGTCGCGTGTGGCAAAAACAAAAGTGTTGACGGTTGTTCACACCCGGACAAGGACAGAAAAATCCTTTGAAGAAACCGCATTCTGACGGACCGGGTTATAATATGTGAGATCGAAATGTGACTATACAAAATTACCGTCCACACTTACTACGATGTTAGTTCTTGTCACGCTATAAATGTATGACACGGTAAAATGCACGTTGGCACAGTTTCGAAGACCCCGGATCGTGGTGTAACGTTAGATCGTGTCAATTGTCTCCGTGACAAAAACCGTCCACACTTGTGTTTTTGTCACGCGTATCTGTTAAGGGCACGAAGTCCAGTGCGTTGAAATGTCACAGTTGTGGAACCACCTTTATGACAAAGTTGAGTGTGTCATGTAACTTTAAAAAATGTATATTTATTTTTCTTTATTTTTAACAAGGCCTTTAACACAGTGGTCAGTCAAAGAGTATTTTTGGATATAATGCGTAACCTATTACGTATCGGTCACGGTTGTCAACCCGCGACCATGGAGCATGAAACCATTCCAAAATATTGGGAAAATAAAAAGAACTCATATCGTGGTAATAAACCTGTAATTAATGATAATCATTTGTTAATTTCATGACATGTTAGGTGATTCTATTCGTCTATAAGGTCAACTTCTAATATCCTCTTTTTGGTAGATTAGGTTTGAACATCTAGTACGGAACAGCTACTACTTTTATCTAGTGATTTAAGGTGGTTTTAAATACCAAAAAGTGATGGTATTGATAAGTAGAATCATCACTAAAACATTATAAAATAGCAACTGTTAACCTATAAACGCATTCTTCAAAATATGATGTAGGTATGTACTGTAGAAGAGTTCGCGTGTATTTACAAAATCATACATAGTCTGTATCACATACATAAATTATTTCAAATTTAAAACTTTATAAAAAAAAGTGTTAACGCTTTTAAAATCTATTGTTTTATGTTTATTGAAATCAATGTGCGGATATAAATTTGTTTGTGAAATTGAACTATTTATGGGTTTTACAATAAAGTTGTTTGTGCCATGTAACTCTTTAACATAATATTTAAACAACACGAAACCGACCGGATCGTAGGAATTTTTTCTAAGTGTACGATCTTCGTATTAATAATTGTAAGAAACTAGTGGAGTGATTTCACAAAAAAATAATTGAATATCAATTCAATAAAAATTTAAACACGAAACTCGTTTAATCCAATAGTTACATACATAAGTACTTATAAAGTCACCTACGTACTTGAATGAAAAATTCCATCTCTACTTAATGTACAGTCAACAACACATCAAGCTATGCACTTTTGTTTGAAGATCTGTCAATGTGTAGCTTGATGTGCTGCCGTCTGTACATGATTTGCTTGTAAGCTCGCTTTGGTATAATCTTGCTCGTCTGTTCAAACTACTCTCAAACATTATTGAATGAATCTTTAGATTCACTTTTATTACGCCGTTACCAAAAGAAGACTATTAAGTAAGATAGTATTGAAACACCTAACTAAGTGATATATGCAAACATGTTGTTTAGAACGTCATAATGTATTTCAAGACTTAACGAATCCATTACCTACCCCGTATCTGCTGCTCCACGAAATCTGACGAATTTCTATAGTTATAAAAACAGTCCATGCATGTACATCATGGTGTCCCACGGCTATGCGTCACGGAGGGAAAGTACTTTATATGTTGTAGATAGAATATTTTACTCCATTGAGACATTATTTTATTTTTAAAAGTAAGTAATGCAATCAAAGACTTTTAAAAAGATCCTTGCCTTAACTGGGAGTTGAACCGACAATGTGGAAAAAAAAAAATGATACCTAGTGACGGGACAAACAAGTCGTGTGCCTGGTGGAAAGCGACACGCCTGTCCATAACAGCTGCAGAACTTTAAATCGCAAAGATCTGAGGGCACTCCCACTGCACCAGTCACCCTAAGACATAAGTTGACGAGTCCCCGTGCCCGTAATTTCCCCATTTACCAAATTGTGTAGGTACTAAAAATGTGCATTATATCGTAGGCTAGAAAGTAATATTCGACTTAATTACTACTTACTTTCCTCTAATATTCCTTCTAACAAAGGCGTATCTAATCTGGTCCAAACGACCTTATTAACGCACTACCCGGGTCGGCCCGTATTACACGCCACTAAATCATCGCTAATGTGGATTGCTTTGCGCTTCTCTGCCGAGTTGAAGTATAATGTGCACTAGGTTAACATCAGTTTTGCTCGTACGTGGTGCAGTGGACTTTACACTGTGAATACTCAGGTATAGTGATATAAGGAAACTTGAATTGTAAATAGGAAAAAGTAATAAAGATCTTTACAACTTCGAGAGGTCTGAGTACCTTTATCCATTCAATCTTTTAAAGATAAAATATAAAAGTACTACTAACTAGAGTTCCAATTAAGCGGCTAGTGAACAATTTTGTTTACTTTTATTTTAATTTTTTTAAGAAAAGTAAATAAAAGAAATTCCTTGCGGCAATAATGGCAGCTTTTTTTTTAGTTTCTTCTGTATAGATGTCTAACAAATGCAGTAATACATATAATATATACATTAAATTCATGTAATAATTCCTATTGTTAGTCACTTTCCCACTTATTTTTAATGTGCTATCTTACCCTATTAAAGCGGCTCCAAATGAAAACCAGCTTTACAACTACAGAAGAAAAGAAACAATGGTAGTGCCTTAAGCCTCGATTACTATCAGAACCTATATCTAGGATCAGAACCGATGTCACCAAAACTCACTCATGCTTAATTTGCAACACTACAAAATCTTGATATTGATTGGTCGTAGTTTCAAATGTAAAAACTAATAACAAACTCTGGATTGTTAATATAATTTAAAATTTACCCTGTTGGCATATCATTGAAAGGTCAATACCATCAATACCTATTATTACAAGTTACGACGTTTTGGTATTATATTGAAATTTCAATCAATGTGCTGCCATCTTGCGGTTCATTGCTGAACGACAACGAACTGGAGGTATTAATTTAGTTCTCCAAACAAGAAGTGACCATATTGCAGGGGTATGCTACGCTATGGTAAGCTTTACTTTCGTTTCTTGTAACAACAAAAAATATTTCGATGAGTTGGAAATTGGAAATTTATTAAAATAAGACTTTACGATGATATGAAAGGGTAATATTTTTGATGCGCCTATCGTTTTTGTAAAACAACGCAACAAGGCATTTTTCAAGGATTTTAGAGAATTTGCACGAAAGAATCACACAACCATAGTATACAAAGCAAAAATGGCGGACTGAGCTCAGATAGGTCTTTTGAGACCTATAGTTGGTACGCGTCAGAGGCCAACTAATAACTTCTACCGCATTTTTCGTTCTTTGGTTACAATAGTCGTGCTGTGATATAGGCTGAGTTGGATACGTTTGAGCTTATAATTCTAATTACTAATTTCTTTTGTACAAGTCTTAAGAAGCTGAATAAATGTTTCCCTGTTTTATTGTGTGAGGTATTATAACAAAGAAAAAAGAAAATAAGATGTTGGTAAAACTTTGTGGGAAAAATAAAATAAAACAATGTACGAGAAATTCACAACGATTTTATGATTTGCAATAGTGACGTCCCAAATTTATCTTCGTCAGAATATGGAAGTAAACTCAAGGCGCTACCTCGAATGCTCCAAAAGCAATTCCAAAAAGTGCAAATGCACTTAGAAACTTCTAAAGTTATTTTTCCAGGAAAAAACCTCACTCTTTACGAATAGGTACACAAAACGTACGTTGATTAAGTAATAGATTATGGTGGCTTACCCAGAGCGGCGCGGAGGGCTGTAACTGTGACGCGAACGCCATTCGGAACGCATCTCCCAATAACGTGTTTAATTCTTCCGCCTGCAACAATACCACAACTATTATTATACGCTAAGTTTAAAAAGAAGTATTTAAAAAATTACAACCTTTTTCAAAAGACCGAGTGCGTGCGTTTTTTTACTGTATTCTCTTAATTAGACGTAGACTCTCGTGTTGGTATAAATGTCAGATATATACAGTTTTTTCTAAATCGACACAGTTTTTCTCGTTCAAGATTTTCTCATCGCCGGTGAAAGGTTCTAATGGAACTCACAATGGTTACAAGAGGCGGCACTAAACCGCACGCCATTCAACGACATTTTGCAACCCTATTGAAGAAGCCTACCGACAAACCACAGCACTTAAAATCGCTTCCATTATGATTTCAATAGATCATTACTTTAGCCATTTTATTCGTTGCGCTTAAAATCGACAGGAAACTTCACATCAGTGTAGAATCCAGAGTTACATAAGCGTTTTTGATCAAAATACATACGTCAAGTGTCGGACAAAAGCGCGTTGAACATGATAAGTTGTCGCATAAAATAGACGAGTGTACAACTCAAGATCATGTTACTTTTACATAATGGACGTTAAGAAGAAGACATAAAGATAGTAATATCTGTTAAACTCGATGTGTGTAGTGGGTGTGATGTGAGTTGTGAGAACGCCCACGTGAAAGATGCAAAGGCGGTTGAGGATGTGATTTCATTCAGAAGCGCAGCGATTCTATTTATTAGGTACTGCATTATTATTAGCAAACACAAGAAAGTACGGCGTTAAAAAGTACTTACTTGTAGATATGTGTATTTGAGTAATGATTATCGGAAATGACGAAACTAATAAAGCCAACAACAGCCCACAAAATAATAATATGATAATAATTTTGAAAAGGAGAGAAAGTTTAATTAAATTTTAATGTAGGTATATAAGCTTTTATTTCACTATTTGATTTCTAATATGGCTGCAGTCTTATTGCAGTACCATGCAACCAATTTGTGTGACACCGATCAAGATGCCACACATTCCGTTTGAAACCTGAGAACACAGATACACGGCTCTCTAACGGAGTTCCGTTTGTAATGCTCTTTTTGTGTTACATTTAATCATTGCATAAAAGGTCTTTTAAGTACGATTCTGATACTAGTAGGTTATTCTAGCAAGTTGTTCTGAAATGGGGATGGGGGATGGCGGACTTCCCATCCCCATTTCAGAATAACCGAAACGGATACCGGATTCAGTTATAAATCTTTGCGAGGTTAATCCCAAACTCGACATTATTCAAGGCATGATTCGTCGCAGAAACAGCTTAGCGGCAGTTGGTTAATTCCCGCAGACAAACATCAAGCCGGCACGTGACGTCGCAATCTCAACCGCAGCTATTACGCCGCCAGAAGAAGCTCCGCTCGCTCCAATGGCGACGGTGTAATGAAGAAAACACTAAAACATCCAGTTGACGGCAAGTTGTATGGAAATGGCGAGGTGTACGTGTCACTATGAACAAATTGCTTTTGTAATTAATGAGTTTAATAAAAACTTGACTACGGTACTTGCTTTCTGCGTTCTTTTGGCTCAATGGCCTGACAGGAAAAATCTACAAAATTTATAAAAAAATTATAATATCAAGTGACGGGATGAACAAGTCGTGCGCCTGATGGTAAGCTACACGCCTGTCTATAACAGTTGCAGTGCCACTCAGAGCTTTAAATCGCAAAGATCTGAGGGGCACTGCGCCCATCACTCTGAGACATAAGTTGACAAGTCCCATGTGCCTGTAATTTCACCTTACTCATCAAAACCGAAACGTAACAATGCTAACATTACTGCTTGGCGGCAGATATAGGTAAGGTGGCAGTACTACCCTGGACGAACTCTTTCACAAGGAGCTCTACTGCTACTAACATAAAATAATAATGGCAATAGTTAGATTAATGGACCTCGGATAAATTAACCAGACATAAATTTGCTAAACATTAAATCTAACACAATGGCATAACAGAAACCTCGAGTCAACACAAACTAATTTATGGCTTAGCTCAGACTGTCCTGTTGGCTACTGGCAAATTATGCCGTCGCTAGGTAACGAGTAGTCTTGGCCTGTTTATTTATCTAATTATACGGCTGAGAGAAACCCGACAAAGTTGTAGAATTACCGTATAATATCGATCCTATAAGATTAATAGATAAGCGTTTAGACGCATGCGATTGGCTGCTAGCGGGTGCAATTACTGGTGAGGTTTGTAGCGCATAACTGGACGTTGTCAGTCATAGCAGTAAACCCGGTGACGATCGAACTTCATGAGCAATGCTGTAGAAGACTGCGGATTGATGATAAGTAAAGCAGACAAGCCACGTTACACAGTGCTTCCTAGTTTCTATTACGTGTCCATCATCCTTGAGAATTGTACAAGTATTCCGTTCCAAAGTAATGTGTTGCGGTCTTTATCTTGAACGTTTTTCATCAAATAATTGAATTCAAGTGAGAAATTCAACTGAATGGAAATACGTTAGAAGCAGTAGAGCTTCTTGTGAAAGAGCTCGTCCAGGCAAAGACTGCTACCTTACCAATTTCTACCGCCAAGCAGTTATGGTCACATTGCTGTGTTCCGGTTATGAAGGGTAAGGGTGCTGGTGAAATTACAGGTACATGAGACTTGTCAACTTATGTCTCAGGGTGACGGGCGCAGTGGCGGTGCGCCCAGATCTTCATGATTTAAAACTCTGAGTAACACTGCAACTGTTATGGGCAGGCGTGTGGCTTACTACCAGGCGCACGACTTGATCGTCCCGTCGCTTGGTATTATAAAAAAAAAACATGCACCTCACGACACACGATCCTGTCTATTCTTTCCAAGGTATTCGAATTCATCAATTCAGTTTTTCAATAAAAAATAGTTTTAAATTAAATAATTTGAGTGTCTGTTAGCATACTTTTACTACGCAACTATTAATTAAATTATGTAAAATAAGAAACTATGTATCGATGTCTTTGGAATGACTATGCGTAATTCAAAGTAGTTTAGTTTCTACTTTATCATCATCATAGGGTTGACAAAATAATTGCTAAGTATATCAAACGCTATAAGTTTAACAGAAATCGTTGCATAAATCTGATGGTTATGCAGATTTCTTAAGGACCATTTATTAAAACTAGATAGTTCGCTTGAAGCCAGTTTTAATAAATAAACGTGCAGTAATCCATCTCAGCGTTACTATAACCAGTATTTGCAGTGATTTGGTAATATTTTACCGAAATTAGAAATAAAAGAAGTAATAAATTACTCAATTAATTACTTGGCCGGTGGGGTCCCTCATCTTTACAAAAGAATTAATAGACTGCCTAAAAAACTCAAGGGCCGCTAGCTATCTTGCCCAACGTATTAGCATAGCTAACTAGCTACACAATCACTAATATAAAATATAAACTTAAATATTACTTTATAAACAACTTAAACAATTGCGAAAAATTTGATTGTTTATAAATGTATTCATCCTATTTCAGTATAATCTTTTAGTTAATTATTGATTATTTATACAAGTTAAGTACTTAAATATTATTGCTTTTCTGTTAGCTAATTGAACATATTTATATATTGTGTGGATCAGTTCGCATTACGACGAAACTAAGTGGTTTACAATGCGACTAGTAACATTGTTGCGTATTATGCTTTATATGGTAAATAAACAATAAAAAAGCTATACAAATGGGGAACGCTGCCAGCACCTTGCCGCGGGATTGATTGCTTGATTTTATTTATATAATTTAATCCTAGTTTCAGTTTCTAGTATTCTATCTTTTATTGCATTTTTTTTACGTTACCTATTTTAATAAATAAATAACTTAATAAATCGCATATGCAATCAAATACTGCCGTAGTTCAAAATTGTAGAATTGAGAAAACACAATTAGATATAAAAAAGAAACTGAACTGATCTTATTGCGAATAATGTGATATGATAATGTTTGGCACTGGAATTGTTAGGGACAAGCGTGTCGCTTACCACCAGGGACACGACTTGTTCGTTCCGTCACTTGATATTACAAAAAAAAATCCATTCATACGTCACTTAATTATCCATGTACACGAAAATATGTATATTAGTTTCATTCAGTGTTTTTTCTTTATTATATCGTTCTTTCTCAATTCCACAATTTTGAGCTACGGTAGTATTTGGCTTCGTAAACGAAATTACGATATTGACGACTAACGTTCTGTCATATTCTCTGTGCAGGCTTTTAACTGCCTCCGTGGCCGAACGGTTACCATGCCTCCCAGGCCGGGAGAAGTATGTCTAAAACCTACATTTATTTCTTTCGCGAGTTTGTGTGTAATTTCTGATTGTCTATGTGTGTATCAAATATAAAAAAAGAAAAATTATCGAATTTGCCAATATTTGTACCTGTGTGGGCAGTCATAAAATATCCTATTTATACTGAACGACCTAATTTTCACCGCTAAGAATTACGCTAATTGCGCAGTTACATAAAGATATGCGTATAACATAGAAGGATATTCCTTAATGGAGACCAGTCTAAAGATATTACTGATTAAAGATGCATGAGGATCATTTTTCATTCGGATCTAAATATGTTTATTTTATTATTAAGGAATAACAACAGCCAACTTAAATACATCTAACAACGAAGAATATTTGTCTTAAATAATTTGGGTCAAAATAGTTATCCACATTGACATAAATTTTGAAGCCTTATAAACAAACAGAACAAAACAAAATTAGTAGTGAGCTTAGAGAATTTTAAATTTTAATTAAAGTCGACGATTACTTATTTGTCGTGGTGTTACATATATTAATAAGATATACTTAATATATAAGTAATGATATAATATCGATAAAATATATTTATATAATTATAAAATAAACTTTTAATTAGTTATTAAAACATTTAGAAAACATGTGATATATGATAGATGTTACGTATCTACCTAATTGATCTACAAAGTTAACATTTTTAAGAAACCTTCTTTACTACCAATGAAAGGGTCGACTTTACTAAAGTGCACATTATAACTGTTGGCCATTCTTGACAACACTGCATTCTTCCCATAGTTAGTAGAATGGGGCGGGACGTGGAATAAGGCCGTGTGACGAAAAAATATACGCGATATATGTTTCTTCAAATAAACCAACGCGATGTTTCGGTATCTTTACAGATCCCATGGTCACCGTTGATTGAGATGGTAAAGTAATCAACCAGTTAGTAATCAACATGTTTAATGCAAACCCATTTAACATACGCGATTTAGATCCGAAAAAGAATTTTCATTTCCAATTTATAAAAATTGCGAAAAGAACTGTTGACAAAAGTAATTTTTAGTCCTATAAAAAACCGTGGTAGCCTAATGGTTTGACCTAGAGCCTCCCAAATAGAGGCCGTGGCTTCGAATCCGGCCTCGCACCTTTGAGTTTCTTGGAATTTATGTTCAAAATTTAATTTGAAGTTCACCAAGAGCTTTTCGGAGAAGGAAAACATCGTCATAAAATAAGCACGTCGAACAAGATACACAACACTCGGAAAACGTGTGAAGTCCCCAACCCACATCGGGCCAGAGTGGCGAGTTTTTTTTGTCGCTCCTAGTTGAAAATGATATATCCAACTAAACATACGTTACAAAATAATAGTTTTATTCATAAAACTTTGCTATAGCAACTTATTAATTTTATTTTAAGTCTGGTCCAACTTATTAGTTGGAGAAAAAAGATTTGAATATTTAAAAGTACGTATATACATATGGAAGACATTGTAAATATTCGTTTTCGAACGTAACACGATGTTGTTACCAGTTATTTTCGAACGAAGCATAACTTAGATCTGAGTATTAAATTTTTTTATCTTTCTTGCACCATTTTTTCATAGTAAAATGTTACAATGTGTAAACTACGCGAGTATTTACTTCAGAATGACATTTAAATCTCTACTGCAAAGTAACGTATTAATGAAAAAAAATGTTGCTTAACTCAACTGTTAGTCAAATAAACAAAATCCGCTCTAATTAGAAACAATATGGAAATACAAAAGAAACCCTGTATCTACAATTGATGGTCGTCAACTTTTTTAACTGGTGAAACTTTGTCATTGTACCATGACGTAACATACGTCATTGCATTGTACGATTAATAATGGTTTAATATATATCGTTGATAATTCTAGGCTGGTATGAAAAGTTACCTATACCGATTTCGATTATTCTGAGATGATTCTCGCGATGTTTTATGGCATCTTTTATTATTTTATTGTTGACTATCCCTTTACCCTCCAAGCAATAAATAAAATTAAAACGTAGCTCAATAGGACAAAGGAAGGATTCGATATGTTGGGTTAACCGTAAATTCTGAAGTAAGTGGGGTAAAAGCGAAGGGGAAGAAGGCTTCCGGGGATTGTTTCTGCGGAAATCGTTTCATTTACATTTGAGCGCATGTTGGCGCGTGAAGGGCAGGCAAAGGGTAGGTTGCGGCGCGGAGGAGGGTTAGTAATTCAACCGTGTGCTCCCCGCGCGTGCGAATTGATGCCCGCACGCATTTTTAGGCCCGAGTCCGAGCGATAAATTTCTATAAACTCTTCGACTCAAAGAATAAAGACTAGAACTATAAAACTTACTCAAGGATCACTTGTCCTTAAGTTAAATAAAAATTTTATAAGTTAGATTACCAATGTCACCCACATAGCTTGTGCAATAAGCAAGCTGAAGTGGCAGTGGGCTGGCCATATCTGTCGAAGAACCGATAACCCATGGGGAAAACGAGTTTTAGAGTGGAGACCGCGTCTCGGCAAACATAGTGTAGGACTCCCTTCGGCCAGGTGGAGTGACGACCTGCGAAAGGTTGCTGGCAGGAATTGAATGTGACAAGCTGAGGACCGGGCGAAATGGCGCACATTGGGGGAGGCCTTTGTCAGCTATGGACTGCGATAGGCTGATGATGATGATGATGAAGTTAGGTGAAGCATTAAAACAGAAAAAGTTAATCAATCAATCACATAGATTTTCAGAACACAATTTGAGAAAACACAACCTCTCTCGTAACATTACTCTCTTTCATGTTTCCACGTTGGGAAATCCCGCCTGTCAGACCTGCAACAAATGTTTGCCCTTTCCACACGCTTCGTGGTGTTTAGGTTTTGACAAAGACGCATTGGAATTTTGATCTTTAACGTTTGAAATGTTTGTAAACATAGTAGCTTATTAAAAATTATTACACAAAATTTTTTGACGGTTTTAGCAAAATTTTTTTTTTAATTTTTAGTATTGACAATACTTTAACAGAGATATTATTAAGTTTATTATATTTCACGACATTTTAATACCATGATATTCAATTATTGTATGTGAAATTACTCCACTAGTTTGTTATAATTATTAATAAACAAATCGAACATAAAGAAAAATTAATTCGATCTGACTGAATTCGAACCAGCGCCTTAATCGCATCGTGGCTGCCGCTCTACCAACTCAGCTACGGAACGAATCATTCGGGTTTTAGCATAGTTTTTAGGTTCGATTTCGGGTTCGATTTTTAACTTCGTTTTTCTTTGTGAAAATTTTTGTGATCATTTCAATTCATCGTTCCCGTACAATAACATAAAATAAGCGAGTTCTTATCTGTTATTTTGATTCTAACAAATGTCAATTTCTATAAAAACAAGCCTCGTTATTTTTAAATCGTATTAACATTTTATTCTTACAGGAACCAATCTCGGCACTCGCGGAAATGAAACCAGGACAGAAACGGTTCAGTTTATGGCGTCCACTTTGAATTTAGAGCCTTGGTAGGTCGTACGGAATAATCGACACGCATGAACGAAGATCAGTTATAAATACTCAAACCATTGAAAATCCGGGATTTTTTTTGACCAATTATCTGATGTCACACGAGTGTAGCCGGTGCGTTTCGTCGTCGCAACGCTACGATTTCAACGTACCGAGTGCCACATACTGGAATTCACTACCTAGAACGCCGAAATCAGAACCAATTTAAAAATTATTTCCCAAATAGATCATACCGGGAATTGAACTCGGGACCTACTCGTCCAGAAGCCACAGTGCGAACTGTCGGAGTGGTCGTGAAATATAATGTAATTTTTGTTCCATCCGTATATGCCTTCCTAATATCAGCTAACTAAATTGCGACCATAGAAGCATTTGGTCTTTTTCACTTATACTAATTGAATTGCAGGAAGATCAGGATAAAAGAAAAGAGTTTTTATATTGTGGTGAAACAGCCTTCGGTGGTGCTCGATCGTAAAATACGGTTAGCGGCTGCAGGCGCGACTGCTTCCTGTCTGCGCTATGAAGAAACCAGGAAAGTAAATAAACAACTTTAATGTCTTTAAAAACACATATTATTGGGCAATATTCTATGAAGCATAGCATAGGAAACTATAAATTAATATACATCTCATCAAAAAACTAAAAAAGTTGTAAACCAACAAGTATTATAAAATGTACATGTAAAGCATTTTATTGTACTCTTAAAGCGATAACAATCGTTATGTTATATGTTACAGATGTCTAAATTATATAACTAATACACAAAAAATGAAAAATAGAATAAGCATTTTTAGCACAAAATATAATAACAATGCAATTAATAAACTTTTTAACAAATACAAAAATGGTGTCCAAACTTATTGCATTGCCTATCTTTGTCATACATTATTTCCTGCTTTTCAACATTTACAGAAAAGATTAGCACAAACAAAACAAAAAAGACTGCTTTGTCGTATCTAATTCCAGCGTTGAAATTATCGTAGATTTCACTTGCCTTTGTTTCTTCTGTCGTTAGAGCATTTAACACTATCATATTATCATTAACGTTCAGGTTGCCTATAATTCTGCTCCCATATAGGTGACAGCCTTTGGAGATGATAAAACGGTTACGGTAGATGGTTGCTTGAAATCCTTATTGTGTCGTTCATAATAATAATATAATAATAATAATAATAATAATAATAATAATAATAATAATAATAATAAATTATTAATATTATTGATTAATATTCAACTATGTATTGTGTTTAAGGATGTCGATGTAAATTAACACTAATAAATGCAGAACGAGAATTTATTGATTGAATGAATGAATGAATTAATTAATTACATGAACGATGTGAATCAAGTTAGCGAAATAAACGAAATTAATGAAACTGGTAAATGAAATATTCTATAATACACGTAAAAAAATGACAATGACATTATAAGCTAATGTAAATTAGACAGCTTTCATATCTTCTTCTTTCTTTTAATATTATGGCCCCATCGAATTAATCAATGATTTCGCCAAGGTCAAGTTGAGGAACACTTGCGTTTTTACTCAAAAATTCACCGGTGAATTTCGTCAGAATTCACTGAGAGTTTTCATGTCTAATATAATAACTGTATAACACGTCAATGTCTAAGCTAATGTTTTAATGTCACAAGTTTTTTTAACTTTTTCCAATTGGTTAATTAAGTAATCACTGCTTTAGAGCAATTTTTTTGATATAATATTAAGTGACGGGACGAGCAAGTCGTGCACCTGATGGTAAGCTACACGCCTGTCCATAACAGTTGTAGTGCCACTCAGAGTTTTAAATCGCAAAGATCTGAGGGGCCCTGCCACTGCACCCGTCACCCTGAGGCATAAGTTGACAAGTCCTATGTGCCTGTAATTTCACCAGCAACCTTACCCTTCTAAACCGAAACGCAGTGATGCTATCATTACTGCTTGGCGGCAGAAACAGGTAAGGTGGCAGTACTTCCTTGGACGAACTATTTCACAAGAAGCTCTACTGCGTTGAAATATGAGTACATAAATGTGTATTCAAGTCGAGTTTACAGCATGTATTTCCTACCCCAGACCTCGGACTCAGGTATTAGCTGCGAATAGTCTTGTGTCGATACTAACCTCCTTCATCGACATCACGTCTTTTTATCACTCTCTTTACTGGTTCCGCAAACGCAAAATTCTGTTGCGTACGCGCATGTAAGTCATACTGTTCACAAGTCGCTCGCTTGCACCGGCCGCTTGCTTTGCGTTGGGTTTCTTTGCCCTTGCATGAATTTGATCTCTAGCAAGCTTGACATTTCCACGCAAGCAATAAGGAACGTTTCGTAGGACAGCACCACTGACCAATCACAGAGCAGCAGCTGGTTCGAGAGTGTCGACAACCCAAACAAGACAAGGCGCCGCGCATGCGCGCGCAAAGCGGAGGACTCGTGAACGCCTTTGCGCGGAAGCCAGGTTTCTACGCTGTGTACCCAGCCAACGCAAGCAAGTGAAAAACGCAAGTGAAAGACTCGTGAACCCGGCATTAAGTACCCACACAAACAGTCTCAAGTACCCACTGGGTCCTCGTTTTTTCTTGCGGTAGGAGAATCTAAGATTGCAAGGATCGAACTCCAGTCACGTTTGAGTTTCATTTCCAACTTCCAAATGGTATAGGTATCAATCACTCCCAAAATAAACAAGTTTTATAAAATTTTAAAATAGTTCTTATCTTCTAGAAAGGTACGCTTGTTTATAGACTTTTACGATCGGTTTGCTTTGAAGTTGATTTATGTGAAAACGGTTCGTTTCACATACAACTTCTAAATAATTTGGTAGTCTTTTTTGGTATTCAAAAATTAATAATCTTGTAGTTCTAAAACTACATAACAAACGTGCCACATTTTTACAAGATAATTTTTAACTTTGATGTTAATTTATATGATACGTTGACAATACTTTTGATTTAAATTTCGATAAATTATTAAGATTCATTTGATTTTATTTAAAATAGCAATAAACAAGGGCATTGAACGGAATGTTGTGTGAGATGCAAATGCGAAACGGTACTTGACCATATCGGCGGATAGCCGTGCGAAAATGCCAGCCAAGTAATTGATTGCCTATAAATGTTATGGCATCGTTTTCATGAAGATTGAAGATCTATTCACTATGGAACAATTTGGACTGAATGAATTGCGCGCTATATGCATGAAACCTCGTTTTAAAGCTCATCGCGAAGTTTATTTTATTTCGCATAAAATTTATATTCGTTCCATTTTTGTATTTAAATAAAAAACAAAGCGAAACTGTTATCTATCTTAAGAAAGTAACTAGACAGGAAAAGAAAAACTTGTTCATAGCTAGTTTATTAATGATTCGGGGTTGTATAAATGCCCATATATTATGGAGGTACAGGGCCAAGAGCACGTCAAGCTTGACGCTTAAGACTTAAATCCAACTCTATGCCGCTTACGATAAGAACGGTCCAAAGTACAAAGTGTTCAAATCCCGGTAGGACCAACTTGGGAAATGTACTTTTCTAAATTGGTTCTACTCTGTGTACTAGAAAAGTGCGACAGACTTCCGTTGCTGGTACTCATAAGTATACAGGGAAATCCCTCGTTTGAGACCAAGCAATTGGCGTGATTGTCTGGCACCATATGTTCAAAAGGTATGATTCATTGATCCCGCAACCATGAATATTTTTAACATAAAAAAATTAATAAAGAAATCTACCTTTATTCTTTTGAAGGGTAAGGGTGCTGGTAAAATTACAGGCACATAGGACTTCTCAAGTTATGTCTCGGTGACGAGCGTACTGGCAGTGCCCCTCAGATCTTTGCAACTCACATAATTTGTTCATCACTTGACATTACAAAAAAAAATTGCTGTGAATGTGCAATGCATTTTTGTAGATACATGTTCCTACCTGTATGAGCGAATCGGGGTATGTAAAATACGAGCACTGTAAATTCAAAAACACGACCTGGCCAAATTAAAACCAAGCAGGCATCGGGTTTACATTTCCAAGAACTTCTAAAGACTTCCAGTGGCGCCCGGCGACCCTGCCGGCAGTAATAAAATATATGAGAGAGCCGACGTCACTGCGTGCGTGACTGCGCCCCACCCGCATACGATGCTGATCTCAGATGACACCAACATTCAGGTACTCAAGTCGTATGTATGACTTGTGTACATCTAAACTATGAGAAGATATTGTCATTTTAAAATAATAGAGTTTAGCTCACGTAATTGCATGCAATCAACTATGCGACCTTAGCTCGGTTAGCTGAGTTAGCGCTGTGAACAGATGTATGAAAACATGCCGCGACTACGTGAGCTAAAGCGAACTTAGCTTAGCTTCGTTCGCGATGTGGCCTGCACTTGATAAGTACATTTCATTAAATTACTTACAATTTTGGTAAATAATCGTAACATGTTTTTATCAAAAGCGCTCCGTATGAAAGAGTTCGCCTAGGGAAGTATTTCCCCACATTACCATTAGTCTCTCGTCAAGCAATATGCGCATTACTACGTTTCTGTTTTGAAGGGTAATAAGAGTGAAATTACCAGCACATGACAACTTATGTCTCAGGGTGACGGGCGCAGTGGCTGTGCGCCTTAGATCTTATAATTAAAAACTCTGAGTAGCACTGCGACTGCTCTGAACGGGCGTGTAAGTGACACGCCTGTTCATAGCAGTCGCAGTGTTAACCAAGCGCACGATTTGTTCGCCCCGTCACTTCACATCATAAAAAAAATCTGAGTTGTTTTTAAACTCACGCAATATACATAGATTACTTTCATCAAAAAGACTTTTTGATGTATTTTTTTTTTATGAATTTATTTTTATTTATCTCTATGAAATATTTTTTACCCATCACATACCTATCAGGCACGTATCAATACATGCCCTCTAAGCATGGGTCCACGTTTGTGACATCTCAACACACGACTCCGTGAGTGTCAGGTCGCAAATTCAGTTCAGCGGGGCGTTCAAGGATACATCCAACACAAGATACAATGTACGAGCAAACTTTTATGTATCCCACACAAGACAAGTTTGCGCGCAATGTACACCCTGCTGAATTTGTGACCTAACGTATAATAATAATAACGCACACACTCAACATAGGGACCAGGGAAACCCTGTATCGCGGGTGCCATGGACACATATTGACAACCACAAATTACATCCAAACTCACGAGAGAAATAAATGTAGGTCATACAAATAACTGCCTCTGTGGCCGAACGGTTACCATGCCGGACTGCCACGCAGAGGTCCCAGGTTCGATTCCCGGGCCGGGAGAAATATTTGTATGACCTACATTTGTTTCTCTCGTGAGTTTGGGTGTAATTTGTGGTTGTCTATATGTGTGTCCATGGCACCCGCGACACAGGGTTTCCCTAGTGCGGGGCTATGTTGAGTGTGTGTGTAATTATTATTATTATAAATATTTCTCCCGGCCCGGGAATCAAACCTGGGTCCTCTGCATGGCAGTCCGGCATGGTAACCGTTCGGCCACGTAGGCATTTAATACACGTGACAAAAGCACAAGTGTGACGGTTTTGTCCCGCGGACAAATGACACGGCCTAATCGCACAATATAATATTTTACGTATATAAATATGTATATAATTAAGTCTCGGTAGTTTGAAACGTCGCGATCTCTGGAATACTCTGAGGGTCGTATTCTAGAACTCTACTCAATGCTCAAGTCAGGATTTAAGTATGGTTTAAAGCACTCGAAATCATACTCAAGTCCCTGCCATTAGGGTCGTATTTCCAGTGCTTATGTTTCCAGTGCAATCCTGACTTGAGCATTGAGTAGACTTCTGGAATACGACCCTTAGTCCGTCCACAATTACGTGGCAAGTATCCGTCACATGCATGTCACATGTCACTGAGTCATCGTGTGTTCAAAATTTCAAATGTCACAAATGTAGACACACCTTAAAGTAAGTCCATTAGAAATTTTACCGCAAAAGACACTGAATACGTACGAGGTTAATGCTATATACCTCTTCTCGCCTCCAACATGCGTACCCAAAAATGCCCATAAGTTACAAAAGATTATACACGTATTTCTTTAAGTATACATCCGAACTTAGACCTGGCTTCATTGCAATAAAGTACGGGGACTTTTCCAAATTGGTGCCACCGTCACGCTTCCACCATTGCACAATCCGCCAAAGGAGTAGAATCCATCCCCACAACCTCGATGTTTGGTATTCTAAGACCACGCAGGCATCAAGTTCGTTCCTCGAACTTACAAGGACTCCCTCTTGATGTGTTTTCTTTGCGCTGTCACACGAGTTCCTCGTAAAGCTAATAAAGGCATTCAAAGGCTGGCAACGCATAATAGCTCATCTGATGTTGCAAATGTCCATAGACGATGATGATCACCTTTCATCAAGTGGCTAATCTTGCATAAAAAACAGTATACTCCTAAGCATGGCATTGCACAAAGCGGTTACAGCATTAATATTGGTAAAGCTAACCGCGTGTCGCATTATAACCAAAGTTTTTTATGCTTTTTTGCATACTCCTACTATACATATAATATGAAAAAGATAAGACATGCATGATTCATGTCAACGCCTAAATCACGAACTTTTTCAACTCGTGTCATTGGCTCGCCAACACCGTTTACTTGTATTTGTATTGGACCGGGTTTCTCATACGATAAAATGATACGATTGAACGTTTGGAAATGTTGAAATCGAGCTTATTTTGTTTATTCCACTCGACCGCTGTGTTGACGATACTAGTTTAAACCTTCTCCATTTTGTTTGACGCTTCATTGTCCAGCAGCTCTATGCTGCATTCATTTTTATTACATTTGTATGCGGGATTAAGTATTAATTTAGTTCTTCATCACAGTACAATACCCAAAGTCGTGAATTAGATTTTATTCCTGGTGGCACAATGGATTATATTTTAAGTCGTAGTAGATTCTGACTGAAATAAACAAGATCTCGTTTAAGATAATCGCGAAGTTTCGCGTACTTGAGCTCAGTATGCCATTTTCGCTTCATACGTTATGTAGGGCTAGCGCGATAGGGCGCAACTGGCGCGACAGCGACATAAACCGCAAGATACAGCTATTCTTGCATAGAGATCTCGCACACTATGTCGCTCTCGCGCAAGTCGCGTCTTATCGTGCTACCCTAATGGTCGTGTCAATTATCTCGTGTAAACCTAGAAAATCGTAAATAGATGCCTTATTTTGCTATTTTGGAGTGCAAAAATGATAGTCGCACTTGCAATATTATCCACTGTGATGTGAGTTTTGGCGACAGCGGTTCTGATAGTAATCGAGGCTTAAAGCCCTTCCATTGTTTTTTTCTTCCGTGTTCTGAACGTATCAGACAAAATTATTACAGCAACAATTTTAAGCAATGAATTTAAGCACGTTGTGTTTGGTTCCATCAACTGTCTCGATATACTGACTTGATTAAAGTCAATGTTTTTTCAGTGTATGAATCCAATGTTTACTTCTAATCTTGGTATTCACAAGCAGTCGCTATTTTTATATCCGTTTTTATTGATATCTTCCTCTTCTCGGGCAATTAAATGTTCAAAGATGAAAGCTAAGGGATACAAGGAAAAGAATTTCACGGCGTCGTAAACTGATGCGTAAATATACCATTAAAAAACATATGTTGTTGATAAATCGTCTACTATTGAAAAATTAAACAAGCACTTAAACTAAAATAGAACAATAATTACCACTTTAAATTGTAAAAACGGATTACTATAACTATGGTATTGCTCCATACACGGATATTAGATTATTCATTTAAAAATCACACAGGGCTACGTTTATTGTGTCCAAAATCTAAAATAATGGGTATTCTAAATTGTTTTTTGAATGCTGCAAAATTTATATTTTGTTATTAATTTATCAGCATTCATTAAAATATTTTCATTTAATCTCCTGTTTAAAGATTTCCATAAATGTTAGAACAAAATTTACATTGCTCGTCATTGGCGTAAATGCATTATAACTCCATTTATGTACCCAATGAGAAGTCCAAAATTATATTGTCTCGAATTTTCTTAATTCCGAAAACCGGTTTATAACGAAACGATTCTTTCAGTGTATTTTTGGTTAACTTTGGTTAACCTAACCTATACTTTTCTTTGTGGTAACCATAATATAAAAAATATAAAATATAAAAAAATATAAATTAAGTTTTCTTTCGGGATTATGAAATTTGGTGCAAACGTTATTTCGAGGAAATGTAATTTCAGATTTCCAATAGGTAGGTTAAATAAAGTCTAAAATTTTCAATACAAGCAATAACTCGGATAACTAGTAGTATTAAGATTAGTACTCTAGATAGTTTCAACACAATTTAACATTTCGTTTAGTTCTGTGGAAATTACTTCTGGATATAAGAGCAATAAATAAGCGGTAACCGGCTGAGCGCGCTATTTACTCTGCGTTAGGGCAGGGTGTCTACATCAGTAATGCGGAATGCGTATGGATGGCCCCCATATAGGGTCATGCTTAGACATTATACCAAATTTCGAAAACAAAGTATACGAATTTGATGGTTTTGTAAATGAATTGAATAAAGATTATATTTGTTCATATAATGAAAAAATACAAATAAATGTTAATATTCTATTAACTATGTATATGTATGTTCTAAACAAGTATGTAACTCTTAGAATTACTATATGAGTGTTGCGGAGAAGCAAAATGATAGCCGTGAAGACATTTTATAAATAACCTTTTTATCCACAATTTGTTGAACGATATAATTAATCTAATTGAAGCTGCGCGTGCGTCTCTGGCTTATTAAGTGTAGATTTTATATTATTGCTCAGTTTCCCCAACCAGTATTTTATATTTGATACTCCTTGATCGATATTATTTATTCGTTTTGTTCCAAGAAATAATTCCTAAAAAAACCTTCTTCACGTGATCATAATTACGAATTTTCATTCTTGCAGTTTTGGTTCAATAACATTTTAAGGAAGCTGATCGTAAATTATCACTGTCTAACAACGTTTGCATTAAGCATTAATCATATCATATTTTGTCGGAAATTCCATAATAATACCTTATTATAGTCCTTATTGTGTTATATATATGATGACAGATGGAGTTGTAACGTATTCAATGCGCGGCGGAGCCGAGATAATCCCTGTGCTTTCACCCGAACTTGCTTCTTACTGTGAATTTTGTACTAACTTCGTGAGCGAATAAGAATTTACGTTTATGTGCCGACTTCTTTGGAATTGCAAAGTCCGTTTTAATATAAAATTACTTATTGATAAACATACTGAAGTAAAATACCGCCTCTCTACCTTTGATGTCACTTTCATTTCCCGGGCCCCGTAAAATATCACAATGTAGAACCACAAAATATCGACTGTGAACAGCTACTCGAAAATTCAAAATTACACTTTTAAATTATGGTGTTTACCGATTTAATAGAACCGATGACCTATAATTTGTAAAACATACAAAAGCATACAAAAAGAAGTTCATGCATCAAATTGAATTAAATGCGGAAGGGTAGATAGTAATAACATAATAGGTCTCCGTGTATAATCTACGGCTCTAACAGCACCCTACTGGCCTGGCGGCAATTAGCGGGCAGCGAACATAATGCGCGAGTTCGATCCCGGTGGAGCTATTAGTCTACTCAATATACCACCAAAGGAGACCTGGAGAATTGAATTTAGCGAAACAAACGAACGATAACTAAATTAAACATAAACTAGAAACTATTTCACGTGAAAAGGCCAAAATAAAGAATACAAAAAGTTTGACGTAATATTGAGCAGACATGTAAACGAAACTTAAGAAATTAGAAATTACTGAACAATGGTTATACATTTCGATTGCACTTAAAAATCCCTTATATGATCGTAAAACAGAATTCACAGATCAACAAGCTCTAAACCGTACTATATATGGGAAAACAGCCATTGGTGATATGTATTTATCAATGGACATTAGGAAACAATACTTTAATATACCAATGAAAATTGGACGTCCGTAATCGTATACACAAACGTCATAATCATACCAATTGCATAATCTTATAACTGTAACTTCGAACAATTTTCAATTATATCAAAAAGGTCACGCGTCAAATCTCTTCAATTTAATAAATAGCTCTCAAAGTAGTCTCTCTGTAATTGATACTCGTGAAAAACAATTATATTTATCCACGACTTGCGTGAGTCGATGCCATTCGATGTCGTAGTGGGGTCACCTTTCAGCTCTGATGTTCATCGGCTCAATTATTACCGGTCAATTAACCGCGCTATAACCGCATTACCGCACACACGCAATAACCGAACACCAAAAAAGTTATTAAAGTCGGGCTAATGAAAAAAAAACATTCACGAAAAGGGTAGCTCTATATGATAAGGCAGTAGAATTCAATTAGAAATAAACAGCACCGTAGGAAAGGAAAGTGTCAAGTAAATTATCGCAAATTGTCGCACGCAATGCATAAGTTTGTATAGTTTGTATTAAAGCCATAACCATAACACGAAATATAATTAATTAGAAATAAAAAAATGGTATAAAAGAAACACAAGTAACAAATTATATGAGATAATGCAGATACGCGTAATGTAAACAAAACGTAAAGGGATGGAAGAAATATGACAGGTCGTGTTTTAGGTCCAGCGGAGGGACTGAAAAGAGGGCGGGAGACGTACGTGGTCGAGACGTGCATGGAATGCTACCTCGACTTACTTACATTACATGCTTCAGCTCTTATTCCCTTATGAAGGCCTCTAGTTCTGTAGCCATGAAGTCATAAAAAAGATTTAAGGAAATTTGAACTTTGCTGAAGTATTGTCACACGTAAATTTGAGCTACAATGAAAGAATGAAATCAAAAATTGTTGAATTGTGTACGTACTACGACAAATAATATTTAGTAGATAATTATAACCACGTACATAAATCAAAAACTAGGTGTGACAGTTTGCAAAAGATAGCATTTTAAAAACAACAAAACAAAACAAAAAGAACACGTGACGAAATAAAACAATAAACGTAATACAAAGAGAAACAAGTAAACATCTGGTAAGCAACAGAACTGCACGCGCCAAGAATATATTACCACAAACAAATGAGCAGAGCTTTCATTCACAAAAATGGACAATAGACTATACACGTAAAATACTTTAAAACTTTATGAACGTTGTTCGTTCATGAATGATTAAACAACCCAGTGTGTACCTTACGCATTCCCTATGCATCTAGTTATAATGTAAACTAACATTTAAGGCAATGATAACCAAACTAAAGGTTTTCGTTATAAAACAACATAATTATTTTAAGCATGGAAGAAAAATATAACAAATGCATGAAAAAAGTTGAACAGAAAGAAGAATATTACAGTTATTCCACAATCCTTTAAGAAAGCGGCAATTAATACATCAGGTAGTCGATGTTTTGTGCAGAGTTGCCACCCCGAGAACTATGACCACCCGCCTATGGCCGCCGGCCCTTTCAAATAGCTTTACAAATGACTTCATCCATTGATACTTGTTAAAGCCTACGCTGAATAAAATCATAGTAAAAGATAAAATTTTAGATATATTGCTAGACGTTACTTACAAGTTGTTGTTCCTTTTATATGAGCCTGTCTTGTTGAACAATAGCCGTAACAAACGACTACCTACACATACAACAATTCAATTTATCCGATGCGATAACTGCTCCTCAAAAGGATATCCAGTGTTAATTGCACCCATACGCAACTGTGGAGGCTGGTTAGCAGGACAATGAAGCGAGAATTTCTCCGGCGAACGGAGTGACGTACACAGCGGCGCATACCACAGGAAAGCTCCCACGATTTGTTCAGACAATATCTCGTAATCCCGGTTCAGTCACACCTCACACCATGCGTCGTCGACGCGTTGCCCTCCAACAATCAATCACTACGTCGCGCCCGCGTTGTTCCCTAACACATGACACTCGTTCCAAAAGTTTGGGGCTGTCACCGGCACACGCGCAGCCCCAGTGCAGGCTCTCTCGCGACTGACGCCGGCAACAACGACAGAGCGAGCTGATCGCGCGGACGGGAACTCGTTCGGACACCAGCCCGAGTTCTAGTAAAGCCTTCACGGTAACTGGCGCATGCACAATGGGAAACGCGAGCGCCTGCGCACCTGTGTCGCCACTCTTTTTAGTTTTAGTTCAATAAGCCGACGAACTTTGCCCAGTGCTTCCCACCGGTTGATGACCCTCGCAAAATTTTCAAATCGCTATTTAACTTCCAATTAAAATTTGCATTAACCGTTTTCACCTGTATAATATGTACAACAGAGGCGAAATAACCCGACGACGATTCGTCGGCGGCGTAATGGGCAGTAATTCATCAAGTTTTGTTTTTTAGCTCCATTAGCGGTGATTCAGTGACGACAAGTGAATGGGCGGCAAGGCTGCAAGAGTTATAGCTAACAAAACGAATTAAAAACGAATGACACTGTTGAGGACTGTTTTAGCAGTTATGCGTGTGGCGAACGCGGGGCTCGCGAGCTTTGGAATGTGGTACGTCCTCCCTCACCCCGCCAACAAGGTCGTGTCGCGCTCAGAAGAATGCGCACGGGCATTCTAAATACGATCACTATTGTGTCGAATGTATGATATAATTTCTCATTGTGAAAAGCAGATCCAAAGTTATTTAATACTTTGGTTTTCCAACATCATACGTTATGGTATCCACTGATCAATAATTATAATAACTCTACTTGTACATGTAGAATTCACTATAAACTACACGCAAACTGTTCATAAAGCTCGTTTAAACACCACTGTGAGCCGTTATAATGGGGAAATTCAGCAAATTTGAGAACGCTTTCAATTATTTAATTATTGATTTGAAAGTCATTTAAGCCATGAGAAGTCACGACTGCTGACACTGTAGTTTAGTCATGTCGAATCAGTTTTGTCGCCTATCAAATACTTTTGTTCACTAATTGTCGTTTACTGATTTCACGCAATCCGAACTAACGATAATAGATGAAATAGATGTTTGGAATTCTGTAGATGATCATAAATCCTGCAGAGGGGAATAAATACAGAGATTCGAATATGTGTGAATTACAATTATTGCAATTAAAATCTATGTAAGCGACCAAGCACCACAACATGACCACACTTATTATCTTTACTGAACCTAGAAGAATTATGAAAACAATTATAAAATTTACTAAAAACAAAAAGCAGAAACTGTACATCTAGTTTTTACACGTATTGGCAGGCGATATTTGTAAGTAGTTCAACGATTCAATAAATAAAATTCACCGCGATTTCCAACTTTTTCGTTCAGGATGTAAAACTAAAATTAAATATGAAAGAATTTTTTTTTAATTGATGAAAGTTACTGGTATATATCGTTAGGTCTTTAACTAACAAAAGCAAAAGGAAATTAATGCAACGTTTGTGAAACACAATCTACTTTTTTTTACTCAATTTTTGGTGCGGATTTCCTAACAAAACTCGTTATTGTTATCCTAATGACAAAATGTATTCATTCCAATACCGAATCTTTTGTTTAATACTGAAGTGAATAAAGACAGGAAGCTAGACACCGGGCGTCGGTTGATTACTAGTTATAAACGGGTCTGTCAAGCGAATACCACTGTGCGAGCGCCGCAGGAAACCCGACAAGATCTCATCGACTCACAATTAGTAGACGCAATTTAAAATCGTTGCAAGCATATGTTTGGACGTAACCGCTCTTAAAAATATACTATACGTTACATTTGTCTTAAGTTTTAAAATAAAATCAAAATAGAGGGTGTGGACGTCGTTTATCGTCAACTTTACTAAATATTACTTATATAAAGATATAAAGTTTGAAGAGCTACTGGAGCATTTCTCGTGAATGTGAATTCTGTGTTATAGAAGTATCCAAAGAGATGTCTACTCATAAACTTGTGTTCTTGTCCAAAGTTCCGCAATATCCTTTAAAAGCGGATGCAACCGCAAGCAAAGAGCGAATCCGTGTCCTAGATGCAATAGCGTCGGAGTCTCATGCTTTGTATTGAGTCCGAGGATCCAAGTTGGTTACATTCCCCTTACCTACTCAAACTTCGAACTGAACCTCTGAAGTTTCAAAGTTTAAAGTAAGCGAAGTTCTCAAGCAGTACTCTTGCACTCGATGCGTTCAGACCAAATAGAGTTTAGACGCCATAATAGCAGTTCACCGCTTATGCACTCATCGCAAATGTTATTTATGGTCTAAGTTATAGGAATATTCATTTTATATTAAATCCACTTATAAGAAGTGATTGTTGTGAATATAAAATTTTATATGAGTAAAATTGGAAACTGATGGCTATTTTGATACTAGACGGTTCTAACATGGTGACGTTAGAACTAAACTAATTCTTTTAGTACTAAGATCCAATTTACTATGGAACAAGAGAATTGTGGTACTTTAGTTTTCTTAGAAGTTTTAATTGAAACAAATCCTAAGAAAACCTTAGGCCATACTGTATTTCGAAAGAAAACTCATACACATAGGTATCTCAATGGTAATTCCCATCACCATCCTAGCCAGTTAGCTACCGTGGGCAAATCTTTGTTTCAGAGAGCACATGGTGTCTGCGACAGTAATCATCTGGCAGGGGAACTTCAGCATTTAAAGCAAGTCCTACATGCGAATAAGTTGAAGATTCCACGCCAATGCCGCAGGCCCCGTATGAAACCACCAACAGTCGAGCGAAGACCTGCCGTTTTACCTTACGTGAGAGGTGTTACTGACAAGATCGGACGAGTCCTCAGGCGTGCATCTATCAAGACCTATTTCAAGCCCCTGAGGAAGATTTCTCAGTTCCTGAGACCCGTGATGTATATGTATATGATGTATTACAAGCTTGACTGTGAGTGCGGTCTCTCTTATATTGGACAAACGAAGCGAAGTATTTATACCCGCGTCAAAGAACATATAGCTGATGTCAAACACCGTCGTGTAAACAAGTCTGCAGTCTGCGAGCATGTCATGGATAAACCTACACATTCAATGAAGTTTGACAAACCCCAAGTCCTTGCAAAAGAAGTCCGTTATCTACCCAGGATGCTGCGAGAGTCCATTGAAATTAAAAAACATCCTAATTTCAACAAGGAAGATAGTTTCTCCGTACCACCAGTTTAGGATCCAGTATTTTCTCTAATGAAAGATCCCAAACAGACATAAGACTGCAGTACTAATTAATACGTATCAATTTATTTTAATTTCTATTATTAATTAATAATAAATTGAACTTAATAAAAATTCATATCGAGTTCTTAGGTTTTCGTGATTGTAAATATTTTTATATGTAATAAAAATTCATTTTATAAAATAAATTGTAAAACTTAACGTAGCGTAAATTGCAATGTTTTCTTTGTAAAATTAAAAATAAGGTATTTAATTGATAACTATTGTAACTATAGTGAAAAAATAGGTTGGTTTGCATTAATATTAGACATAACTGGTTGACGACTGTACCACCTCAGTCCACCGTGACCATGGGACCTGTAAAGGGCCTGATACGTCGGTTTGTTTGAAAATACAAATATTCGCGATTTAAATCCGGAAAAATAGTTTCCTTTCCTATAAGTTAATTAACCTACACTTTTGAATAGCTGCCTCAATTCTGCAAATTAAAGTATTTAATGCCTCTCTAATTACTTCTGTGATCAAAATCGCTTCTTTTACTTGTCGATGATTCTTATATTGACTTTGAATAGTAACCACCACCACCTTCAGTGCGCTATCGGTGGCCACGTAGAGATCTTCCCTTGTACAGATATTAGGGCACGAGGGGCACGCGAGAAAGTGCTGGATAGACTATATCAGGACTGAGGCACCGCAGTCACATCTTGTTAGACTTAAAATCGCTACACTATCACGTTATAGAGCCGTGAAGTAATGTCAACACTCCGGGGAGCAGTATCATCGATAGTCTTGCACTGACCAAAGATTGCTTGCGAAATGAAATGGATACTTACGATAGAACGATGAAGACAAGTAAGAAGGCAAAGGAAAGATTTTTATATCTGTAAAGTTGCTAGCAGTTCTTTCTTACAGGGGTTACCAAAATAGACAAATTGAAACGCTAAAGATCATTAAGATACAAACAGCTTAACCAAGTGCAATATAACAATCTTTACCGCAGTTCTTAGCAAAGCTCTACTCAACTCGCGAGCGTCTTTATCTTTTGTTGTGCTAAGAGATTACGTTACACAACAAGCGAAAAGAAATTAAAATGAAATAGAAAGAAACTCCGAAAAGGATTACTTTCCTTTGTCGAGTTTTTCATAAAGCCAACCATTGTTAAAAACAAACGGTTTTGCAAAGTTGTAAAGATTTAAGACTTTAATACATTACTCTCAACAAATGTGAAGATTTCAAGAGAATGGTCTTTAAATTGTCTAAGAAAGAATTAGTTATAGAGAATCATTTGAATAAATTTGAATGGATTGAGTCGAGGCAAGAAGAACTGAACAGAGATATGTCTAAATTATACTGGTAAAAGTTGGATAGACCACAAACAATTGTAAATGGAATAACGTATAACTAGAGTTAACCTACAACTACAAAAGTGAGAAAGTAGTAAATATACTGTTAGGTTGTTAATAAAACAAAGTTTTACAGTTTAAATTGAATTTCCATTTAAATAATTTACATCCATCTCAAAAGTTTGTCATGTGTGTATTAAATACAACATAATTATTTCTGTTTAAATTAAATTAAATGCTCAATTTATTTCTGGAGCACTTTAGCTGTGTTTAATCTGCAAGTTAAGAAGTCGTTCTCGTTCCAACATTTTCTTATTACGGAATATAGAACTTAAGATTCCTGACTTAAGAGCCCAGAAAGTAATAATTATTATAAAAAGAATCTAACCTGGTTGGGCGTATCAGTCTCAAAGGCGTGGCAGTACTGCCGCACGTCTGGCGTGCCGTTGGTCAACGACGGCGTCGCAAGCGCAGCTGGAGCAGGCGCAATGGCGTGTGGCTGTCTTGGCTCACGCGCCACAAACGCGAACAGCGCACGCGCAGCTTCACATGTCGCATAAGATATACGCCGTAAAGCATGCGACATGCGCACTCTCTGAAATTATAGCAAAGGGAAAATTTAATTGTTTTTTTTTCTTATTATTTAATGTATACAAACTATACCCTATTTTATATGTATAACGCAGAATAGACATAGAAAGTCAAGTCTCGAGTTAAAACTAGAAACACGTAATTTTGACAGTAGGTTTCTTTTGCGACGTAAGCACCAAATAAGAAGGAATTTTTCGGAATTTATCTCCTATAGAGTGAAATAACCACAAAAGTACTGTATGAAGTTTAAAACCACCGTAGCAAGAGACGTGAGAATTAGTATGTAAATTTAGAGTCTCTACAGGAAATTTATAAAAATGTGTTTATTTTTTTTTTATCAACCTTAGGTGTTAGTTTGTATAAGAAAATCGTACTCCTATCCGAAACTTGACTTCAATACTTCTCAAAGCAAATACAGAAATACGTATGTTTTTGTTTCTGTTTAAATACCCTTAAAAGAGGGAGGAATCGGATTGCAGAAATTCATCTGAAAAAATCACAACCCAAAAATTTGTGATTCTGATTTATCACATTGCATTCAAAGTCACGGGCAGATACGTGTCAGGAGATAGACTAAAAAGATACAAAGTACTCATTTTTCGTCTGCGTAAAATAAGTACTTCGAGTAGCCTATAAATTATATACTAATTGTCATAGTTTTATTAGTTCTCCATACAAACTTTCATCCCCTATTTCACTTTCTTTTAAATTTATTTTTGTGACAAAAAGTAACCTATATCCTTCTCCTAGGTCCCATTTCGATACCTTACTTACTCAAACTCGTATCTTTTAAGGAGTGATTATTCAGGAGATGGCAAAATTTTCTATTTATTTTAAATTTCTTATGAAGGGTGTTAATTTGGATGCATTACTTTAAGAATAGGTAAAAGCTAGTGTATAAATATGAAGGAAATGTGATATAAAATCAGCGTGCAAAATTTGTATGTACAATGTGTACAATCCATTTTTTGCATTTCAGTAACTTTATGCTTTAAGATACGAGTTTGAGAAAGTTCGGCGACGATTTATCTCTTTACCAAAATTCATCAATATTGCTTTAACGGTTGAAAACATAACTTTCGTGTTTATAATATTAGTTTGGATTCGTAAGTAGAATAAAAAAATAATACAAATATTACGAAGAGGCTTTATCTGCGTAGAGTGTGGACAGGAAGACATTTACCTGATCGTCGGGGTCGCATACCTTGACCCCTGAGAGCGCGATCACCACTAGCACCGGTGCCGCCTGCCCGCTTTCCTGCAACAAACATTTTAATTTAATTTTCAATTTCATACGCTGTTTCTCGGATGCAATGAAATGAAACAGAATGTTGTAGGTTGCGCAATTATTATTATTGTATGATGACAAGCTACGTAACCTAAGTAATTTAAAAATGCTTTTATCTATGTATCCGGTAACCTTGGTTTCTAACACGACGAAGGGTAGTAGAATACACTTGTGACTCCCTATTGCCATTCTGGTGATGACAAGAAAGACAGTGGCTTCAGTAAAAAGGTCACTTTTTAGTAGCTTCTTTTTAGTATAACGACGAGTTGTTTACATTCACATCTCATTACTAGGATTATTATATTGTTATTAAACAACAAGCGAGACTTTGTGTTTGTCATTTCAACATCTAGTACTTGTGGTGGTAGAGGAACTAGAAGGACGAAAGGTATGCAATCAAAAAAAAAGGAGAATGATGAAGTATAACAATAAGTTTATAATAAAAGAACCTGAGAGCGTTATTATGTAGGTGAGTTGAGTGGTGTGGTGCAAATGACAGTGTACTGTGTAGGTGAAGATAGGAGAAGCTCGAAGCCGGGTACACGAAGTTGCGGGCCTCCGCCCTCCGAGGTTGGAAACCGAGGGCGGAGTTGCAGAGCCGGAGCGTAGCGGGTTCAGCGCAGAGGCGGTGAGTGGAGAGGCTGCGCCGACAGCGGCGGTAGTGCAGCAGTGGATTTTATCATTTTATACTCGGAGGTGGAGTTCTACTTCGTCTTGAGCGTCCCCTTCTGTCACTCCTGCTGCTCCAAACTCGCTTGGTGAAGGTGAGGTACACAGTCCAGGTAGGAGGAGCGTAAACGTGAAAACCAGGTTTAGCGTGAGGCAGTCGAGGTACTGGTCATCAGGCAGGCGCGTAAACGCGGTAGGAGTAAGGACAGGTGTAGGTCTTCAAAAAGGTGAGACTTCGTGTATTTACTAGGTCTGGTGGAGACGAGATGCCTCCAAGGTCAGTACAAGAATGACGAGTGAACCCTATCATTAGCCGTACCCTTAGCCTATATGGTACTATGTAAAATACCTGATGTAACGACGTTGGTTTTCACAAATCAATTTAAAAAAAGTGTTGTCAGAGCTCTTGAGCCGGAAATAACGTTGAATTACTTGAAAAGTTAGGTTTTTGCTATAAAAGTTACATAATAGAAAAAGTATAAGTATATACGTAAAGATCCAACGCTTCCACTACAACGGGGCCAAAACCACGTCAAATTGTTTCTATTGTGTAATTGTTTCTAAAAACACAATTTTACAAAAATCAAATTGTGTAATAGGTATACTCAAGAAAAATCAAGCTTTGACCAGTAGATGTCATTTTGTTTTTGCTATCTCTGAGTAACTTTATTGTCTAATTTGGATCTGTTCGGAAACCATTTAGGATTTAGGATTTATTAGGACTATAACAAACTTAGTTGAATTTAATAATTACCAACGTTAGAACGTTACGAACAATGCCTTAAAAAACAAAAGTTCTTTACCTACATATTATGCGAGAGGGTCAGAAGTTACGAAAAATGTAAGACATTTCACCATCTAGCAACACTGCAACCTACACTTGTATATCTGTACTGTAATTTTTCTATCTCTAATGTATACATACAATATACTACATATCTATATACCGGGCGGAAATTTGTAATGCCACCTGGAGGGAAAGTACTCTAAATACTGGAGGTAAAAATTTTTACTTAAAGGAAATATTCCTTTATTTTTTAAAAGAAATAAAACTGCATTCATAGATTTTTGAAAATTTCTAGCAACACGCGGGAGTCGAACCCGCTTTAATCTGAAAAAAATACACCCTGCACTTTTATTGCATCGATCGATAGGGTTAATTATAAGAATAAAATCTCTCTCACAAAATTGGTTAATTAAATGAAAAAGAAAAACCATAAGATCTTAACGTATTTTAATGAAACGAAAAAAATTCGTTAAAAGATTAAATTTGTGTATCCAAGAAAATGGAGCTCATTTCGAGCAACTAATTAGTTAGATTACAATAAAATGCAGGGTGCATTTTTTTTTTTCAGATTAAAGCGGGTTCGAATCCCGCGTGTGGCTAAAAATTTTCGAAAATCTATGAATGCAGTTTTATTTATTTTAAAAAATAAAGGAATGTTTCTTTCAAATAAAAATTTATATCTCCAGTATTTAGAGTACTTTCCCTCCAGGTGGCATTACAAATTTCCACCCTGTATACTACACAGTCTTGAGTCATTTATACCAATCGAAGATTTTTCCAATATGGTTTCCAGTTTTGCATAAGTATAAAAATGGCCTTGGTGGCATCTTAGTGGCCTAGTGGTTTGACTTAACGTCTCTCAAGCAAAGGCCGTGGGTTCGAATTCGGATTTTATGTTCGAAATTTTGTTTGAAATTTACTATGAACTTTTCGGTGAAAGAAAACGTGATGAAACCTGCACGACGATAAAAGTTCCCAACCCGCACTAGGCCAGGGTGGAGGGCTATGGTCCAGCAGTGGGACGTATAAATAGGTTGATGATGGTGAACGTTCTCAAAAGTCAGAAACATTGCCTTGAAAACAAAAGTTCTTACATATTACGCGAGAGGGTAAAAATTATGAGAAATATTAGAAATGTCACCATCTGGCAACACTGCAACCTACACTTCTTATATATGCACTGTACTGTGTAAATAATAGTACTCTCGAATCTCATACTGTAGTAGCAAGTTTGATTTTGTTTTGAATGTGTTGAATGTGGTCTATCTCTAATGTATACATGTTATATACTACACACTACGCTAACAGCAGTAGAGCGCGTTGTGAAAGAGTTTGTCCATAGAAGTACTGTCACCTTACATATTTGTACCGCCAAGCAGTAATGTTAGTATTCCTGCTTTCCGGATTCAGAAGGGTAAGGGTGCTAGCGAAATTACAGGCACACGGGACTTGTCACCTTATGTCTCAGGGTAACGGGTACTGTGGCGGTGCCCCTCAGATCTTTACGATTTAAAGCTCCGAGTGGCACTACAACTGTTATGGACAGGCATGTAGCTTACCATCAGGCGCACGACTTGTTTGTCCCGTCACTATATTACGATATTATATATGTATAAAAACACATTCATTAGCGTTTCACTTTTACCAATTGAAGATTTTTTCACATTTTCAGTTATACATTTATGGAAATAAATTTCAGTTATACAGTTATACAAAACAATAATCAACATTACGTTGATTGGCAACAAAAAAGTATTTTTAATAACGAGAATGCTTTGTCAGGTTTGTGCTAAGAGTTGAGTGCAGCGAAGTTATATAAAAAACAAAAGAGACGAAATCTCTTATTTTACATTTTACTGCATTGTATCCCAGGCAGCCCTTTCGAGAATATTCATTCACCAGCTTTATTAAAATCTACAATCGACTTAATGATAATATAATAAAACTATAGCTGGGTTGGCACTGGTTAGGTAAGGAAATCTGACTTGCACATTTTTTTACTGCGAGCTGCAAGTAGCCTGAATAAATTAAGGGTTAATATCTTGTTTAATGATTGATAGATATATAGATAAGATAGATAGATAGCTCGTTTACTTGCTGAATCACAGTACACGACAAACAAGCTTATGACATAGGTACAATGGTAATCATAAAGAAAAAGACTAGTCTAGGTTTGCGGGTATGGTCTGGAGCCTTACGAATTTTCCTATGCGCTTGTCGCAGATCTTTGTTTTTTGTTTTAACTACTTTTTTGCATCAGCGCCACCTGTGAGAAATCTATGAAAATTTCCAGCCTGATCGAAGGAATTTTTCTTTATGTTTGTTCTGCCTTTGTATCAATAATAACAACACATTAGCATAATTTTAAAATTCACTTTAACGTAACTACAAAAGTAAAAAGTATTTCCGATGAAGAGATGAAATTTTGAGTATGGCTTAGTGCAACGCTTTCAGGAAAATTTTAATGAGATTAAGTTATGTTCCTTATTTTTATTTCTCGCTATTTACTTCGACAACGTAGTCGACAACAGAGAATGGTTCCGATGAAGAATTGAGAGTAAATGCAGGCGAGGATAGCGGTCGGGAGCGGGTTTCATTAGACGTTTTAATTAAGAGCCAGTGCCGGTAGCAATCACCGCCCCACCTGGAGCTGTATGCAGCATGATAATGAAAAATAACTTATTGAGTTTGCATTACACTAGAACACATTTTGCTCGACTCTGAAATCGAGCAACTGTTATTTGCAAACTCTGGATTTATAATGAGAAGCAATGGCAATGGCGGTTGAACATGTAATTATTATATTTAGTTTATTTAATTTTTCTTTGTGTTCGATCTTTGTTATTAATCATTATACTAAATAGTAGAGTAATTTCACAAAAATAATTGAATATCATGGTAGTAAAACGTCGAGATATTCAATAAACTCAATATTATAATTATTAAAGCGACGTCTCTAGTTAGCCACTGGTAGCTGTAAAGGTACCTGGCTGGGTGAAGAAAAACTTCCATAGAGCTCTCATAGATGGCGCTACAGCATAAAAGTCAACGTTAAAAACAAATACGTCCAACAAGCACATAGACAAAATTCGTAAGGTCTACTGGTTTGTTCCGTACCTCAGTCGGGAGAGTGTCAGCTACGATATGGCGAGGTAGCTAATTCACACACAGACGGATCGAAGGAATTTTTCTTTGCATTCAAATAATAGAGATCGTTATTCACAAAACCTCCACCGAGTCTTTTAATATCGCAAAAAATATCCAGCTGTTGTTAACGTCAGCCGTTAAGATCAAGTTAAGGCGCATGTATTTTAAATTCTAATCATAGCGATGGCCCATAAACTGCCACGGAAGAGCACACGGGCATAAAAAATCCATCACTCAGGTGCGAGGAGTCCGCCATGGAGTCTATTACCTCATTCGCACCCTTGCTACCTTCCAACGTCATAAAGCGCTTCTCAGACTTAACCTTGTATTAGCATCCATTCCAGTCTACGTGGGTCAGACTAAACAAATGTGAAACAAAGGTGCGATGAAAGGTTAAAAGCATAGTGCTGTAAAATCTTCGTGGAGACTGATGGGAGGTGACCGTTTGTATGCAAATGCGCAATATACCGACCTTCACGTAGTAAACTTCAGAGGGTGGAAACAAAATGATGTAGCGGGAACGAGGGCGTTTTCCGTCTCTCGCATAACAACATATAGCGGCACACACGACGAATATTTAACGTGGCAACATTGAGATTAGTATGCTATGAGAACTAGATTCAGAAATATCTATAATCTTTCAATTCGTGAAAACAGTAAGAAGTTTTTATTAATTTAACATGTAAAACGTGTCAAAAGCAAAGTCGTCGCCAGCTCTATAAGGTAAATGTGCCAGTGGTTGACGCTTTTACACGGAAAAATCACGTATTTTGTCAAAAAAAATACTTAATTATCAGTCATACTGACTACCTAGGTATGTTAACATATTAAACGGTTTGTCATTTATCTTTTAGGAACTATAAAATTTACAATAATCATAGGCATTATTAATATATTCCAGTTTTCCGCTACCTCTAAAATTGTACCAGTGTATGACAGGCAAAATTTCTAATGTCCCAATAGTTGACTATGGCACAGTGAGATCGGAGTACCAGTATTTGAAAGGACATTATGTTACGATTTCGTAGTTATTTATACGCATTAATCACTTGATAAGAATAAATTTAAAAAATAAGAAAAAATACAATCAATCGAGATGCTTTTATTAAAATTAATAAATACTTACTTACCTTTGTAGTTAAGGTAAATAAGTGCTTGCAAAAAACATACAAAATAGAAACTAGAAATAAAAAATATACGTATATAACAGAAAGGTGTAGTTATACTTCATCTAGAGTATCTGTACAAAATGTCAAATAGAAATAAGTTACTAGTGTTGATACAAATTTAATGAAATTTTAAGTTACTAAAATTTTATACACTAAAGTAATCCGCGGTAACACATGTTTTCTCGCAGATGCTGCTATAGGAATTCATCTTGATACTTCGTCTACCGCCTTCAATACGTCATCATCAAAACAAGACGACAGCCTTAGTGGCATTTTTTCATTGAACAATACCTGTAACCAATGGTTGACACTGGTTACGTCCTAGTGTTTGACACCTCAATATACAACTGTCGATTATTGGGTACCCATAGTAAAACAGTCTTTGACACCCATGTCAAACACTATTCAAACTACCCATAGAAACTTGTAACTAACAGAGTAATCTAAACTTATGTTCTCCGTCCTTACCAAATGGTCAAAATTAAGTTTTAAAAAATATTAATATATACGAGATTTTGACATGGGCGTCAACTACTGTAAACATTAAAATTTTGCACCAGTGTTTGACATATAAACGATATACATCAATAAATACACACAAAATTAATTGTTTTTACAGTTATCTAATAGTTTTAATCAACACTTACTGGATATTAATAATGTTCCGACTGATAAATTCACTTAAACTACTCAAAGTCTTAACGATTTTTATAACAAGAGCGACGCATGTCACACTCCGATCCTGCTCGCAAAGACTTTCGTCATATTCAAAAAATATTGAATGAATCGTTTAAAGCTTTGAAATTGAATTCATAGATGTCGTTACTATTTAACACGGTTTTGGAGTAATGTCAATATTTGTTTTCTTATTTTTTGAGAAAAAATTCAGAAGTGTCGTACATTGGGACAGTGCAAATATTGGTACATTTACCTTCTAGTTGATTTTGAGCTAAACATCCCAAGAGATAAATTCCCCCATGACATAGTCCGAAACACATGGAAACCCGATAATGTTGATTGAAATTACTCTGTCGACGATCGCGTGTCTGAAAGCTGAACTTTTATAACCTCGCGCTTGCTATGATTTGTGGAGCGCACATTCCAACTTTGGTTATAATAAAAAGTTTCGAACGCTCGCCACTTTTTCTTACAATGAGCAGTATATTTGCAATTGTCGTATTTTTATATTAAATTGTAGTGTGTAACACATATATGTTCCATATAACAAATTCACCAATGACAGTAAATATAATATTTAAATGTTGTGTATCAAATGTTTAGGTTTTCACCAAAGTTACACTTAAGAAATTAAACAATTTTTTGGATCTAAATCAATATTTGCAAATTAGGTCCGAAAAACAATGTTACATTTTCTATGCAAATACAGTGTTTTTAGATACGAAATACATAAATTAGTATTTGAGAAATTAAGGTCACCCAAAAACTTAAGAAAGATTCAAATTAAGCCGGAAATTATTAAGACGTAAAGGCAAAGAGAGGTTTACAATATAGGTCCACAGAGGATTGCTAGCGCTGGAGTTAGTAATTGGGAGGATAGAAGTCCATTATAAGGTCCTACGGGGGATCTAATGAGAGCGAGTGAAGGCCTCTCCCGAACAAGAGTTAGCAAGGACAGCGGTAATCAACGCCTGGCTTGAAATGTTCATAGTTCTGACTACAAATTAGTACAGTCATTCTTGAGTAGGTTTTGCCAGTAATTTTGATCATCAAAAAGGCAACTATAAGAAGATATTGTAGTAATAAAAGCACCCGTTTATAAATAAAATAAAATGAAAGACTGTAATATTCAGTTGTTAGGTTCCGAAATTGTTGCACATCGGTAATGAAACTATGTTTTCAGATCTAAATCTCGTATATATATTTGTTTTCTCTTTCAACAAACTAATATTTCGGGCCCTTTACAGATCCCATGGTCACGGCAGACTGAGATTTGGTTTTTTTATAATAAAAAGTGATGGGGCGAACAAGTCGTGCGCCTGATGGTAAGCTACACGATTGACCATAACAATTGGAGTGTCACTCTGAACTTTAAATCGCAACGATCTGAGGGGCACTGCCACTGCGCCCGTCACCCTGAAACATAAGCTGAGAAGTCCCATGTTTCTGTAATTTCACCAGCACCCTTAGCGCCCAGTTACATGACGGGAAAGTTATCGCGCGGCCGCCCAGTTACCACGCTTTCACGTGTATTAATAGCGAATCTGAATTCTATTTACTAGACAACAACATTTCAATTCCTCTGAATAATACAACCGCGTGGTCGCCGCCCGGCCGCCGCGTAGACCAAATTCAAGCCAACCTCGCTCGCGCGCCCGGGTGCCTATTTAAGTTAAAACATAAAAGCTAAATGAAGATAGCGTGCTTTGCCATGACAGTTAGATGCACGCGGTCGCTGCGCGGCGGCGGCAGCGCGGTTTCCGCGCGGCGTGAGCGCGATGAAATTCGTGTCGAATAAATGCGCCCTAACACTTCCAAACCGGAATGCAGTAATGCTCACATTACTGCTTGGCGGCAGAATTCGGGAAAGTGCGGTACTTCCCTGGACGACCTCTTTCACAAGGAGTTCTACTGCTACTAAAGATGGTAAAGTCATCAACCAGTTGTGTTTAATATTAATGCAAACCACCCTATTTTTTCACAAAAGTTATTAATTTAAATACGTTACTTTAAATTTTCCAAATAACATTCCAATTTGCGCTACGTACGTTTTACAAAATATTTTATTTTAACAATATGAAGTTCAAAGACCAAGTACAAAGACACGACGCAAGCACATAGAAAAGTTCGTGAGGTCCGTTGGTTCGTTCCGTGTCTTAGTTGTTATAGCGTCTGGCACGGTATGCAAGAAGACGTCGGTTCGAATCCGACCGGATCGAAGGATTTTTTTCTGAGTGTTTTTTCTGAGTGTTCGATCTTTGTATTAATAATTATAATAACTAGTGGAGTAATTTCACAAAAAAATAATTGAATATCAATTCAATAAAAATTTAATTAATATGAATTTGAAAAAAAAATTAATCGCGTAATATAAATTATTTATTCCACGTGAACCGTCAATAAACAATCAAATAAAAACTAGTTTTCTACTGATTGCTAAACAAACGAAAGCAAATGCAGTTTTAATATTGAATTATCAATTATTCTCGTTGAATATTGAGCTTTCAATACTTTTGCAAACAATCGGTCCTGAACGTGTTGTGTAAGTATATAGGAGCATATTTTATATTAATGTAGAGAGATTTGCTAGCTGAGTGCACTCCCGAGGAGGCTCGGATGCATGCAAACGTCAGCAACGATTGCAATAATGCATGCCTGTCGAAATATTCCTAGTACGTCTGCCGATACATTTGGCTAATGGAAGTGCCAGACTTAGGTGTTTACAAATATGTATGTGAAATGTTCCAAGTAGGAAAATGTAGTAGCATCGACGTAAAACTTTATTTTGCATCAAACACCTTCCATACCTACTGTTTTCTATAAGGAGTGTTTAGATGTTTTGTTACCTTACAAACCTACAGTTTCTATGACTGCACACAACAGTTAAGTTGATCGGAAAAAAATATCGTTCTAATTCACGTCAATCCATTTTCTCATATATATTGTTTTACATCAATCCATTCACATGAATATACTTAAGAAATCTTTAATTTTTTACACCGTTCGAAAATGAAATTGTTTTTTCAAAATCTCAAATAATACAACACTTCTTTTCTCAAAGCGTAGATGCACTTAATGATCTGAGTCCATCGTACGAGTCATGGATGCACGAAATGCTTTTTCTGACTTCTAGTTTTGAGTTATTTCTTATATCATGAGGCCGTTTTATTTAAAGCTGTAAGTACTTCGTAAAATAATGACTGCCGACTCTTTTCTTAGTAATTCAATAAAGTTAGTTCCGCATAAAGATTATCAAGTTTAGAATTAAGTGCCAATGCGTAAAAGTGTTTAAACTAGTTGTTTGCACTTTACAGATGGTACGTGCATTACCGAGACGGCTCAATCTTTTGTTCTATTGTATTCTAAAGATGAAGCGATAAGACGAATAGGTGCAAATAATATTTCGCCAAGTATAGGTAGAGAGATGCTTAATTAAATTTTTTTTGTTAAAATAAAATACCGAAAAATAATAGCACCAGACAACTACAGTAATTCCCTATACTAGGAGTAGCAGAGCTACAAATTGATTCCGGGAAACAACCAGGAACAATTTAGGAAAGTTTGTTTCCCAAACTGATCCTACCGGGAATAGAAATCGGGACCTCCTCGTCTAACGCTTATGGTGTGAACTAACGGCTACCGAGGTCATCATAATGCCTATTTATTTTTCAAAGAGATTCAATTCTGGATTTCACGTCTAACCATAAATTTTAGTTTATTTTTTTATGTTAATGGGGAAAATCTTATTTCCGACTCTTCTCATATACTTCATTATAAGTTCGTGTTCTAATTTCAGATAGCGTAAATAAAATTTTACTTTCTGGAATGGCTTGCGGCGCGGCGGCGGCGGTGCCCCAAAAGGTGACAAATTCTGATTAACTGCCTACAGAATTAAACCAAAGTCAATTATTAGTTCTACAGAGTCGTATAAAAAGTACACGACAAATATACTTTGCTTATTATTACCGAGTCTCGGTAATAGCTTAGAGTGGTGGCCCCCACATGGCAACATACACTGGCTCGAGTCCAGTCAGATCAAAAGAGTGTTTTCTTTGTGTTGTTCTATCTTTGTATCAATAACAAACTAGTGGAGTATCTTCACAAAATTATATGAATATCATGCAAGTAAATTATCATGATATTCAATAAAATTATGTAGAATAAGTTGGAAATGACCTATTTTTTCACATTTAAATTGCATATATTTGTTTTTTCAAACAAACCAAAGTTTCGGGCCCTGTACAGGTCCCATGATCACAGTTGCCTAAGGTGGTAAATTCATCAACCAGTTATATCTAATATTAATGCAAACCACCCTATTTTTTCCACTATAGTTACAAAAGTTATTAATTAATACCTTATTTTTAAAAATGAGTAGATTATGTTACTCTCAAAATTAATTTTAAGATTAAAGGTTATTGGAAATGTACTCTCGGGAGGGATTTAACTCAAAAGAGGTATTTCTTTATGTCCATACTTTGCTCAATGCTTTTTAAAATTTTTATGAGTATTGTATGTATTACTAATTTATAAGTTTTATAAGAATGAATGACGACACATAACAGTAATGTAAGTATCACAGAGTAAGCCAATGTACACCAGGCGACCTTATTGCTAAGTAGCAATTTCTTCCATGCAACCTTAGGATAGAAATTTAAGAGTTGGAAAGGAGGGTGCAACCAAAGAATATCTTGTAATGACGACAACGTTTTAAATAAATACAGTACTCATCAACAAAGTAAATATTATATAAATAATAATAATAACTACATATATTATTAGAACGTATACATAAATATTGATATATAATAATAAGGTTACTTATAAATATACTTTAGTAAGACAATAAAATAAATTATAAATAGTAATAAGAATAAGTAAATTTACATAGGAAGATAATACCACTAAACAAAAAAGAAATAAAATTAAGGGAATGGAGCGAAAAAACCAGAATTAGTAGTTAAGGAAATATTCCTTGACACGTGTCGTTTGAAGGAATCAAGAGAAGGGGATCGTCGAATTGATTCAGAAAGAGAATTCGACTGACAGTTGTTAAAAGGTGTTATTAATATTTACGCTATCCGTACACCCTTTAATAACAAAATTTAAACTCGCATTACCAAATTCTTCTCTCCTCCATTTGCCAAGTTTATGGGTCACTTGTTATTCGTCGACACTGAACCGGGTAAAAGCTCTTTTTTCATAAATTGCTGATTATTAGAGAGAATCCTGGTTTCTCATCTCCTCCCTTGAGGGGCTAATTATAACAAGGTAAGGTCCCTACTACCTAACACAACGGGACGAAGGAGGAGGGGATGACACGTTACCGGGTACAATGGGAAAAGTTACGCAATAACAGACTCGAGAGTCGAAGTTTTGAGTGCAACGCTACCTTTCCTGTTGATGTACGGGAAAATATACCCAAGGGAGATGAAATAAGGTAGAAGGAAAATCAAGTACGAATAAATTTGATGGTAAAATTATCCATTCGTCAGCGATCCAACTATATGAAGAAGCAGTCGGTTGTCGCAAAGTTGTATTAATCTCTATGTGTCAGCCGCTACAAGAGATTTACTGCTGGTTTTGTTTTATATCGAAACTTTTAATATTTTTGTCGCTTCTTAATGTTTTGTGTAATGTTATTTTGTTTTATCACAGTTTAGTTAAGGCTGACATTACAATAACATTGTATCACTTTTTCCGGTTACATTATATCCACAAAAAAGACGAAACAGATTTTAAAATCCCAAGCATAGTAAAAAAAAAAAAAATGAAACTACGAGCGAATGAAATAATACTAAATATTCTTTTGTATTATAACACTGTGGCAATAAAATGAGACCCTTTTACTCTCAAGCAACCTAATTTAATTATTCTGTCCAAATAATTAAAAATCCCGCTGTTACTTTTTCAAAATGAAGAAAATTTATTTGCTACACTCAAAAAAGCTTTGATTCACTCGTAAAATATTTCCATTGCTCGAGGCGCAATCTAATAACTCATTTATTAAAAAGTATACCTATATTTTATAAGAACTTACCAAACACTTAATTCTTCACTGGACTTAATCTTGAGAGCTTCGTGCTGAATGCAATTTTTATATAATGCAATTTAGTAGTCTAGGAGAAGCAATACGTTTCGAAAGTTCGTACGAAGTTGTTACAAACAATCGCGTGTAACCGCGTGGTTGCAGCCGCGCACAGCGACCGCCGCCGACTGCCGCGGCCTAGAGTTTGCCTCGTCATTTTGTACCGCCCGCCCTATGGCTTCAAGGGCGGAATTTACTTCACTGTTTCATTAACACGGTATGTTCCATAATTAATTGTAGAACCTAAACTCATATAGAACAGCAGTGTAAATTACAAACCTTGATGTGGTTTCACAAGAGAAAAGTTCTTGAAATTACGATAATTATTTCCCTATAATATCAGTAAAGAGAACACGAAAGGCACAAATATTTCATAACTACGACAATATTCCTCTAAATTGTAGGCAAAAGACAATTACAACCGTTCTACAATACATCAACGCATTATTAGTTTCAAATAGCAAGACAATGTAAATAAAATGGGTATTTAGTAATTAAATGAACTATTGTGTAGGGACAATCCCCGTCACAATAATAAACACCCGGATGAACATCCGCTGAGTGTCCGGAATCAAACACCACGTATAATAAACTACTTATTAGTAAACATACAGAAAAATAATTCATATACATTAAGATAATATAAAAATGAAATAAAATTGGCTTTATTCAACATACAAAATACATAAATTAAAACATTAAGCAAAGAAAAAAAAATAATAATAAATGCAGGTTACAATAATTGAAAAAAAGCAAAAATATGATCAATTTATATATATTGGAAATGAAACTATTTTTTCGGATCTAAAATCGAATAAACAGGGTTATTTGTAAAATACTAACAACCTCGCAGTAATACTAACAAAACAACAACAGCTTTTGTTCCGTAACTTTTAATCATTCATCATATTTTATTTTTGTACAAAAATTTAAATATTTAAATAGCACTAGCGTAAATACTATTCCGCCGATGTAAAACGCAGGAGCTGGGGTGGGGTTTTTGGGAAAGGACGCTTGCACGTTTGAACTTACTATGAAATATAGATATAAAAAGTGTCAGGATAGTACAACAAAAAGTTTATTTTTGATGAAGTTATTATGTTTTGTACAAAATAATGGAACAAAAGTTGTTGTTTATGATATTAATAATATAGTCCTGGGAGGTTTGTATTTTACAAATGACCCTGTATTTGTATTTTCCATCGTTTATTTGACCTGTAAAGAACCCGAAATACTGATTTGTTTGATACGTAATCGCGAAAACCTAAGAAGTCAATTTATATGTATATAACTAAAAATTTGAGTTCTACACCTGTAAGTACAATTCAGAAAATGTAACCAACATATTTATGTTATACCTTTGTATTCTCGAGTAAATTGTATACAGGACTTGACACTGGAGATAATAAAAATAGGTGCTCACTACGACAATACTCAAAGTATATTGAGAGAAAAACGCCTTGAATTGGAGACATAGCAAAATCAACCATCAAAGTAATTGCTCCTAAATTAAAGTTAGGCGCTATTCATAAAAATGAATCGTCATGCGTGAACTGCCACCCTTCGAGGTGGATGATTTTCTTCAAAATGAAATGGGACCACTATGTAAGTACCCTCTTTCCAACAAAAAAAGAATCATGAAAATCGGTTCACAAATACCGGGGTTATCGCGTAACATACATACAAAAAAAAAGAACTTACAGTCGAATTGAGAACTTCCTCCTTTTTTGAAGTCGGTTAATAATGTAAAATACAAATACAATTTTAGAAAAACATGTAAGAATAAAGTTACTTTTGCTCTGAGTTTGTATTGCGTAACGTGGTTATATATGGGAAAATCCTACTGTTACAAATTTGGGCAAAGCAGATACTACATAACTTAGCGGCCGGTCGGCGGAAGGAATAGCCCGGATGAAAGGCTTAGTAGCGAGACAATGGCGGCGCGGGACATCGATCATCGTTTGCCCAAGGCCTCACCGAGATGCCAATACGGCATTTATCATAATCACACTATAACAAGCTTATCGCTAACAATATGTGATGTTTTTATTTAAGTTTTTAAACGACATAAAACTTTTTCTACCTTGAGAAGGCTACTTGACTATTGGTCTTATTCTAGCCCAACGATTAGGTTGACCGTCCCATAAATTAAAACTTTTTATTGTGTATCTGAGTCATGGTTCGAAGTGTTAATTATCATTGATAATGATTATCAATAGCCTCCTCATGATAATTATTATCATGACAATTACGACGAAAATATCTTGATAACTATACCTAGATATCCTGATACTTACAAAATTAATGGAACTGTCTACGGCTAGCGACTGCCATATATTCGTATTCTTGAAATATCCAAACGAGTCAAATGTCAATCAAAATAATCTCAGTACAGGGTACTAAAAAAAACGACCTCAAAAGTAGGTACGTGGAATTACGTCTATTTGCTAAGTTTTATTGAAATATCCCATAGTTCGCCACTATATAGGACTTGACACTGGAGATAATAAAAATAGATTCTCACTACGACACAACTCAAAGTATATTCAGAGAAAAACGCCTTGAATTGGGGAAATAGCAAAATCAACCATTAAAGTAATTGCTCCTAAATTAATGTTAGGCTCCTAAATTTATGAAAATGAAGCTTCATGCGTTAACAGCCAGTGGATGATTTTGGAAGTGAATGATTTTCTTCAAAATGAAATGGGACCACTATGAAAGTACCCCCTTTCCAACAAAAAAGAATTATAAAAATCGGTTCACAAATACCGGAGTTATCGCGTAACATAAATACAAAAAAAAACTTACAGACGAATTGAGAACCTCCTCCTTTTTTGAAGTCGGTTAAAAATAGCCACTAAAATTGTTTTCCCTATTAATAAATAACTTTTATTTATTTCGTTTTCTCATTGTTTGTCATTTTTAGTCTACGAGACAAAACTATACATCGTCATGGATAATTTTTTGAAATTATCAAGATATACCTCTACAAAAATTTCTTTATAATTTGGAACCCTGATCTAAATTAATGTTTTTGTTTATTAAACAAAGACTGTCACAATAGACTTGCGATGTAACGTTCGGTGAAAAACGAGAAGATGAAACAAGAGATGGGTATCTCGAGGGTGACCCAAATTAATTAAATATTTGGGCCTCAATATTTTCAGTAATGAATCCCCCTGATGGTAGGTGCGGTGGCCACGGAGCCACCAAACACTCGTTAACATATAAATGGAGCCACAACAGTCCAACTTGGGACACATTTTGGTGACGCCCTCATGTTTTATTCACCCGCAATCAATGCCCTAATTAAACTGAAAATTTATGGAAATATTCAAAAAACTGTAAACAATACACCACGAAATCTCAGACTTTTTTGAATTTTCAAAGCCCGATATTAAATTACTGTTTAATATTCACATGAAAAGTTTTCAGAATTGTTTTCTATATATAGACAAATATGTTAACAAACCAGCGCACGAAGTATAGGGTATGTCCACCTGTCCCTCATAAAACTTCTCTTGCGGGTAGACGGACGGTACTGTGTCCGCAGTTCCTCCTTATATAATAAAGTAAACAAGATTCTAGATATTTACACCTTCCCATTAAGAGAACTTAAACTAACATAAAGGACTGGTTGTAGAAACTCAGCTTCGTTGAAACGGAGGACTTACTTAATAAGACATGATAAAAATTTTACGTTTATATTACATATTTGTATGTACGTAAATAGTTCTTATATGAACAGAATCCAAGATTTATATCGTAGGGCTCATCCAGGTACACACACAGAACACAAACACACTCACACAAACACACACACTTTCACACACCACACATAATTTAAAAATTGTTTTTCTTATTTCCTTGTCATACTTTTGCTTGTACTCTTTAATCGTGTATAATGTTTGGCATTATAATGTTTGTAACTACATCCGTAGGAAGACGTAGCGTCTGTCATACAGTTTTATTTAAAATTAGCTAAAGTTCACTTTATCTTAATATGTTCCTTGTGTAATAACGTCACGTAATTTTAAGATAACATGCAATTGTATTAACTCAATAAAGATTATTATTATTATTATTATGTACATTGTTACATAGACATAGAGAATGAGAAATATTTTTCCTCGGTTTGTCAACGACAAAATGCGCAAGTGCAAAGAAAAGTCTGAGCTGCAATTCCTGACTACATGTCTAACGTCTGTGTTTGATTCCAAGCTCTTCTGCAAACATCATTTCATCGGTTCCGGAGCACATTCCTTGCTTCTGCAGCGTCACTTTTGTATCCTTTTACTTCATTGTTAGCGATCATTAAATGCCCTTTTTCTTTGTGTTTCTCTCCCCAAGATCGCTGTCAGCGAGCGAGCGGAGTTTAATAAATGGGTCTTCTGATTGAAAATCAACTTACAAACGAAGGCTAATACAAAGCAGAGTTAAGAGACAAATCGTTCAGTTCTCGAGAAAAGTATTTTCCTATTTCATTCGGTATTTGTCGAAAAACGCGATAAGCCGGGAGAGCCCCTCGTTCAAATGTCCTGTTCACAATTCTGTCGCGAAAAAGCGTCACTGAAATTCTGTAGGAAGGGAACTACAGTATCTACATTACTGGTTTGTCGCAGCGGCGTTTTCGCAAGCTCTTGAGAGTAAGCATTGTGTTTCAAATGCCAAGTTTTTGTGTATAAAACACTCACGGTGCAATCGTTCCGGGCGTCGTCAATCGGCACCGATATCGGAGATCCATCGGGCGCGGGGCCATCAAGCCACTGTTATGTATAGCTATCTATTTGTCGACACAAACTTTCCTTGCTCCGGGTAAATACGATACAATGCCTATTTGACTACACAGATATAAAATAAACCAACCAAGGCTGTTTTCACAAAGACATTTCCCACACTAGCTTCATAATTTATCGTACTCATTACTTACTTACCACAGAAGTCTTGATTATGTAGCAGTAGCAGTTGTAGCACTAAAGCTCCTTGTGAAGGATGTTGTGTAATTAAAGGTGCGTATGAAATTATAGGCACATGGGACTTGTCAACTTATGTCTCAGGGTGACGGGCGCAGTGGCAGCTGTGCCCCTCAAATCTTTGTATTTTAAAGCTCTGAGTGGCACTGCAACTATTATAGACAGGTGTGTTGCTTACCATCAGGCGCGCGACTTAATTGTTCGTCCCATCACTTCACGTCATTAAAACAAAAGTCATCTCTAGTTATCTCTAGTTTACAAACTTAGTTTAATTATAAAATTTTATGTTGACTTGAAAGCAATATTTAGTTTTCAATTGGTGAGCGCATCATAAAAACGGTAATACAAACGTAACAACGTAAAAACGTAACGTCAAGATTTGATTTACGCTGAACTCTGGAGCACAGACGGAAACTCGATCTTTTTGTGCCGCTTATGCCGGTTGGCTCAATGCCGGCCTAGCTTACCCAAGTTGTCCCACTTTTAACACTCCTCGCAAGTTATGGTTGAAATATCGGACTTGCTAATAAAATAAGTTTTATTTTCCTTGATGTCTTTTGAATTAAAACTCTCCGCCTTTCCGAGCCACCTGGCGTTTGGATTGTTTTATAAAAGCATTGTAAGTAAATACGAAGTTCTGGTTTCTGAAGAATAATATCAATTTATAGAGTTATTGCTTGGAATTCGATGTTTTAAAGCTCGACGAATCGGTATTGTTCTATGCACTAAGTTTTTTTTATAATATTAAGTGATGGGACGAACAAGTCGTGCGCCTGATGGTAAGCTACACGTATATCCTTAACAGTTGCAGTGTCACTCAGAGCTTTAAATCGCAAAGATCTGAGGGGCACTGCCACTGCGCCCGTCGCCCTGAGACTTAAGTTAACAAGTCCCATGTGCCTGTAATTTCACCAGCCTTACCCTTAAAAACCGGGACACAGTAATGCAGACATTACTGCTTGGCGGCAGAAATAGCTAAGGTGGCAGTACTACCCTGGATGAACTTTTTTACAAGGACCTCTACTGCTACTCAACTTGTTTAATTAAGCTTCGACATTGACTACACAAAGCGACTGACTGTACTTATACAAGCTTATGTTTTCAGATATACATTAACTAAGGTACTTTAATCCTTTCATGGATAGTACTTTAAGAGTACCGCACACAATAATTTCAGTGCTTTTTTTACCGTAGTGCTTATATTGATTCAATATAAAACGTTCACTATATGTAAATCATTGAATTTTGTCAGTACGTTGTTGGTACTACCCTATGTAAAAGTAACAGGCGGCAACTACACATCAAGCACCTGGAAATCGTACTGTAAAGCCAGTAGTTGGATTTTTGAGATCCATATAGCGAAATTGGGTTACCCCGTACTATCTTATTCTAATATTTAGTTTTACGGTAAACGCTGTTACAGCCCATCAACGGGTTAAAGCAAAATGACTTATGTATACCCCGATAAGGAGGGCAGGTTTTCTTATATAATAAGGAATTATTTTCCAAGCCTTTTCACCCATAGATACCTAAAAATATCTTGCATTCATTAGCCTATAATTATTCAACGAAAAATCAGAAAATGATAAACTCATAAAGGAGAATATACGTCGAGTTCTTATAGAAATAACTGTACGTAATTCACAAATTAAACCTCATGCGGTTTGCGCGCACGTTCGTTCAAGTGGCTGTAACCACAGGCCACAGTAGAGAACTTTGACAATTACGCCGCAATTTCGAATTCGTCTGGTGCAATTGACACCAAGTTAAAATTTTTTTAGTTATTTATTAAATGTTAACTAATTGTGATAATGTAAGTGGGATCAAAACTGTTTTGCATTTGTTTATAAGTTCAACTACAATAACTAGAAAAAGCATGTTTGTTAGTTTAGTAAAGCAGTATTATTTCCATTCGACAGTACCTACCTGCCGTCATTTGAGATCGCCAAAGCCTTGAACACCGTTATCGAATAAACTGATCCTTTCTAAATTTTATACAATTCCTTTTGGGGAGTAGGAATTGCATGATTTAATTCCACTCGGTCTGTACCAATACCGATCAAACCAGAAAAGCGAGGTGTACCTTAATATCATTAACCGCCTCCGTGGCCGAACGGTTACCATGCCGGACTGCCACGCAGAGGTCCCAAGTTCGATTCCCGGGCCGGGAGAAATATTTGTATGGCCTACAATTATTTCTCTCGTGAGTTTGGGTATAATTTGCAGTTGTCTATGTGTGTGTCCATGGCGCCCGCGACACAGAGTTTCCCTAGTGCGGGGCTATGTTGAGTGGGTGCGTTATTTATTTAATTATTATTATCATTAGATGTGTGTCCCAATTGCACAAAACGTTTTGCTTCCACGTCAAGGGGTAAAGAGTGCGACTCTTTACTTGATTTTGTCAATCTCCAACAAAAAAACTTGAATGTCATGAAAGTCGTACAAACACGTATATCTTACAGAAGAACGTCTGCATTCCTTGGTCATATCTTCTTCAGGTGAGACTGTGAACAAACTTGAGCTACTCTCGGGTATAAAAAAACCAAATATGTAATTTCCTTTATCCGAAAGTATTGTAAGGGTACCCAATAGATGAAGATCTATCTAAGTTACAGTGCGCAAGTATTTATAGGCTGTGCAGCAATCATGGCTATTGAAGCGAAGGCATTGTATTCCGGCAAGCCGCGCAAGATGTCTAGAGCCATCTCCCCTGTCTGCTGCACAGTAGTATAGTATTACACTGCTTGTAACACGTCCTATGTACTCTGCAAAAGTATTTGATTTTTGTCTGAACGCTTTAGTGTAACTTTAGGATATAATAAGCGGAAAGATCAAGCTTTATAATATATATTATAAGCGGAAAAGTTTAGTTTACTCAATTAGGAGTTAAAATTCTAGCCATTTGGAAATGAAATGAAATGAAATGTTTTAGTGGAAGATTAGAAAATGATTAAAAGAAACTTTTTAGACTTCTAAATTTAAAATGTTTCCTTTACTCATTTGCTATCGCTTTGAATAATGAATTGCGACGCGGCATTGATTTCATTGATTATTACCAAAATATGTGAATATTTTACAGAAATAACTCCGGCTAATATTTAGCTAAATAAGTCAAATACAGTTTTTTAAAACGCTATGAGGAAATTGAGATTGAATTACATTTATAATTATTGTAGTAAAAACTTACGGTATCGTGACCATACCCCATAACTTTCTTAAAAACTTCTTTCGTAAAGTTCAGAGTTCTACAGTAACCCTATTTTAGGACGATAACATCTAGGACGGCATACTCGTAAGTTTGAAACTAAGATCCGATAGGACCAGGCGAGTTTATAGGACGCCGCATCACATGGGTTAGTATAGGAAACTAGTATAGAAAGGAGTGTAGTTTGTGAACATGGTACGGGGGTGAACTGCAAACGACATTATCGCAAGAAGAGTATTGGATCGCTTATCGCGAATGTAATGTCCTTTGTCTGCTTTCTATAGGTTTCATATGAACGTATTTTCATACTTATTCAATATAATAGAATCATTTATTTTATGTTATCAATGTCACAATATTACAGATTAATATGTCAATAAAATATATAATAATGAATATAAAATAAAATAGCATAACTAAAAGACATAAATAAATACAAATTATTCTGGAAATACAACGACGTAAAATAAAAATAAAATTACAATTTAATTGAAAGAAATTCCTCTATACTGTAGAATTCATTACGTAATTCATTCAGATTATATTTTAGATCCTTTCTTTACCGTAGTACCATCAGACAGTTCCAATGATTTTGCTATGGTATTATTATTTATATTCATATTATTTAATTTTGATTCAGGCGTTACTTTGCGGAACTCCATGATAATAAAGATGGAAGTAAATTAATTTGCTGCTCCGCGAACCTGGTGGAGGTTAAATCATACAAAATAGATACGATCGTGTTGAATTACTTTTATTTAAGAAAAAAAAATACCGCATAAAAAAATTCAACACAAGCATAGCTATTCCACACGATTTAACCTCGAATGCATTCACGAAGTAGCAAATTAATTTATTTCCATTTTTAGTAGCATTCATTATTCAATAAAAGTAGTTTTTACAAGTCGACTATAAAACATTCGTCGTTTGTAACACTTTCCAGGTTTGTGAGTAGTTGTTCTGAGAATCGAGGACCTTATTAACGATAGATATTGTTATACTATACACTGAAATTCAGACAAAGTCGATTTTCAAATGGCATTTTTGAACATTTGGCCCTCCTAGTCATAACTGACGCAATCGATATTTTTAGTGAAATTGATTTTTTAATATATCTGGGACCAGGAACACGAGACCTACAAACCCCTCTAATCGGTTTTTTTTTTATCTTATTTAGTTTGTTTTCTTGTGCAAAATCAGCATATAAGATACTTTTATTAGCAAAAAATAATACTTATATATACCTCGAAAGTTCCCGAAATGCATTAGTTATGACAAAGAGAGCACACTTGCTACAGGAATAATTTTACAAATATATAATAAAAGTTGCGATTTTGACAAAATATTGTGTGTAAATTCTTTAAACAATATTCAGTTTAAATAATAATAACATAACGCGCACACTCAACATAGCCCCGCACTATGGAAACCCTGTGTCGCGGGCGCCATGGACACACACATAGACAACCACAAATTACACCCAAACTCACGAGAGAAATAAATATAGGCCATACAAATATTTCTCCCGGCCTGGGACTTGAACCTGGAGCCTCTGCGTGGCATAGTAACCGTTCGGCCACGGACGCAATTAAAATGTATATTATTATAACATATAATAAAAACAAAATAGAAAGAATAAAACAGGCGATATTTCGGACTTGCGTAATTATAGAACGGTCTCATTGGCAACGGTGATAGCCGTGATGATGATTATGATAGGTGTTGGACGGTCAGCTGGACATTAGTTTGGATCAATTTATCAACCTACATGATGCTCAACTTGGGTTTCGGCCTAATTTGTCTACCTAGAGCGCCATCTTGTGTCTTAAGCACTGTGCAATATTATTCTTGCAGGGGAACCCCAGTGTACGCATGCTTCCTTGAAAGCATTGGATCTTAAGCATTATGACCTTCTCTGGAAAAAGTTGAGGGGAGCGGGTCAAATATTTTAAATTAAATCAAAATGTAGATCAAGCTCGGGCAATTTTTATTTTATTTTATTTTCTTTTACTCCATTTTAATGTTTATTTTTCTTTATAATATTTCCATTTAAAAATGTTTTTGTAATTTTATTTCAATTTTTAGTTTTTAAAGTTAAATTTTTTCAATTTTATATTATTCAATTATTAATTTTAATTTTAATTTTGATTGTATTTTATTTTGTTACATTTATAAATATTGATTTATTTATAAACTAACATAGTGCCTAAGGTTTCTGTAAAACTAACCAGTGGACCTATGTTGTCTTAAATAAAAAACTATTATTATATAATATCTACGTGTAATCACTTCAAAGAATCCTTTCGCGATTTAATTAATCAGAAATGTTAAACATGTGTTAAACAGTGAAATAATTAAGTAACATTTACGTAACTTAATTTATAATTACATAACTGACACGCGATTTACGGACGTTATTTGAATAATCCATCCAATTTGTAAAATAGAGTGGGTTTTTCACAGAAATTAAACGCTTTGACGTAGTTACAGCGACATAATATTATCAGTGGTTGACACACGTGACATCAGCGTGGCAATTAATTGGGGTGGTTCGTGTAAGCAGCCAAAAATCTAATCAAACTTATGCCGTTTGCTCTTTCGCCCACACTTTTGGCGTGTGACCGTTTTCCTGATATTAAACTGATTATTTTATTGCTTTATTGTTAGTTGGATTATTTGAATTTGAAACTATAGAGGCATATTTCTGAAATTATCATGTCGTTTTCACTAGAGTTCTATTTGGGATGTTATCAATAAATAAAGTTATATGCGTACTAAATTACATAAAAAGCTTTGTTTATGATAGCAAGTGATGGAATGAACGAGTCATGTGCCTGGTGGTAAGCAACACGCCTGTCCATAGCACTTGCAGTGCCACTCAGAGCTTTAAATCGCAAAGATATGAGGGGCACTGCCACTGAGCCCGTCACCCTGAGACATAAGTTAACGACTCTTACTTTTCAAAACCAGAACGCATTAAAATGCTCACATTACTGCATGACGTCAGAATTAGGTAAGTTGGCAAAGTTCTTCTTTGCATCAAAGTAGATCCTGCTAAATTGGACATTTTCCCACAGTATACGGATTTAAGTTTTCTTTAAGAAATATACATAATAAGTTTACCTTGACTTGTTTATCAACAGATTCACAGAGTAATATTGCGTTTCAGCCGTTCTAAGGCTTAATTTACATTGCCTCGGGACGTAATGTAGGAGAATTTTGATAACCATAATGTAATGAACATTAAGTCAATTGTGTAACGTACAAACTAGATACGAGCCAAGAAACATATCACGCGCCTTCCAGAAAATTCTCGCGCACTCTCGGGAGTTCCTACAGCTACCGCATGGTATCTAGTTCGTGCGTTACACAATTGATACAAAGCTCATTTACTATGTACAAGTCGTAACAAAATTCGCTTCCATTCCGTTCCGTAGTAATGTAAATTGAGCCTTGATCATAATCACAAAAGTATAGAAGTCATTGTAATATCAGTAGAACTCCTTGTGAAAGCGTTCGTCCCGGGAAGTACTGCCACCTTACCTAATTCGCCGCCAAGCAGTAATGTGAGCATTCCTGCTTTTCGGCTTTGAAGTGAAAGGATGCTGGTGAAATTACAGGCAAATGGAACTTTTCGACTTATGCCTCAAAGTGATGAGCGCAGTGGCAGTGCTCCTCAGATCTTTGCGATTTAGGGAATCATCAAACTTATTAATGCGAATTCGTCTTGTTGCGATCGTGTTTAATCATACTTGTCGCATTAAGCCAATTCGCTGTTAACATCCATCGCATGCGTCCGAAACAATTGCTGTCAAATAAGTAATACTCGACCAAGTTAAAGTACAATGCGTCTCTAAATTTGGTCAAGTATTATAATATAAATTAATATTTGACAGTAATTGCATCGGACAGATGTCGGACGGAGAACGAGAGTAGATACACGGCCAGGATCAGTCGTCGTCGGCATGCGTGCGGACGCGATCGGAACCGCAAGCCGCGTTCGTACGAACTACAGCTTGATTTTGATTGCCTCTCCCGATCGGAAACTGCGTCATTTCTGAGTCGAGGCGCATAATTGCGATTCACAAGTGGCCGATCGGAAACTTTTGACATTTCTAGTCGGAACAATAGTTGATTTAACTCACAAATTAGAAAGATATAGTGGGAATCAGGTTCATCTTCTCGTTCAGAAACCCATCTGATTTCGAGACTACCCGAACGGATCGATTCCGGTTTGAATCAAAATCAGGGGGCCTACCATTACCTTTCCAAAAACAATTTTATTTCATTGTAAGATTAAAGTAAGCTTATTATAATATTACTCATATTCGTACCATGACGAACCTGTCAATTAAGTAATGTATTATAGGAAAAGTGATTTGAAAGAACGAATGATTTCCCAATATTGTCTATTCCTTACTAGAAATAGGAAAGAGATAACACTATGTGAACTATATAGTACCATCACTTTCTTTTTTGATGTTCCGAATCGTCTTATCGTAGTGCAATGTTTAAGTACTTAATACTATTTACATTCAGATAATTTTGACTGTTAAAAAAAGAAAAGTATGTAATAATAAAATCTATAAAAATCACGTTATTTTGAATAATTTTTCCGCATTTTCATGAAGAAAAATATATAAAAAACGCTGAGTCTTAATAGTCACGTTGTGAATTCGGAATTATAGTCTAGTGTCAGCTGTTAGTTTCGCCAAGGAGCATATGAATAGCGCTGTAATAATTTTACGAAATAAACATGGCGTATTATTTTCTGTGCTATTAAATAAAAAACAAACAAATCGCACCCCTCATGCAAGAATGGCATAAGCAGAGTTACGTAAAACATATTTATTGCTTCATTAGATACAGAAAAATATAACCCATATCTTCTGCAATTTTTGTAACTCTATCAACAAGTGTTGTAGATAGAGTTACAAGTATTGGAGAAGAAACGTTAAATTCTTCCATGAGGGTGCGAAATATTGTAGAGATATATGTAAATTAATAAATTCTACTTAACATTTAATCGCTACAAATCAATATTAAGACAATAAAACTGAAAATAATATTGTTTCCATTGCATCCGTGTAACTATTTTATGATTGCTAAATTTGACATAAGAGCAATATTACTTTAATGTTAAAGCCGCGTCATAATATGAACTGAGTGAATGAATAGTCACAAAGCTGACAATAAAACATCATAGTTTTAACATTACAATAAGCTTACATTAAGCGCGTTATGGTACGAAAAGTCAATGTAAGGTTAAAGTAATATTGTTGTAAGAGGTTGTGGTAGGCCCCCAGGATGCCAATGCACAACGTCTTTTTCGCTCTTACGTTCATCGACATAAAGCTTTTTCTGACCGGCTTAATGCGATTCTGCGTTAATAAGTGTGGTGACTCCCTTAAGCTCTGAACGGCACTGCGATTGTTATGAACGGTTTGTTGATTACTACCAGGTGCACGATTTTTTCATCCTGTTACTTGATTTTAAATTGATCATAAAAAAAGAGTAGAAATAATTTCTCTATTTGTCTGTACTTCATCTGTTTATCTACAAGCAATCTACAACCACTACGATGACGCAAAACACCCTGAACCTCATTACGTTTTTATGATCCTCAAACAGCAATGAGCTTATCGGTTTATAGCTAATGTTATTGATTAACAACTAACATTTTATGAGTGTTACAACCTACCTTTATTGCGTAGTCATTTAATTAATTGCTACAACAATGTACCATAGTTAATACAACATCCTCTTCATTATGTTTAGTTATACTCAATCTAATAATTTCCATGTTGACTGTTAAAAAGTATTTCGGTATTTTGACTAATTCGTTATTAATTTTGGGAATAAAACTACGGAACTAAATCACGTATATACATATGTGTTTTTACAAACAATCCTACGTTTCGTGGTCGCAGTATTTGGTTAAATTTTTTTTTTTATAATCTATGATTTTTTGTCTGTAAACTAATTAAATAACTACCTCCGTGGTTGTTCGGTTACCATGCTGGACCGCCACGCAGAGATCTTGGGTTCGATTCCCAGGCGGGATAAATATGTGTACGGCCTACATTTATTTCTCTCGTGAGTTTGGGTGTAATTTGTGGCTGTCTATGTGCGTGTCAATGGCACCCGCGATACAGGGTTTCCCTAGTGCGGGGCTATGAGTGTTGACGTTATTATTATTATTAATTTTGTCAATGCGGAATCATTAAAGTTTCTCTCAGTAAAATTGTGTTTGTATCAAGACCAGACATACTACAGTCCATTATTAGAAGACAAGCACGGCTGGCTGACATGGTCTCCGCGATTTAGATCTGAAAAAAGTTTCATTTCCAATGTCTAACAAAGGCCTAAGAAATTTGTATGTATTAGTATTAGTTCTTGAAGCTCTCTTCGCTACTATTTTGTTTTCATTGTAATATTTAACGCTTCAGACGAATAAATAATAATTTGAGACGGTAAAGACTACGAATAAAAAGTTTTTTTTACGAATGCTTCACTTAACAATACCACATTTACCCCTTAGAGAATAGAAAAAAATAAAGGAAATTTACCCAAAGAACATCTGTCAGATATAAAATAGAGTACGTCTTAATAAAAAATATACGTTTGAAAATTAAAATTATTTCTCTTCTAGGCTTTCGTTGCCGACTGGGCCATTGGTATTTCCCAAATTCATTTGTATTCAAATTCAAAGTAAAGAAAGAAGATTCTAAAAGGCGTATTTAGTATCTCTAAATAAAGATCCAATTTAAATAGCTATTAAGAAGACAAACCGACAAATTTCGTTCCGGCGGTTACGCAACGATGGTACCTAAAGTTGTACTTTGTCGTAAGGATTGGCTTAAAGCTATGGAATTTTTCACGCATTATTATACTATCTTATAATAGTTGTAAGGTTTTGTTTTGCTTAGAACTAATTTCAAAAATCTTATAATATATTAGTATGAAAAATTGTCTGTCATGACAATAGGTAAATAGGTTATTCACCCTAAAAATTAGTCTAGATTATACGTAGATTATACATAGTATATATGTAGTTTATACACAGCACACTTAAAAATAAGATTCAACTCTATGTCACTTACGATAAGACGGTACAATATTTAAAGTGCTCAGCGTGCTATTGACTATCTAAAAAGATTTGTCTTATCAATTCTAAGCCTCTCAATAGGGCTTGCACGATTGCTTGCGCGAATTGCGCGAGAGCGACATAGAAGCGCGAGATAATTGCTATAATCTATGAGAGTATAGCAGTATGTCGCGCTTTATGTCGCTCTCGCGCCAGTCGCGCCTGTCGCGCCTGTCGCGCCTTATCGTACTAGCCCTACAGTTTTTGATATAAATCAAATTCATTATTTTAAATACACACGTACTCGTATATTGCATTTCAGTTATAAATAGTTCTTGAGATACGCATATCGAGAAGTCGATAAAAAAGGTAAAAACACTACGGTCAAAGTCGATCCCCGGCGGCAGTCGCAAGCCACAGTGAACTCTGAGACGGCGACAGGACACCAGGGGCCCATACACTAGATTGGATGACTCTACACAATTGAGACGTCTTTAACTATCTTTCACCTTGAATACTTTCGAGGTTTTATTCCAGGTTCGACGACGAGCACTTATTTTGTACTATACTCAAAGTGTACTTGGAAGGTTATACAGTGGCATTGACTCAGATTGTAAAAAACTTACTTGATCATTTATTGTTTAGATTACAAAATACTCAGTTAGCTCGCCAATGTTTTCTTAGTTGAAGTAAAAATTTAATTCGTAATGTGAACGCCGCAGAGGCCCAACGGCTTATACTGCGGGCGTTATCCTTAGATGAGGAGGTCCCGGGTGCGATAGCCCGGTAGGACCAAATTGGGAAATTAACTTTTTCCACAGTGCTCCAGAGTGAATTCCGTTTGAGACCAGGCAATTGATATGGTTGTCTGACATATTATAACTATTTAAAATCTCAACCATAATCAACTAAAATTTTACAAAACTATAAGTGCAAAAAGTTTAAAAAAGCTTCTTGGATATTTAACTAGAACCAAGACAGATTGTTTGTGGAGTCAAAATTACTTAGCATTTTCAATAAAGTAATCCTACTGTCTGAAGCTGTAACAAGGTTTGCCTCGTTGGCATACTAGCAAGAGCCGAAGTGATGGAGCTCCCCACGATAGCTCGGTGTCGTTTTACTTTAATTCGTCCGTCGTCGTCTGTTTGTCTGTCCCACGGATTAATCTCGACTTAGCCCCGAGCGGACGGGTCTCTCCCATCAAATGGATTTTGTTGTCCGTCCCGGCTTTGAAATGAACACTGACTGTAATCAGAGCTTTTGGTTGTGATAAATTGACAAATAATCGCTTGCTTTGTACTCATTTATTAACATCTTCATTTGTAGACCATTTGGATAAGGCGCCTGCCACAATTTTCTAAGTAAAAAGAAAAAACATTTTTTTTAACGACACCAAGTGACGGGACGGCTTGATCGTACGCCTGCAAGCGACACGCCTGTCCATAGTTGCAGTGCCACTCAGAGCTTTAAATCGTAAAGATCTGATTGACAATTCCCATGTGCCTGTAATTTGCATCGTTACCCTTGAAAACCGGACCGCGGTAATATTCACATGAAGTCTTTCACAAGGAGCTCTAACGCTACTATAAATTCTACTAGCATTCTACTAACCAGAGATTATACAAATAAATAGGTATTTATTTTGTTAATACAAAGAAATTCCTTCAATTTGACTGGCCTCGAACCAGCGTCTGTTGTCGCATCGGGGTTACCGCTCTTACGGTCGGACGTACTTACTTACTGTATCACTTGATACAGACCGAGTCAGCAGATCTTACGAATTACTCTATGTGTTTGTGGCAGATCTTTGTATCGGGTTCAAACAGCTTTTTTGCCGTCAGCGCCACCTGTTCGAAATTTATGAAACTTTCTTCAATATAATTATAACTTTTTTATTTAAAAACCTACCTTAAAAGTTTATGGAATTACATCTATTTGCCAAATTTTATTGAAATAGGTTCACAGAAATAGGGTGATATCCAATACACCGGATTCATCCACTAATATGGCACCCTTAGAGGTGGAAAATTTTCTTCAATTTTGAACAGGACTACTACTGAGGTACCCCTTTTGCAAACAAAGAAAGAATAATGAATTGGTTCACAAAATGTCGGAGTAATCGCATAACATTCACACACACAAAATACAGTCGAATTGAGAACCTGCTCCTTCTTTAAAGTCGGTTAAAACTAAATAGGTATTTATTAATTCTCTTCTACGTGGCACATTTATTCAGAACTCCATTATGGTCCTAGAAAGGCTATAAAGTTCAAAAAAATAAATTCAGTTTTAGAAATGGCAACACTTAAATAAACGAAGCGCGAAAACACCAAAGTAAAAAAGGAGAGGGTCTAGGCAAATAAATGCTGGAGACATGAAAAGGCGCGGGGTTGTGATGACGGCGGCGCGGGCCCAACGAGGGGTGTTTTGTCCCGCTTGAGGCTTGCGCTCAGATCCGCAGTTACTCTATACATATACATAATAAGGAAAAAATGTATGAAGATAGGCTGTATGTTAAAACCATTGTCTACCAAATAAATGGGTGAAAGCTTAAAAAAATAAACAGAAAGACTTCAATTACATGGTCATTTTTACAGTTCTTTTTTATTCTTGGCTTTTTGTTTCAGTGGGGTATTAGTCACTGGCAATGTTTTTGACTAAAGATTTCGAAAAACCCCTAAAAAGATAGATATTAAAAAGTTAGATAATAAATTATTTACATGAAGATAACCTCTAAACCGAACCGGAAAGCCGAGAGAAAATATATAAAATAGATTTTTTTTTTTATAAAATATATTGCGCATTTGACCTACATCTTTGATTGAAAAACACTTGAAGATTAAATAATGCCTATTCACTCTCGCCTTGAAAAGATCCAAGTTATAACGTTCAGTTCGTCCAGGAAAGTACTGTCACCTTACCTATTTCTGCCGCCAAGCAGAAATGTGAGCATTACCGTGTTTCGGTTTTGAAGGGTAAGTGTGCTGGTGAAATTACAGGCACATGGGACTTGTTATCTTATGTCTCATAGTGACCGGTACACAGGCAGTGTCCCTCAGATCTTTTCGATTTAAAACTCGAGTGGCATTGCAACTACTATGGACAGGCGTGTCGCTTAACACCAGGCTCAGGACTTGTTCGTCCTGTCACTTGTAAGAAATTTGTAACAAAATATATATATTTTTTAACTTGTATACTAACGCCGGGCCCGTGTTCACGCGTTCTCAAGCATTGCTCATTGCTTTTTGCAGCCGCAAACCACATGCAGCTATTAGGGGCCATGAATGTTCCCCACTGTTTAATAACTACCCACACTTTAAACGAGTTGTTTCTATGAATGTACACACTTTAAACACGTGTATATGTTATAATATGTTCCTACATATGTTACAACAATTTTTGTTCCATGACTTTTAATAATTTACCACATTTTGCTTTCATACAAAAATGAAAATATTTAAATAGATCGCTCTATGGTGATAACTCTCTGCATAAGCAAAAGAAAGCACGCGGCAAGCGTTGCTAAACAACTTACTACCAAATACAGAATTAAAAAGTGTCAGATAATACGTACAACAAAAACTAAAAAGTTTATTTTTGGTAAATTTATTGTGTTTTGTAAAAAGTCATGGAACAAAAGTTGTCATTTATGACGATAGTATAACGGTGATCAGTATTTTACAAATAACCCTGTATAGCTAGCTCCACACACTGTTAAGATATTTTATTTTGTAGCACTTATGAAACTAATAAAAGTTTATGCGTCATTAGCACACACATATTTCCGTTAGCTACAACTAATAATCTCAGTACAGAGTACTAAAAAAACCGACCTCAAAAGTACGTGGAATTACGTCTATTTGCTAAGTTTTATTGAAATATCCCCTAGTTCGCCACTATACAGGATTTGACACTCACTACTCAAAGTATATCGAGAGAAAAACGCCTTGAATTGGAGAAATAGCGAAATCAACCATTAAACTAATTACTCCTAAATTAAAGTTCGCTCTATTTGTAAAAATGAGTCTTCATGCGTGAACAGCCACCCTTCGAGGTGGATGACTTTCTTCAAAATGAAATGGGACCACTATGGAAGTACCCTCTTTCCAACAAAAAAGAATCATGAAAATCGGTTCACAAATACCGGAGTTATCGCGTAACATACATACAAAAAAAAGAACATACAGTCGAATTGAGAACCTCCTCCTTTTTTGAAGTCGATTCATAATAATAACAACGCACACACTCAACATAGCCCTGCACTAGGGAAACCCTGTGTCGCGGGTGCCATGGACACACATAAACAACCACAAATTACACCCACTAGATCAATAAATGTAGGCCATACACATATGTCTTCCGGACCGGGAATCGAACTTGGGACCTCTGCGTGGCATTACGGCAAGGTAACCGTTCGGCCACCGAGGCAGTTAAACTATTTTTATTTATTATAAAATATTCATAGAATGTTTAGAAATTTGATTTTTGGATGTTGAAGCTTTACTAACTTTACTGTTATACACGTAATATTTATTTTTATTGCATATAATGTTTTTACTATCATAATATTCATCTATTTTTTTATGAAAATACTGTATTAGTTTGTTATATATTGATACAAAAGGGCAACACGTGGCTACTTACAGCTATACGTGTATTTTAATTATTAACAATATCTTAACCGTCTATGCAAATAAACTCACAGCTATTTTGGTCTGGCAAGTTTTCACCACGACCGCGCGGCATTAAAAAACCTCGAAAAACATCTCTAGGGAGATGGATCAAAACTTTTTCTATAAACTGTGTCAAAGTTTCAAACTTATTCTTTGGTAACTCTGAAACTGGTACAGCATAAAGGAGATCACGAGTTATACACGTTACAACTTCTAAAATATAACGTTAAAGATTGTTCTGGAATACACAGAGAGCAAAAAGTCGCCAATCAAAATATTTTTAAAGAAACATAATTCTAAATCAATATTATTACATCATTATATCATTTCTTATATATCATATATATCTTTTCTTTTTACCTATTTTACTTTAGGTTAATATACTTACATAAACCTAAATAATAAGCGGTCTTATAAGATAAATGGCCGCGCAGTGTGCCATGATTTTTATTTAAATAATATGGTCCTGTAGATAATTTTTATTAGTATAAGGAATTTATTATCTACCTTTTTATTGGTGTTTCGAAATCTATAGTCAATAACTTTCTCAGTGACTGAAATGAAACAATAATCATAAAGTTAGACTTGTTTTTATTTATTTTTAAATTTTCACCCATTTATTTGGTTAGGCAAAGTATTAATCACACAGTCTTTGTATATATAAGTAATTTTTCCTTGTTTTTATGCAAAAAGTGACTAGCTCCAGTTCTTATATAATTCATTTCATATGTCATTTCACATTTCGATGCCTAAATTTCTGAAACTCGTTTCAGTGATTACTCAGGAGATGGCAAAACTTTATATTTATTTTAAATTTCTTATCACGGGTTAATTGGATGTTTTACTTTAACAACAGGTAAAAGACAGTGTGTGAATATGAAGGAAATGTGATGTGAAATTCAGCCGGTAAAATTTGTATACACAATCCATTTTTTACATTTCACTAACTTGTGCTTTAAGATACGAGTTTGAGAAAGTAAGACGACGATTTGATATTTTGAAATTATATATTATTGACTGGCAAACCACGAAAATAGTTCTTTTTATTATACCAAGTGACTGGACGAAGAAGTCCTGCGCCTGGTGGTAAGTGACGCGCCTGTCAACGGCAGTTGCAGTGCCACTCAAAGATTGAAATCGCAAAGGTCTGAGAGGCACTGGTACCGCGCTCGTCACCTTGAAACATAAGTTGAGAAGTTCCATGTTCTTGTAATTTCACCAAAAAGTTTTAAGTCATTTCGTATACCCCCGATGTCATTGAATGTGATTATATAATATCAGAAAGTGAATTTCGTTTGTATGAAGCGTATTCACTAAAGTATCCTCTTGACTATTCATACGGGGTTGAATATAAGGATTTTTCTGGCGCCCAGCAGGGCTATGAATAAATTTCTGTGCAGCACTGTCACAACAAAATCTGCATGAATATGGCTTAGGGAGTTACAGTGTTCACATAACGAATCGTGAAGACATTCAGTAATCGCAAAGTGCACGCTACACCACTATGCAAGTTGTGTGTTTACCTTCAAAATTATTAAATATTTATAAATATTAGTCACCTTCGTTCAGTAATTGTGTTATATTAATAGCAGTAGAGCATTTTTTTATAATATCAAGTGACGGGACAAACAAGTTGTGCGCCTGATGGTAAGCTACACGCCTGTCCACAACAGTTGCAGTGTCACTCAGCTCTTTGAATCGCAAAGATCTGTGCGGTACTGCCTCTGCGCCTGTCACCCTGAGTCATAAATTAACAAGTCCCATGCGCCTGAAATTTCACCAGCTCTGCTTTTACTTATTTCTGCCGCCAAGCAGTAATGTGAACATTACTGCGTTTCGGTTGTGACGTCAGGGTGACGGGCCTAGTGGCAGTGCCCTTGTATACTACAATAAAACCACATGTGATTATACGTCAACTACATGAACCAAATTACATGTATGGGAAATTTTGCAACTCTCCCATTTAAGTTCAAAAACCTTCTGGACTTATTTCGTTCGTATAATCTGTAAACCTCTCTCGGGAAACTGTTTCCTAACTCAATAACAACCAAAAATCTGTTTAGTTTTTTAAATTCTAACTGTTTTTCAATGTTAATAAAAATGCTGCAGTAATCGTGAAATGTGACTCAAGAAAAACAAATTAAATATGCTACCCAATTTTGTATAGGAATTCACAATATGTACATACCCAAATTCACGAAACCGGCTAAAGCATTCTTCGCCATATGCGAGCACAAACATTTATCCATTTCCGCTTTCGAAACTCGACAGCTTTCCTATACCGACAGATTATTTTCACAGGTATTCTACGTAGTTTTAACATTTTTTAATCTGTTATACGTAGGTAAGTGTATATATTTAACTTTTTAAGACCCAGCAAACTACAATTAAAATTTTTTTTAGTTCTGTGTACAAAACTTTTTTTTTTCAGTTCAGTAGCGAGTACCATAGACAACGAAGTTTGGTTCAGAAGTAAAAAAGCGACTTTAGTGATATAGTTTATGAAATTATAAACGACAGATACAAGTACAGGAGACTTTTTTATGTCTAAAAGATCATTAACAAGAGTAGAACCATTTTTTTTTAAACTTCTTTTCTTGATACATATACTATGATCATACCTATACAAAGAAGCCAAATACAGTCGGTTTTCAAAATTAAGGAATCAAGTAAAAACAATTTTAAAATTAAATAAAAATATTGAATGAATATTATTGCGAATAATGTGGTTATTTCTTAATAATATATTTAATTATCCATTCATAAACGAGAATATATATATATATATATAGATTTCATTCAGTATTTTTTTTAATTTTCATATCGTGTTTTCTCAATTCAATAATTTTGAGTTCGACAGTATTTGTTATACAGCTACATATAGCGCTAATTTAAATGCGATATTCTCGTTATAATTCTACGTAATCAAATCAATTTACATGATCATAGGAATAATATTGCCTGGGTCAGAATCACTTCATATATTATGTACATTTTGATGTACTCGGGGCCTTTAGAAAATAATACGTAGTCACCAGAATCTACGAACCATAGGATAAGACCCACATAAATACAAATACCTCAAATTACGTGTCAGGAGGCAGTTTAACAACTCCCTAACTTTAGATATTTATCCCCTACACTTTCATTTATTTCATTGCTACATTGTGTTATTATTATTATTTTATATTTTTTCCAACAAATATGTGTATAATATTACTGTCATTGTAATATTCAGTAGCTATAGAGGTCCTTGTGACAGAGTTCGTCCAGGGATGTACGGCCACCTTACCTATTTCTGCTGCCAAGCAGTAATATCAGCATAACTGTGTTCCGCTTTTGAAGGGTAAGGGTACTAGTGAAATTATAGGCACAAGGGACTTGTCATCTTATGTCTCAGGGCGACAGGCGCAGTGACAGTACGCCTCAGAACTTCGCGATTTAAAGCTCTGAGTGGCACTGCAACTGTTAAGGACAGGCATGTAGATTACCATCAGGCGCACGACTTGTTCGTCCCGTCACTTGATATTATAAAAAAAATTATAATAATAAAATATTAGGCAGAATAAGCGTAGCTAAAATTCGTTTTCTTTATCGTCAACTATACAGTTTAGACAAGTACTATCACCTATAATTGGGATACACCATACGATGTATACCCGTTATAGGTGACAGTACATTAGTAGGAGCACGAGGACACATCCTATTGGTCCTACTAGTAGAGAGAGAGAAGAGCATCAGGACATATTGGTTCTCGTGTTCCTACCAGTAGGAGCATGAGGAAACGGTCATTCTCCCGATTAATGTATCCATCCTACTTTATTTGTGCTCGGCATAATGGGTTACAACAAATTGGCAATCAGAAGAGACTTAACTTCGACTAAGCACATGTTTATGCTATTGCGAGGCATTCAACCCAGCGGTGTTGCAGTTGGTGGGGCTGTGTGTATAAATGGTTTGATTTAAAGTGGTGACATACTTCAATCCCCTGACTGCGCAAGGACGAAGGAAGTAACTGGACGTACAAGTCGCGCGCCTGGCGATAAGCGACACGCCTGTCCATAACAGATGCAGTGCCACTCAAATTTTTTTAAGCCACAAAGATCTGAGGGGGACTGCCACTGCGCCCGTCACTCAGAGTTATAAGTTAAATCCTAAAAACCGGATTCAATACCTAGTTTTCCACGAAGAGCGGTGGAATATTTTTTTCAAATTTAAATGGGGCTGAACTGAGGTGAGAACCTTTCCAACAAAAAAGAAACGTCGTAATCGGTTCACAAATGTCGGAGTGATCACGTAATATTCACAAAAAAAAAGTCGAATTGACAACCTCCTCCTTTTTCCAAGTTGGTTTATAACATAGAAGTCCTTATATGATACCCTGAAGAGCACAGCAAAGGTTAATCTCACCGAATATATAACCAGAAATAGGAACGAAATAAGGGCCATCCACACCTGGCCATTTGTCAGGAAAATGGGACTTGTATCACTTTAAATATCAACTCTCGTTTGCACTGAAATCACAAATTAGAAAGCTGAAATGGTACAGCGCTAACAACTGACCTGTGTGCACGTCTCCGTATATTCCAAAAATATTCTGTATGTATTGTAATAAACATAACATCCTAACTATGGGGGGCTGTTCCATTCGGTGGTGTGGGACAAACAGCAAAACATCTAATTACAAAACAAACAGAATCACATTTCATCGATAATTAAATATTAAATATTATGTAATTTTTCAATTTTCGTCCATTATAGCAAAGCTCAAGTTAAACTGGTCGTTTTGAAGTAAAACACTTGACGGCACCGTCAATTGTTTCGAATTTGGGCTGGCCAATCAGAGCGCAATTGTCACCGTAATGATCTGGCAGTATAGTTTTCAAACAGATTAAATGACATTACGTCTCTATTTCTGGTTCTATACTCGATGGTTAATGTAGTGAAAGTGATGTACTCTATGCTGACTAAGACTTGTGATTCAAAGAGATGGAAATGGGACACAACGAGAGTGCAGATGGAAATTATAGTTATGTTATGGTGCACGAATACACAATACGTTGACAATAAATTAAGTGCAATGCATTCATTATTATAAATAATGTGTAATTACAATAACAACGGCGAGAGTGTCGATGGAAATTAAGCAATGATGTACGCATACACAATACAATGACAATAAACTTAAGTCACATTACGAATAATGTGAATTTACAATAGCAAAATAATGATAAATATTTGTCAAAAACCAAACTTACACGTTCGTTAGTTTTCAGCTAGTGTTTGACCCATAAACCCATGACTCACCAAGACTGGAGTGTCTCTTTGAAGTCATTACTAGCACCTTGTATTTTTTTTTTGTTTTACGCGCCGAATAAGAATGATCTTTTTCCAACGTTTTACAAAGTTTTCTACGTGCATTTCGACGTCCTTTATTGAAAAAAATGTTGAAGTTTATTGTGGCTATATTTATTTTATAGAACATCATATATCATTTTTACTACCATGATAGCCATATATTTTTCGTGAAAATGAGTATTTTAGTGTGGTTTGGTGTTATTATTTATACAACGATTGAACAAACACGAAAAATTCCTTCGGTCCGGCTGGATTAGAACCAGTGACTGTTTGTCAGACCGGGGCTAGCCGCTCTCCCACCAAAGCTATAGAACGAGTCTCTCTTAGAAAAGCGGCTAGCCGATCAAGAATTTTTCAAAGTGAATTTCTCGGAGCTTTGTTTTTGGGTCTAAACGACTTCCTTGTCGTAACGCCGCCTGTGAGAAACCTATGAGAGTTTTCTCTTCTCTCAGCCAGATAACTTTGTTGTGGCTGTGCTATTTTACATGATTTGCAACTTGTTTGTTAGTGATGTAGGAGAGATTACAAAGCAGGTATTAATGATTGTTTTTTTGTTCAATTGATTGGTTTTCGTTGTTATTTTATGGAAACATTGCCTGTGACGACACCATGTTGCTCATATAATAAATATTTCCAATATATATATTTTTTTATATGTATAATATCAAGAAGATGGGACGAAGAAGTCGTACGCCTGATGGTAAGCTACACGCCTGTGCAACGCCACTCAGGGGCACTGCCACTGCGCCCGTCATCCTGAGACATAAGTTGACAAGACTCATACGTACCCTTCAAAACCGGAACACAGTAATGCTGACATTACTGCTTGGCGACAGAAATAGGTAAGGTGACTGTACTTTCCTGGACGAACTCTTTCACAAGGAGCTCTACTGCTATTATACCTAAGCTTCTTTGTAAACCTGTCTACGTCAGTCTACGTATCTAAGTGTATTTTTATTTCCTAGTGTAAATCTAATAAGTGCCACATCCATCTTTAGATTTCAGGTTTGTGTCGTGAGAATGTCCCATTTCGTGCGACACAAAAGGGCTCGTGTCACGGCCGAATGACATAGGCAGTTGCGACTTCGCTACGAAACTACTGACCTGTATTCAGCGAGCATAAGTGTCTTTTAATATCGTTGCCTGTATTACAGGTAACCCTGCTAGCTTTAGAGTTGTTTCTTTGAAATTGCAACTGAAAATACGGCCTTATTAAAATCGATTTAATTAATGATTTTATACAAAAGTGTATCTATGGGGATTTGTTTTGTGGATGACTTTAACTTAGCATATGTAAAGGAGGAAAGGACAGCAAAGTGATAGCCTAGATAGAACAGAACTTACTTCCCATGTAGGAGCTCCTGAGTTCAATTCCCACCGAAAGGCAGCAGTATAGTTCTTTTGTGCAATTTTGTTTATTAATTTATTATTAACCGTTAACGGTAAAAGACAACTTTGTGACGAGACCCACGTGTTGTATTTACGATTTTGTCTTTATTAACGTATTAGCAATGACTGAAACTTTCTTGTTATTAGGAACACGTGTCTAGCAGATAATTTGATGATGATTATAAACGAGGAAGTGATTGGTATTATTTTTTTATCATTATGTAATTAGACTCCCACAAACAGAGACTGCATTTCTATTTTTATTTAATATTCTTTATTGCACTCCAGAATAGTGTAGTTATATAGTAAAAGAATTTTCATCAGAAATTTGTTTCGTTCTTTATAGGTCAAGCATTTTATTATGCATTTTTGTGGACATGACGTGTGTGCTAGCCGAATGTAGATTTAACTATTAGATCTTGATAGAATTATTCTACTTTTGTATCGTAATACCCTATATCTTGACGGCGTTTTTGAGTGAATTGATAGTATTTGTAATATATTTGTTACAACCCTAAATGTAAAAATATAAAATACTGTTTCATAAGTTTTTAATTGAACGTCATGAAATTTCAGCACCATGATAATCAATTATTCTTTTGTGAAATTACTCCACTACTTAGTTTGTTATAATTATTAATACAAAGAACACTTTTCAGAAATAAGTAGGATGTATTACAGGTAAGTAATTTGAAATTGTTATGACTTCTCCATAACGAACTAATTGGTACCCTTTTTTTATAAAAAAAATAAATGCACATTTGATCCCACTTGATGGAAGTGACGACGAGGTCGACAATGGAGCCAAAATAATGTCCATTCACTTTCACCTTGAAACATCCCAAGTTATAGATATGCGTTTAGGGAATAAGTCTGCAAGCAGGGAATTCCACTCTATAGCCGTTCGCCATATAAATGTGGAAGCGAAATGCTTTGTGCCAACCCTCGGAACTCCAACCTACATCTAGAGATAGTTAGTGATTATACCTTCAATTGATGAAGCTGATCGGACAGTCGATGTGACCTGGCTGTATCCATGTCCGATGCGCCATCTGCCCCTGTGTCCACTTCCGCACTCGCCGCACCCTCCGTCGGGAAAGAACCCAGATACTGAAATAACAACAACGATATAAATATTCGAAAATTAAGGAAGATGTAGAATATTATTTATAAGATGTAGAATAATATTTAGTAGTAGTAGAGCTCCTTGTGTAATATGAGTATTACTAAGTTCCAGTTTTTAAGGGTAGTGCTGGAGAAATTACAGGTACATGGGACTTGTCAATTTATGTCTCGAAGTGACGGGCGCAGTGGCAGTGCTCCTCAGATCTTTGCGATTTAAAGCTCAGAGTGGCACTGCAATTGTCGAGGATAGGCGTGTTGCTTACCACCAAGCACAGGACTTGTTCGACCCATTGCTTGATATAATAAAAAGAAAATAAATAAAAAATATAAGTGCGTTGAAAAATATATACATTTTAAGGCTTTCACGGCTACTCAGTAAATGTAATACCACAGTTACAGACGTGTAACCATTGTAACGCTTTTGAAATTAAAATCCTTTTAAAGTAGAGGTAATGGTAGCTTCTGTAATAAGATGCCTGTTGATGTTATAAATTTGCCATTTATAAGGTTTTAAAATCATCGGGAAACAAGAACATTATATAATAGGTTAATACACACACTGGCACGTTTAACTGGCACTAGTCAAATCCCCAAAATAATGCGGGTTTTTTTTTCAAAACCCTGGTAGGTTATCTAACATTTTATTTTACGTATCATTTGATAGTAAAAAACTTTTTTCATTATTTTATTTATATTTCCTATTACTACAGGTTTGTCGAATCGTTCGAGGTTTATTTTGCATTCTTGTAAATTTCGCAAACATTACATGATTTTTTATTATTAACTCACATACCACATAGTGATTAAACTGTTGAAATTTTTAAAAGGCAAGAAATGCTGATCATATTTTTTCTCCTACTCATTCTTCTTAGGTGATTCTGCGTCACAAACGAGTGAAGTACGGTTATTTTTTAATTTTAATAAACATATGTAGAAATAAAAATACCATACCTATCTGTCTGTAAGATAATAATAACAATGTATCAGACAATCCCACTAATTAATTACCCAGTCTGGGAACTAAATTGCCGCCGGGAACATGCAAAAACAACCGCTCCTGAAAGTATTTAAAAATAACTTTCACAGATTTCTCACAGAGGCGCTACGGCAAAGAAATCGTTAAAATCCAAAAACTATGATCGACAACAGGTACTTAGAAAACTTTGTAAGGTCAGTTGGTTCGTTCCGTGGATTAGTGTCAGACATCGCATGCGGTAGACGCTGGCTCTTATCCAGCCGAATCGAAAGAATGTTCTTCTTAATGTTCGTACTCTAATCTTTGTACTAATAATTCTAAGAAACTAGTGGAGCAATTTCTTTTAATTTTTTAAGTAAAAACAGCGTGATATTGAATAAAACGTAATATTACCAATTTAAAAAGTTCGTAACCTAAATTACTCCTATCGGGCATCGAACTGAACCGTTCCTCTGGCGCCCAAGTAGTAACCGCTAACCCACCGAGGTCACCAACAATCAGTCACCACGAAATACATTTAATTATCATCGCCATCACCAAATGGAAATACAAACCTTGTAAAATTGCGATTTTACGACGTGAACAACATTTATTACTCATTATTACTTGAAGGGTGAGTTGCGAGGGTGCATTGAATGACGCGCGGCCATCACTCTTCATTTGTTTGCCGTGAAATATCCACGCAATAGGCGGAAAACAAATTTGTACTTGCAGTCAATAAACGCTCTAATGTCAAAAGAAGATGGTCAGTTGATTAGAAAACAAATTTTTCGTTGCGCAAAGTCTTGTTTGTAATTGTGTAATCCCAATTAATGTACAGCAGTCTATTGTGTGCATAATGCTCCTTGGGTTATAATTAATTTCGACGGGTTGTTTTGCTGTAAAGTTTTGTTTCATCATCTATTTTTGCTATACAAATGAGGAGTAATAAAATTTTCAATGAGAAACTTTTTGCCAAAACGTAGTCACTTGTGTTGAAAAGGCCCACGTAGTAATTGGGAACAAATCTTAGTCAGAAAATACCACATCATAGCTTGTCACGTAAAGTGGAGGTTCCGTTCGTATAGGTGGTAACATACACCGTCTATGTGATAACCTATAACCGAAGCACTTCGCTCCATTAGATAAACATACCAATAACAAAAAGTGGACTCCACACATATTCCAGTTGGTTTCAAATTTTACAGTCAACTATTCTGTGGAAGTTCATGTGAATAGGTTCTTTTTTTATGATACCAAGTGACGAGGCGAATAAGATGTGCATCTGATAGTAAGCGACACGCCTGTCCATAGCCATTGCAATGCCACTCAGAGCTTTAAATCGCAAAGGTCAGAAGGACACTGCCACTACGCCCGTCACCCTGACACATAAGTTGCTAAGTCCCATGAATACAGTTATTCTGTGGAAGTTAAGTCTGCTTGGTCGTGACAGGCATTCATCATCTTTTCGTTTTCATAATCACATAATGCAGCAGGGTAATACGAAACACCTTGTGGGTTTACGGTCTTTCGGTGCATGCCAACCACTGCCGATCGTTCTGTGTTGACAGTCCATTCGACCACAGAGGAAGGGATGAGAGAGTGGATTTGTACATGCACAACTTCTTATTCACTATAATTAAACTCACGCGCAGATCACCCTAGCTATATATTCCGGGTCTGAGCGTTTAAAAGCCCTGCGGCGATGGGGTGTCGGTAGTGGGGTTGAAGTATCCATGTGCCGAGACTCCAGCCGGTTTTTTTTGCAAATTTTGAAATCGATAAGGAGGACTATATATAAGTGGAAGATTAGCGTGCATAGGTGGTAGCATATATCGTATAATATGTGATAATCGAAGTGCTTCGCTTATAGCAAAAAATATACTCCACCCATGTTCCAGTTGGCTTCAAGTTTTACCAACAACTAACTACTGTGTCACAAGAACCTATCCAATTTTGTTGCCTGTGGGTGTATAAATCTTTCTAACAAATAATTAGGGGAAGATCTGTAAATAGTTTGTCAAATTTGTAAACGTAAATATTATGAATTCTCAATTTGAAGTGTCACGTACCGGGATGTATAATCCAACATCAAATATCCCGACGCGTCGTGTTCACCAAACTTAATTAAACACGCCCGTCTCGTACGGTTTAGACTTTAATTGAAACATAACATACTCTAAACTAACACTAGGTTAAACTGTATATAAATTGGTCGACTTTGGCCAAATTGTGTATACAGTACAACAGTGCTTGTGTGAGATGTTATGGTTAGTAGGTGTAATCTTTATTTTTTTCTGGAAAAGACTAATTAGGTATGTATGTTCGTAAGTGATAATTAAAAGGAACGTTACTACACATTACTGCGTTCCGGTCTAGAAGGGTAAGGGTGCTAGTGAAATCACAGGCACATGGGACTGGTCGACTTATGTCTCAGGCTGACGTGCGCAATGACAGTGCCCCTCAGATCTTTGCGATTTAAAGCCCTAACTGTTATGGACAGGCGTGTAGCTTACCATCAGGCGCACGACTAGTTCGTCCAATCACTTGATATTATAAAAAAAAAAATTAAAAATGTCAGTAGCGCTGCAGTAGTGATGCAGTCGCTAATTGTCTACCTTTACACACACGCGCGCGATTTTAAGCAACGATGCAAGCGCGCGACTGCATCGATACAGCTTCTGCCGTTTGCGAGGCGGTGTTAGGATCGAAGGCGATGGCGGTGCGGATGAGGGAAATCGATGTATCCTCCCTTCCGATCAAACGCAGAAGGATTAAGCGCAGGCGGAAGGCACATATCCGTCGCATGCCTCCATAACGAAGGCCTGCAGGCATCGGATGCGGGGACATTCGTTGCTCGAACGGAGACAGGTCCTCGAGACTGCATTGTGTTTCGGTACTTAATTAGCATAGGATGTAGAAGAAGACTCGTTAAGTGATCCCCCCAAGTGGCGGCAGAGACGCTGACAGGTAGGTTCGCGGTAATGTGCAATTGCGTTCCCACCGGAAACCGACTGAGCGAAACACCTTCTGGTTTTAGTCGGTAAGAGTCCGACATAATCCTCGCCTCCCTGTGAGGAAGGTATGTGAATATTCTGACATAAAAATAAGGCATCATTAAGTCAATATTAAAAGAAGTTAATATAACTCCTGTTTTACGTCTAATTCTTCATTTAATTATAAACATTACTATTATATAATATTATTTTGGTTTTCTTCCAATAAATGTGCCGATATGTATATTACTGTCGTTGGTGATGCCATAATTCTTTGCAGAGAATCCGAGATGTCCAGATTGATGATGTCAATCGCTACGATGACGTAAAGAACAGCCTTATTATCTTAGATTATCGTGGTCACCACGATAATAAATGTTATTATATATTATAATATATAATAATAAATGTTGTTCACGTCGTAAAATCGCAATTTTACAAGGTTTGTATTTCCATTTGGTGATGGCGATGATAATTAAATGTATTTCGTGGTGACTGATTGTTGGTGACCTCGGTGGGTTAGCGGTTACTACTTGGGCGCCAGAGGAACGGTTCAGTTCAATGCCCGATAGGAGTAATTTAGGTTACGAACTTTTTAAATTGGTAATATTACGTTTTATTGAATATCTAAGATAATAAGGCTGTATCCAAACGTCTGCGGTCGGCTTACGTTACTGTACATTTTTCGAAGTGTATAAATGGTATATGTCCTAGGTAAAATAAACCATTAGAAGGAGTGCATGAAAAGTGTCTCCCCGCCTAACGCACCTACGCTCAGCGCACCTTACAATAATCGGCAAGTACCATACGCCGATTGGCAAATTCTTTCACCACGATGGCAAGCTTTATAATGTATGCCATCGATACGATAAGAAGAAGACCTTGTAGTCGGTTCGTCGAGTCAATTCGAGTATAGTCTGTCTTTCTTGAAAATGGAGTAAAATGACATTTGTTAGGTTGCCAGTTATTATAAAATTTTAAATAGTTGTGTAGTTGTCGAGTTTTATCGATAGATTGTGAAAGAAGATAATTTTTTGTCAACATAGTTCTAAATACAGTGTATGTTGAACTTACAAAATTTGATAATTCAAATGAACTTGTGCTCAGTAATTGGATGAATAATGAATCGAGAATGATTCAAATGAAACAATTTCGGTTATTTATTCCAAGAGCGTAGTCAATATACAGTCGATAGTCGCTAGAATATTTATCGACTGCAATCACTAGCTGCTCGCAAGCGGGCAACACTTTTGGACTGTCATTTCACTCCGTCTTCAAGTAAGACCGACTATAGGTTCATCGAAAGTAATGCAATCATTCTTGTTTGTTTAATTACATATAATTTATATGTGCAGAAATAGAGTGCGTCAATTGTATTTCTTTGGTAATTATATCTTAAGATACGATAGATACGAGATTTTACGATAATCTCTACTTAACCCAATGGGAATCTAGGGGGCTGACTATAAATAAATATATATATATATATACTGTACTGATTTCTTTCGTATCCTGTGTGTGATAAATTGGTTGAGTCTTATTTGTTTTTAAGCCAATTAGAAACGGTGCCAAGTGAAAAGTCGATTCGAAGTTAACCTGATTTTTGTAATACAACTTTGTAACAGTAGAGATCCTTGTGAAAGAGTTCGTCTGGGGAAGCACCGCCACCTTACCTATTTTTGCCGCCAAGCAGTAATGTAAGCATTATTACTGCGTTCCAGTTTGGAAGTGTAAGGTAAATTACAGGCACATGGGACTTGTCAACTTATGCCTCAAAGTCAAAGTCAAAGTCAAAGATTATTTATTCCATAGGTAAAATAAATTTACACTTGAAAACGTCACATTTAAGCCAATGCTCGTTCACTACGCTGACCTCCCTGAGAAGAACGAGCAAGAAACTCTAGGGATTGCTCTTTTCAAATAAACTTAAATGTTATGGAATACACTTTGAATCAAATTTGTGTGGATTCTGGAGCCATGTCGTCTTTCCATACATCTTTATCTAACACATAGTCTTCAATTTTGTAATATGATTTTTCGATCAAAATATTTTTAATTTAGTTTTTAAACTTAGGAAATGATAAACTTAATATATGCTCCGGAATCTTATTGTAAAAACGTATATAGTTCCCCATAAAAGAGTTGTTTACCTTGGTTAAACGAAATCGTGGTACCATGAGTTTGGATTTAGCTCTAAGATTAATACTATGGATATCTTCTTTCTTATTGAAATTATGTATATTTTTACGGGCATATAAAATATTTGAGTAAATGTACTGTGATGCCACAGTCATGATACCAGTCTCCTTAAACTTTTCTCTGAGAGAAACCCGAGAGCCTAAACGGTACACAGAACGAATCGCTCGTTTTTGCAATACAAATATGGTTTGAATATCTGCCGCTTTACCCCACATGAGAATCCCGTAGGACATTATACTATGGAAGTAACTAAAGTAAACTAGTCTAGCAGTACTAACATCGGTAAGCTCACGTATTTTGCGGACTGCGTATGCAGCGGAGCTTAATCTGCTGGCCAGGGAAGATATACGTGGAAACCATTGAAGTTTACTATCTAAGGTCACTCCCAAGAAGACTGCTTTAGTAACAAAGTCTAACTTTTCTCCGTTTATTTCTATGCTTGGACTAGTCGATTTTACGTTAGGTAATTCAAATTTAACACATTTTGTCTTCTTAGCGACGGGCTCAGTGGCAATGCCCCCAAGATCTTTGCGATTTAAAATCTGAGTGGCTTTGCAACTGTTACGGATAGGCGTGTCGCTTACCACCAGTTCGTCCCGTCGATTGGTATTACAAAAAAAAACAAAAGTTTTTTTTTATATTACGAAATAAATATATTGTAAATTGTAACTTTTACAGAATCGCGTAAATAGTCACACACGCTCCCATCTTGGTCCAGATATAACTTATAAATCACGTTTAATTTTTTTTTTTTCGGAATGCGTAACTTATTTTAAGTTACACATTCCGAAATAAAAGATTCCAAAAAGCTATCTCACACCGTAGGTCTAACGCCATCTAACGGGTGGAATAAGAACTACTTCTACGACGCTAATGTAACACTGTATTCACCATGCTTTTTAGGCTACGCTCCACTCAGTTCAACATTTGTAACATTACCTTTCATCGCCCTCCGATAGATGGCGTTGGTTGTATGTTTCGAAGTTACGTTGTATGTACGTATTTTTTCTAACTGAAATGGTTATGATAACTAATAATATTACTAATACTAATTGCTTTAAATATAAGGTATTAATTATAGTATTCACTGTAACAGATATTGAACATTTAAATATTATAAATATTATAAAGTCAAATATTATAAATTCAAATTTATGAATTTTAAAAATGTTAATCTAAAACGCCTTTTTTATAGTACTAAGTGACGGGACGAACAAGACGGGCGCCTGATGGGAAGCTACTACTACGCCTGTCCACTGTAGTTGCAATGCCACTCAGAGCTTAAAATCCCAAAGATCTAAGGGGCACTGCCACTGCGCCCACCACCCTGAGACATAAGTTGACAAGTCCCATGTGCCTGTAATTTCACCAGCACCCTTACCCTTCAAAACTGGACACAGTAATGCTGACATTACTGCTTGTCGGCGGAAATAGGTAAGGTGGCAGTACGTGGCTACTAAAATATGCCTTATCAATAAAAATTAATACTATGGGAAAAAATTCTCCAACTTAGACTAGTGGAATATTTAATAAACATTCAGTAACTCAGAGCGTAAACTTGGGTAGTTCACTAATTTTGTATACATAACGGCAGAGTTGAACAAGTTTTGAACAGAGTATTCTGTGCAAACTTTGCACGCAGCGAACTATCCTGGATGAAAGGTGCCCACACTTCTACAATACAAAAGTCTGCTAGTTACTGGCCAACACTCTCACGTAGGGCCCTTGAGCGCCGAACGCCAAACGAACCCTGTAAATTGTACCGACGGGCCTCAATTTGTTAGCTCCGCCGCCTACCGTCCTCAATCGTCTTTGTACCAACTCCGACGAAGAACATCGAACATCGCCTAACTTCCGTAACCACGCAACTTGTTCGCCCGCAATTTGATTTGTATGACAGCTCTAGTCTCAGGCGGGAGAACAAAACCTATTTGCTAGCTGACAGCTAATATACGTTACATCAAATTATTCGAGCATCAAGGGCAAACGAGAAAAACTGAATATTGAACCAAAGCGGCACTATAACTTGTGCTTTATTTTCACACAAGACGCACAATACCGCTTGAGTGCAATTCCAAAGAAAGCATTATAGAAATCAATACTCGTGAGATATTTCACAAACGGAACAAGAAGTTGCAGAGCAGTCTTCAGAGATACATATAAATAGATCCATTATAGCAAAACAATATTCTGCGATATGACTCAAACTGAGTCCTTCACGGTCGACACTAAGCGAGTTGCATGCTAGCGTTTTGCACCAGCCTTTCCTTAAATGATAGCTCATATTAAATTGATATTCAATTATTTTTTGTGAAATTACTCCTCTAGTTTGTTATAATTATTAATGCAAAGATCGAAGGATTTTTTTCTAAGTGTTCGATCTTTGTGTTAATAATGGTACCTCATATTGTTTATTTATTTATTAAGAAACCCAACGGCGTTACATAAGTTATTTTACTATAGTATATACAATTAAGAAAGTTACATAAATCCTTCATGAAAAAACAACATAATTTATTTTATTAAATTCGTTGATGGTTCGAGTTTACTCTTGACAGTGACAGCTTCTCCAACCCGTGATAACGTATAATGGAAAACTGACACTGGCTCAGGCCGCAACTAAGAAAATAACAATAATTTATATTAATATATTAATTTAATTATACACCAGTTCCAGTGTGTGTATAGTATGAAAAATGGAATATTTATTTTTATATTAAAAACAGCCACATGCTAATAACGCGAAGTTAGTGGGAGTTAATCGCAAGTCGCTCGCTTAATAGAGAACTCACCCCGCGTGCGCCTGCACCACATTGCGCCTGAACCGACCGCCAAAGTGCGCGGGGGACGACGGCCACTAAGCGCGCAGGTGATCGCCATTATTAAAATGTTATACAATATTATAAAAAATGTTATCGGTAAGTAGGTACATTTAACATTAGTAAAGAGAGAACAGGACAACACTAGTTTTAAATGTCGAAATCTTGTTGTTTAATAATTAAATAATGATCATAGCAATGAGATGTTAATGTAAACAACTCGTTGGTAATTTGTTAGTGGGTCAATGGTCGGTAAGCTAAAACTAAATTACTAAAAAAGTGATCCTTTCAATGCAGTTACGGTACGGACTTTCCTGTTATCACCTGAATGGTAATAGCACAATAGGAAGTCACAAGTATATTCTACAACCGTTCGTCATGTTAGAAACCGCTAACGTTACCGGATGTATAGAAGCTTTTTTAAATTACTTAAAATATTGTGGATAATAGCTTTCAAATGCAATACACCATTCGAGGTTTACATAGTTCGGTAATGTATGAAATATTATGTGTTTATATTGTGATAAATGTATTAACAAATATAGTGTATAAACTGCAATTATATTTGTTGATATAAAGAAGGATTTGCACCGTCATTTTGCAAAGTAAGGAGATGCGACAGGTGCTTTGGACGGCGGTGCCGAACTTCGAGCAGCGAGCTGTAGACAATTTCCACGCAGCTAGCATGCTACATACCACCAACTAACTATGCTATGAATATTAAGTACTTGAGCGTACGAAGATTTAGTACTACAAACTGAACTACAGACAAGATCTAAAATGCGATTATCCCTCACACATGTACAGTCAACCAAAAATGTCGCTGCTTCTCCAGCTTTTTGTTTTTTTGTACTTCATTAGTAAGTAGTAGTAGCCTCGAAAATGACGACCACTCATGAAACGGCTTGTCTGCTCGTTTGCCCGCTATGTTATAAAAGAAAAATCTTTTAAAAAACAACTTTAGATAAATATCAATTTTAGAAGGTTTATTTACCGACAATAGTTTTTATTCATTTTGTAATTTTTTAAGATTAAATAAACTCTCGAAGATCTACGATTTGTTGTTTTGTTGCAATAAGCTAAAATATGTCATGCTATGGCGAGCATATTTCGTGCAGAAAACATGCATTTCCATTGCAACATGTACAAAATAAATTTAAACGAAATAGTGGTATAGGGAAAATTCGAGATTACACGAAAAGCCGTCAAGTAAACGGAGATAGTGGTAAAACTAGCAATATGCCCTAAACTAACATTGTCAGTGCCGACAACGACTTATCAGCCGCGTCGCCCCGCACCGCACTGTTGACTCGGCAAACAACCGCAAACGACACTTGATTTGAACCACTCGTCACAATCGAAACGAAACAGTACGAATTAGGTAACCCTACGTCTAGAATATTATTCCAAAGACTGAGTTTCAAATTCAGAGGAAAAGTTTGAATGTAAATTACACCATGCAATATAATTCTAGTTACACAACGACGTCGGCGGAATGCCGCGAAATTAATTAAAATCGCTCAAGTGCAGGGTACTGCCAGTACCGAACTATCGGAACCGAGTCGCGACCGCAACCACCATTATATTACTTCCACAAGGCGGCAACTATCAAGAATCCTTTGAACATGGGTAGCTGAAGGCACTCGAGAAGATCTGTCTTTTACGATTGGTTTATCACATGCGTCTAAATTCGAAATCATTCAAATAATGCGTTTACACATAAATTGGGTCATTGAACTGGAAATGGATAGTACAGAATGGACTTTGGATTATCCGCCAATCGCCTGTGATGCGACCCAGTAGCGAGAAACGACACTCCGGTGATCGGAAGCGCCGAACTATCGGCAAGTCGAGCACTCACCACAGCCACTCCACTCACGAATTTGCATAAGTTTTAATCAAAGAAGTTGCCTGGCACCGGCCCGAGCTCGCTCTCATCTACTTGACGTACTTCTTCGAGCTGTTCAAGCTTTTTCGTTTTGTGCGCGAGTATTCCCAAGAGTGTGGCTTCTTGTGAAAATCATTAAAATTGAAATGTAATTTAGATTTAGGTGACGATTAGTAGTGACCGTTCTCGCCCACACCTGGAAAGAAAATGGGCGCTTGACATATTATTAAATGCAATATCAAATCTCTATTATTTTGAATTTGACAGTCTTTATAGGAAATGAAATTATTTTTCCAGATTTAAATAGCGCATATTTGTTTTTTTTAAACAAACCAACGTTTCGGGCCCTTTACGGATCCCATGGTCACGGTTGGCTGAGGTGGTATAGTCATCAACATTGAAAGTTTTGTCTAATAGTAATGCAAACCACCCTATTTTTTCACTATAGTTACAAAAGTTATTAATGAAATATCTCATTTTTAATTTTATAAATAAACATTCCAAGTTACGCTACATTATGTTTTACAAATTATTTTATTTTAACAATATGATTTTTATTAAGTTAAATTTATTATTAATTACATATTATCATTACATTAAATATAATTTACAATACATATAATTGACATTCTTTTCCAATCACACTAGATCTCAAATACTATTTCGAGAAGAATAGAACAACATAAAGAAAAAAAGGTAAAACATAATAACAAATGTGTAAATACCATGATCAGCTCAAATACCGGTAGTCGCTGTGATGGCGCTACAGCGAAAGGAAAATAAACAGTGTAAAAACAAACACGCAAGTTACCGGCTACTATAGAGATTCTTAAATCAGTAAATTCCAAGAAAACGAAACTTGTTTCTTGTCCTAGATTTGCAAGCAAAATATGTAAATGGTAACTTTAAGTTGAGCCAAGCTGTGTTCAGGTAATAAGTTGACTTCGTTAAAGCTCATTCACTCGAGTGCGACTGCGCTGAATTTATGCAACTGAACAATTTTGGCATTTTCTCTAAATAAAACCGTCCTGGAATATATTATAAAACATTAACGATTAAAAAATAGAACACTTTTTCAGCCGGCAGATATAGGTCCGTAAACAAAAAGGTAATTGATTTTAATTAACAATGATTTAAAATTAGTTGATTTAGACCAGAACGAGAAAGACACTAAGATAGGCATTTTCACTTTGTCATCTATTTTTTTATTAACAGTAACATGGCTTGTTATTAATTTAATATATTAGAGCCGATCAAAGAAAAAAGTACTGTATGTTCATAAAACATCGTGAATTAATGTACTACATAATAAATATACATGTATATTACTATTTATGTAAGTACATAGTAATAAGAATAACGATAAGTAATAAAATAAAATGCATTCGTTTTTTAGATTTTGTGACAAAGCAGACACAACTGAAATATTGAAAATTCTAACAGTTTTACTTTGATTAAACCAAACTGTCACAAAAAATAAACTTCTTAAATTAATTACGTTTTTATTGAACGAGTATGTTGCACCACCATGATATTCAATTATTTATAGTGAAATTACACCATTAGTTTGTTATAATTATTAAACAAAAATCTGGTTGGAATGGAACCTACGTCTCCCAGCAAACCGTGCCGTACACTATGCCAACTAAGCCACGAAACGAACCAACTTCTTAACGTTGAAGAAATTTACAAGAACGCAAAATAAACCTCGAACACACTTTAGACAAGACCGTATTTGTAGAAAATTAAAACAAATTAATGGAAATATGACAATTATAATTGTTTTTTTTATTATTTTCATATTATACCTAAAATAAAACCGGCCAGTTTTTCAAAAAACACTGCATTATTTTTGAGGACTTTTTTTTCGTAAATATGTAATAAATTGTGTGTATGTATATTATTTGAGTTACTATAAGATATAAATAATACACACGTGTATTATTCGTTCATAATCGATAAGTCCTGATAATATTGAATAAATTATATACTCTGGATTTCTGATTGAAATTAATGTTTTTTATCCAAACGGGTCTACCCCACTGGAACGGTTATCGCATATTAAAGGTTGGACGTACAGTGAAATACAGTTTGGTTTATAGAAACATGTTTATTGTTGTCTCCAGAATAAAAGTGACAAAATTATATATTTTTTATAGTATACAGTTATATATTTTGCCTACATGTATAATTATATATTTCAGAAATTTATATTCTATTTTTGCGACCATATTGAATTAACATAGTCCAATATCACACACTATTACAATATCTTCACCACAGTGGCGCAAGTCTTTGATGTATACCGCCGCCCGTGTAGGTTAGGTACTTACGCAGTCATACGTATATATGCAAGGGTTGCCACAAAATGAAAAGAAATATTATATTGCCAAATACTTGCGTAAAATTTACTTTTAGATGTTTTCAGTTTGAATTTAAGTGTGTATGTATTGTAAGTGTGTGTGTGTATGTATAAGTGTGTGTGTTTAACTGCCTCCTTGGCCGAACGGTTACCATGCCGTTCTGCCGGACTGCCACGCAGAGGTCCCAGGTTCGATTCCCGGGCCGGGAGAAATGTTTGTATGGCTTACATTTATTTCTCTTGTTAGTTTGGGTGTAATTTGTGGTTGTCTAAGTGTGTGTCCATGGCACCCGGGACACAGGGTTTCCCTAGTGCGGGGCTATGTCGAATGTGTGCGTTATTTATTTATTATTATTTATTTAATTATTAATTTAATCTTAAAAATATGGAAGAAACATTAGCATAGCGTTCGATCTCACAAATTAAGCGTGTTTGCGGTACGCTGCCCGCGGCGTCCCACTATGGAAAATTAATAACAATTGTATACCAAAAATTTGTAATTTATTTTGTAAATCGAGATACACTTTTAAGTTTTTTATGCGTATAGTCAGAAATAAGTGTAAATATATATTTTTTTAATTTTAAAAATTTGCTACACAATAATTGTTATCAAAAAAATATAAATTATGTGTTACAATAATTCATTAATGTAAATGAAATGTTGCTATTAACTTTACATAAAAATTAAATTAAAAAAGTAAAAGACAAGAAATAGTATCATGAAATCATATTACTTATATCATTTTAAGAACCAGTGATGAGTGTATAGCGTCTTCGTCAAACTTCTCTCTATGTACCGTCATTGATATTACCGTTTCCTTGTCCAGTTTGTCAATGATTAATGCAAACTCTCTTATTTCATTCGTTGAGTTTCAACACTGGTTACTAATGATTATTAGAACAAAAGCTTATAAGAAATATCGTATGCAAACTCACCTCCAAAAAGCGAATCCAGCTTTGCAGTGTTGATAATGAAAATAATATTCATTTTCATATTTATTAAACATGGAGTAGCACAACAAATATAACATACTGAAATTGAGTATCGGTTACCTGGGCCACCTTGCCATCATAGGCAATAAAAATTCATGTGTTACTTGACGTGCCTTGCATTCTTTAAAAGTCAACAATGGACTAAAAGAACCAATTTGACAGTATAAAAAATTTTGATTGATATTCAAAATTTGCCATTCAAGAGATTCAAAACTATGGTAAAACAAAAGTTTTAAACTGAAGGTACCACAGCTTTTACGTAACTGAGTGACGAAAATACGTGGTAGTGACCCGTTTGGCTCTTCCATGTAGTCTCGATCTGTGATGTTTGAAAGGAATATTGTAAACGATTAATGTGTACAAATGTTTATTTACAAAGGTTGATCTTTGTTTCTTGCTCATTTTACCTGCTTTATGAATGAGCAGCGGAGTTTTATGAATATGACTATTTCAAGTTCATAATTTGCTTACCTATGAAATAAAAATTATTTGACTTTGTCTGACTCTGAATAACAACGGCTTTAGTTTGCTTGAGTTTCCTCGGTAGTTTATTTTGAAAATTCGATAAAAAAGAAAGACAACGCAACAAAAGACGGTGCCAGTCATTTGGGCAATTAATCTAAAGGGTACAAGAGAAGTAACAAATAAGTTTCTATCGAACACAAGTTCAGACTCCTCTGGAAGTCTTTTTTTATATGTATATACTATGGCCAGGTGAAAAACCACACGCACTCACTCACTCACTCACTGTATAAATTGGAAACTTTAGCAGCAGCAGATCTCTTTTTCAAAGAGTTCGTCCAGAGAAGCACTGCCACCTTACTATACCTATTTCTGCCACCAAGTAGCAATGTGAGCATAATTGCATTATGTTCCAGTTTTGAAGGTATGCGTGCTGGTGACATTACAGGCACATGGGACTTGTCAACTTATGTCGTGTGTAGTGTCGGTGACACTGATAGTGTCCCTCAGATCTTTGCAATTTATCTACCTGCTATGGGCAGGCGTGTCGCTTAACACCAGGCGCATCACTTGTTCATCCCGTCACTTGGTACAATAAAAAACCTTAAAACTATATACTAAGTAGCTTTAAATAGCAAAGATTTGAGGCGCATTGCCTTTGCGCCTATCACCATGAGACATAAGTTGAAAAGTCCCATGTGCCTGTAATTTCACCAGCACCCTTACCCTATAAAACCGAAACTCAGTAATGTTCACATTACCGCTTGGCGGCAGAAATAGGTAAGGTGGCAGTACTTCCCTGGATGAACCTTTCCCTGTTTTTCGAATCGTCGAATTTCTCTAGGGATTTGTGTGAAGAAACTCCACAAGTTTCTCACTGGTGGCGCTGATGGCCAAAAAAGCCATTTAAATCCAATACAAAAACGTGTAAGAAACGCATAGATAAATTCGTAAGATCTGCTAATTTTAGTCTGTAGGTTAGTTGGTTAAAAGTGGTTGCCCTGGCAACAGATTCTGGTTGGAATCCAATCAGACGGAAGGAATTTTTCTTTATGTTTATTCGATCTTAGCATCAATAATAATAAGAAACTAGTGGTATAATATATTTATTAATTCGCTATTAATTCGCGTCTAAAACATTTGATTCATTTTCAAAGTTATTGGATAAATATATCATTGACAAACAACGACTTGTATTATATATTTAAGTGAGTCAATAAATTTGTGAAATTAATAGGGAATACAGCATTATACAGTAAAATAAAAAATCTGTACCGTTATTATTTTAACGTCTTGCATTGATATAAGTATTTTTTCTGCGGCAGAACACTTGTTAAGATTACTTACATATCTTTAGAAACAGCAAAAAACGGTAGTTGATTGTGAACTTCGCTAATACTCAGATGCTTCGGTGAACTTGGACAAAATCTTTGTGTCTGCATATTCAATTGGTTTTTTTAATTTACTTTACGCAACAAATTTCAATAACAATAACTATTTTTGAAATTTACTTTAGATGTAGATTGGAGTTTTTTCAGAAACAATCTCAATAAATATATCTAAAGTATAATCAGTCAGGTCGAACAAAATGGAAAAAAAGTGTTTAAAATTATTAAAGACCTGCGTTCACGGTTGAGAAATGTGGTCACACTTTCACAGACCAAAGACGAACCTAATGCAGTTGTTAAGAAGACAATCTAACCTGTTCAAAAAAACTTGAGAGAACACACACTAGCATAATCGATCACAGGCTACACTAGCGCCTGAACAAGGAGATTTTCGGTTTCGTCTGAATGCGAATACATTATAAAGTTAAATTTAATAATAGAAAACTAAAAACATCTAAAAATAAACATTCAGCATATGTTGCACAACACATGCAAATCTTTACTATTTATGTATTATTGTTAATATATGCTTACGTTATATTAATGATATTTTTTTTGTGTTTTGTGACAACCCTTGTGTAACCACGTATGTCAGCACAAGTGACACGGGCGTCAATATCGCCGAACGCCAAAGCGTTGCACAACCTGTAAGGAAGATATTGTAATGTGCCACCGCGGCTTCGTTACACAAGTACATTCTTCTCCACTGTATGGTTTGTAAAACTGCCCCAATACACATTTTTCACAGATTTATTACAGATAGTGCTACGGCAAAAAGTATTGTTATGATGGTTCCGTGACTCAGTCGGGAGATCTTTGTATTACTAATTAGAATATAAAATTTTTGAGTTGTCAAACACTTAGATGTTGACAAATGTTCCGGTGTCCTGTTAACAATTATGCTTAAATGATGCATCTCAATCATAACATTTACTACATTAACTAATGCATTTCTGCTATATCACACACAAATTTGTATTAATTTTATTGTTCCTGTACTTAGTCCTTGAAATCCGATGGGTATATATGAACATGTATGTATACATATATAAAGCGATTGGTTGATAAACGCTATTTAAATTTGAATCTGTAGAATTGACTTCCGGTTACGGCCAAGGGACCTATTTTCGTATCCAGCGCGACATTTTTTCAATTTATCCTGAATATCTACAGAAAACGACACTAAAATCTCTATCAAGCAAAAATTGTTATTCTCGATTTCAAAAAAATGCTCAGTCCACAGACTTTGATTTTTCATTCCGTTTTTCTCGATTTTACATAATTGTAATCAAAACATAGTCGATTTAGATTTTTCAACCTTTTTTTTTTAAATCAAACACTGTCAACTCTTTTTAACATAAAATAACTGAATGTAACTGAACGTATCGTTGTATCATTTCAGTATCAGTATAATGTCTTCCTGATACGTTAATCAAAGTCAATTAATCCTTATTTCATAGGTTGGTAAATGACATTTAAAATCATCAGTTCAACATATTTCACAATGATTTTAAGTGTAATTTACCTATCAATAATAAATAAAGATTTGTATGCATTTATCATTTAACATTAATTTCAAATATGAGACATCTATTTATTTTTATTTATTTATTTATTCATGGAAAACCTTCTTACATTAAATAAAAACAGGAATATCAACATAAAACCAATTACAGGTTTCCACCTATAGGAGTAGCTCAAACAAATCATACACGAGCATTAAACAAACGAACAATAAACAGTATTTCTTAACATCATGCACTTACATAAATATAAAAACCCAATACTTATTTAATAAACTTAGGTACATAGAATAAGCGTGACTTTATGCTTTAGCGTATCAACATTACCAATGAATATATCAACTTCAAGGTCATGATTGCTCAGCACACTATCCAAGCTCTTACAAGCTCTACATAGAAAACAATTTTGTCTATAGTTAGTCTTCGCTAAGGGAACTGCAATAGGGTGATAGTGTCTCATAGAACGAGTAGGAACAATAAACAAAATATCTTCCAATAAGTAAAAGCAGCCAACATTATCATTTATAATGTTTAAAATATACGCAATATCAAAGATTTTTCGGCGAATATTTAGAGGTAATAGATTCAGATCCTTGCAGAGATGTGGGTAGTCGCATGAATTATAAGACTTACTCATTTTATAGCATAAGAATTTATTAATTTTATTTGGACTCGTTCAATTCTGTGTATACACAATTGGTATCTCGGACTCTAAATTTGGGAAGCATATTTTAACTTACTACGAACATATGCACAATATGATATTCGTAAAGTTCTTGGCCTTGAGAAACAGACTGAGTTACGCATTATGAATCCAAGAGACTCAGTAGCCTTGAAGAAAACATCATCGATATGAGCATCAAAGATCAGCTTTGAGTCGTAGATGACACCCAGATCCCTCATGACTGTCTTTCGTTCTACACAGCGGTTTTTCAAACCATAAGAAGTAAAAATAGTTTCGACCTTGCGTGAAAAAGTCATTAAAAAACATTTGGAGTCATCCAGTCGCGATAGATCAGACTGCAGAGCAATAGCGTCATCCACAGAAGTGATTTTGGTATTAATTGTCATATCATCAGCAAAGCTCAGTAAATTGGAAAAGCGGAAGCAATTACTAATGTCATTAACAAATATATTGAAAGGGAGTGACCCTAACAATGAACCTTGAGGAACACCGCAAGGTATGGTAACCCAACTAGATATATAATTATTTACTGCCACTGCTTGAGATCTGTTGCTTATGTATGAAGAAAACCACCTAAGAAGGTTTACCGACATCAATCATAGCGAGTTTAGTCATAAGGATATTATGATCAATTTTATCAAAAGCCTTACTATAATCTGTATAGATGACATCTACTTGATAACCACTGTCCATAGATTATGAGACAAATTCATTCAATAATATAAGATTAGACACTGTAGACCTACGCAGAAGGAAACCATGTAGGGTGTGACTAAAGGAATTATATAAAGCATTGTAGACTTGGGTATATCAACAATCTTTTCCAATATTTACGATAAAATGCACATTTTAGAAATTGGTCTGTAATTAGTTACGTCGGTTTTAGGAGAATTCTTTAAGACAGTGGTAACAAACGCACGTTTCCACATTACCGGCACGTAACATTCAGTAAACGAACGTTGAAATAGTAATAATACGGTTTAGTGATGCAATCAGCACAATTAATTAGAAATAATCCCGGTAAGTGATCTGGACCAGCTGACTTGCTCGGATCCAGTTTACATAATGATCTGGTAAACCCATCAGAATCTATTTTGATACTTGCAATATCAGAAAGAAAATCCGATAATAAGTACCAACATCAAATTCTTCCCAAACATCATATGATGAGGTGTCTAAAAAAGTTGTTTTAAAATAATCGGAAAAGGCATTGCAAATATCACTACCAGTACTAACTAACCATAACATTACCATATCGCAAACTACTAGGAATACAGCAAGAATAAGAACGAGATTTAACAAATTACCAAAACTGTTTTGGATGTTTTTCAATATTATTTTCTATTGATTCAGTGTACTTAAAAAAGCATTGTTTTTCTAACAATTTAATGCGATAATTAAATTTGAAAGACATTAAATCACACTTATTGCTGTACAATTTATATCCGCGGTGATATTTATTTTTTTCTCTGATAGCCAGCCTTCTTTAAAGATGATGTGTACCAAATAGGATATGTATCTAAAGTTACAAATTTACTCGGAACATACTGGTCTCTAATTTGACTAAACTTAGTGTAAAAGACATCAAGACAACCTGCAAGAGCTTAAAGCCGGGTACTCATTAGCGGGCTGTAACTGTAGCATCGTTCACACGGCAGTGTCCTGCACGTTTTCGACATATTCGATTATAAACGGATAGACAACGGGGTGTTCGCACGATATATTTTCATACCTTTAAAATACAGATAGCCGCAATATTTACACAGCAATCGCCCTGAGAACACGTCTGTGATGGCTCCACGCTTTGTTGCACATTTATATTGGCATCGAAGACGCCAACGGCTTTACCGCTTTATCTCACTCCCTAGAATAAGTACATAGTAATCGGTCGGTTCACGGCTAACCGCTCGCGGCAAACTCGCGAACCATGTACACACTATGATTTTTGGTAACATATCATACAACGGTTACGATTACAGTTCGCTAGTGAATAACCGACTTAAAGGGTAACTACTGCAGACTTTTGTTATCCAAGTACGCTGAAATTGTGTATTAATAAACTTTAGTGTAAACAAAGGCTTCAATCTACTATATGATTGGGTGTGAATGTTTTATTTCACTGTAGCGTTAAACTTGTTGTTGGAATTACATTTATTTGCCAAGTTTTATTGCAATCGGTTACTGGAAAATGCGGGAAACCGGATTCATCCCCTAGTTTGCCACTGTTAGAGGTAGAATATTTTCTTCAAACAGCAATGGGACCACTACTGAGGTACCCTCTTCCCAACAAAAATAGTATCATTAAAACAGGTTCACAAATAAGTTATCGCGTAACATACATAAATAAACATACAGTCGAATTGAGAACCTCCTCCTTTTGTTTTGAAGTCGGTTATAAAATAGCATCTAATCCTATATAAACATTTATTATATTTTAAGTCACATACATTACCCTATTAACATAGTCTGAAAAGCACTATATCAATTCGTGTTTTCTGAAATACGTGTAACTTTGCTACTGCTTCTTTATAACAGACGCAGAAGCAGTAGCTAGAAAAAACGATTAGTGAGTTTAAAAACATTATTAGTGCTATCTCGCTAGTACAGCATACTAAGTGATCCATCAAACCTAAACATGTTCCGTCGACAACGAGGCTCGTACATGTTTCGGTTTAATCATTCGACAATTTCGAGTTCAAATTTCGTTGTCATTTACGCTCCATAAATTGAGCAGCGCAGATTGACGCGACAAATGACGATCAATGCCTAGTGAACAAAAGTTAGGTACTGGTATAACGAGTGATATTTAACTGCCTCTGTGGCCGAACGGTTACTATGCCGGACTGCCACGCAGAGGTCCCAGGTTCGATTCCCGGGCCGGGAGAAATATTTGTATGGCCTACATTTATTTCTCTCGTGAGTTTGGGTGTAATTTGTGGTTGTCTATGTGTGTCCATGGCACCCGCGACACAGGGTTTCCCTAGTGCGGGGCTATGTTGAGTGTGTGCGTTATTATTATTATTATTATTATCATTGACAACCTCAGCATAACTTCGATTCCCTATAAAGCCCATTTGGAAAACTACTATCCCAAAATTTATTTACTTAGGGCATTCTGAATCCACAAATTGAATGACCCAGTTAAAAACTAAACAACGATCTCATAATTTGGAATTTGTTACTAATGAATTGTGGTTAATTTTGAAAAGGTTTAATAAAATATATAGGTTTAATAAAGGTTATATGCTGCAGAAAAGACTAGTTAGTATATGCACACAGTGCATTTGGCCGGTGGAACCATCGGTTGGGCAAATGACAATGACTGTTTAGCTGTTCACATCGGTGACTTAATTAGAGCATGTTTGATAGACAATGATTAATCGACATAGGAAACGTTCGTTGATTAACCAGACTTTCGACTTACGTAATATTGCGACAATGCATTAAAAATATGTATAGTAGAGTTTAATAAAAACGTTGTAAATGAAATAAATAAACTCGTGTTTATACAGGATTTTTTTTCATAATTGATCGAAATCGGAGTATGCTGGAAAACAATAGCAGTGTTTGCTGTATTATGGAGTGGAGTAAGTAGTAGACAGAGACATAAACATTAATATAAAATTATATGCCTAGTTGAAATACTGGACTGTGTTCCGGTTTTGAAGGGTAAAGGTGATGGCGAAATTACACATGAGACATGGGACTTGTCAACTTATGTCTTAGGGTGCCGGGCGCAGTGGTAGTGCCCCTCAGATATCTGCAATTTAAAGTTCTGAGTGGCACTGTAACTGTTATGGACAGGCATGTAGCTTACCATCAGACACACGACTTGTTCGTCCCGTCACTTGATTTTATAAAAAAAAAAGAAAAAAATAATGTCAATCTTAGACCGGTTACACACAGCGAGTTCTAACAGTGATGCAAACGCGATGCAGTAGCGATGCAGTCGCTAATCGTCTACCTTTAGATAGTTATATATATACATATATATATAGATATATAGATTGCATCGCTACACTTTGGTTTTATATTATAGGCAATTGCATCGATGCAATCGCTCGTTTGTATTGAGCAATCGCGCGTTTCATTGATGCAATCGCCTATAAATCGGAAGTGTAACGATTCATTCGCACGTTTCACGAACGCGCGTTTGCATCGTTGCTAAAAGTCGCCGACTGTAACCGACGTTCAATTCAAAATATTACGGGAATATATTAGTAGCGACGAAAATGTTTACTCGTATTCTTAGGCACAAAAGTGTCCACGATATTGACTTTGATATTGTCATATTTGACGGCACAACATGGTAGGATCAATTTGGGACATGAATTTTTCTAAATTAGTTGTGGCCTGGGTGTTCTGGATCACTACAGTAAATTCCGATCCATTCTGATAGTCATAGTACAGAGAATTCTCTAATTTGAGACCAGGTCATTGGTATATGAACATCTAGCACATTAGGTATTATTACAACCTTATGTTACATAACGTATATTCAGGCCATTGTTTACCTTTCCAGGTATATTCTGATCTACATATTCAATGTATGTGTTATAAATCTTTCAATGTATTAGTCTTTGCAATATTAATGCCACTAGTTTACTCGTTACATTAAACGCAACGCTGTCATATGTATATTTACGCATATCATATGATAGTGTCAATCCTCGACGTACTTTTGGAGTAAGTATACTTAATACATAATGTTTTTATTATTATTTATCATCAATATGTCCAACTTCAACCCTTTCCAGCACTATAACCAGCTTTGTGGAGTGAGATACATATGTGTAACGCAACACACTTTTCTCTTAATTAGCCTCTAGGATCATGTCCCTCGATTGCAGGTCGTCAATGACGTCTCGTTGGACGCTGTTCTTTGTATCAGTAAGTGCCACAGCTTCGTTATGGTTCACTAGCTTTGTCTTAAGGCGTTTCTATACCACGTTCATTTCTAAACCTAGCAGTGGTGGTTGCTAGGTATTCAAGCGTTTTTAGTTTTTGTAAGAACCGTGGAGCGTCGAGTATAGCACAAAAACACCGCAGTTTGAAGTCTTGAAACCTTCAGGTTGAAATTATTAGCTGTCGTCTCAATGATAAACTGCTCTTAATTCCGTCATAAGATACCTTTTCGTCAGTATCACAAGTAAAGACTATATTTCAACTGTGTTACACATTTACAAACCACTGAAATAAGCCTGTATCGTTATGTAACAGATTTATAAACAACTGAACTAAACCAAGTTCATATGGGGAGTTAAAAAACTCGTGCAAATCTCCGGAAGGTTGACTGTATTAGCATATTTTATCCTCTGAAACGCTCCTTACATAAAAACAAAGATATATTTTTAAATCTTTTTATTTCATATTATGTAAGCAAATTACATTTGAAATAAAACCGACAAAATGGTTAAACAGTGTATCTACTGCATAAGTGGTAAATTCTTTCGACGACCTCCATAGTCGAGTGGCTTGCACACCAGTTTTCCTGGTGTCACCTGGTGTATCTCTGAAGTCCCGGATTTGATCCCGAATCCGAACTTTTCCGGATTCGAACTTTTTTTCGGGTCTTAGTTTTTACCGTTGTTGTTTGCAATTTCCATAAGTGCTTTACTCGTGTGGAATGGAATGGAATGTTACTTATTTTGGGATCGGAGCAACGTATGTGATGTTGTGTATTATGTATTTTTTTAAATTCCCAGAAAATTTCGTGGTAGAATTCTGTATATTTCTTCATTTTTAGAAATCAAAAACAAGAAATTCATAATGTCTAAATAACTCTAATGTATTGATAATGGCTGTATTTATAATGGAAAACGGTCACAGGTCAGATGCAAGCTGAATCCCAATAATAACAACCAACATCGATTTGTGAAAGGTCGAAAGTTCACTGGCTTACCACTATCTTCACAGACTTTGGAGCACTGTACTGTGTACGTATTAAATAAGCCTGGTATATATGTTTCTTATAAAAACTTTCTAGTTGGTAGTGTAAATAACAATCTACAGGATACTTTTTTCGAGGATATCCTGTAGATACGATGCCGGTTGTTAATAATCCCGTATTTTATTGTTAGGTGATTTTGTTCCAGAAAATAAAAACATAAACAGTATACTACTATAAATAGCAGTAGAACTCCTTGTGAAAGAGTTCATCCAGGGAAGTACTGCCACTTTACCAATTGCTGCCGCCAAGCAGTAATGTCAGCATTACTGCGTTCCAGTTTTGAAGAGTAAGGGTGCTGGTGAAATTACAGGCACATGGGACTTGTCTCAGTCTGACAGTAACCCTCAAATCTGCTGAAATTTAAAGCTCTGTGTGGCACTGCAATTGTTATGGACAAGCGTGTCGCATACCACCAGGCGCACGACTTGGTCATCCATGACTTTGTATTATAAAAGAAATATTGACTATAGTGCTTACACGTCATCATCATAAATAGCAGAAATACAAATCACTTTTAGTAATCCAGAAGTGTACTGGTACATTTAAATAACACTACAAAAGAATTGCTTATATTTGCAATTTGCAATTGTATTTTGAGATTAAGCCTTCTTCATTCCTAGGTTACAGAGGACAACCTAAATAATGACAAAAGTTAACCTTTGAATCAAACTGTGTAATATAGTTTATTCCAGTTCGTGGACCGAGATTTGACTAGTTCGTTAATCATAAAAAGCTTGTCGAATCCGAACTTCTGCATTAAGAGATTACGGGAAACTTAAAATCTTATATTTAATGACACCTCCTTCATGGTTCACTTGACATGAGACGTCATAACGAAGGCAGTTATGTAACCTTCCGCTAATTCCTCATTGTTCCGGCCTATTGTGACACGTACAAAGACTGGATGAGTGGTCCCAAAAATCTTCAAATTTCAAAGAATACTGACGTCAGACTCTCACGTACATTAAATACGTCCTTCCACTACAAATGGATCGTTTTAAGGTCAGACTCAAAACTTCAAAGAAAATTTGTAGACTAACGATATCTACGAATAATGATCACGAATTTTTTTTATGATAACAGGTGACGGGACGAACAAATCGCCTACCTGGTGGTAAGTGACACGCCTGTCCATAATAGTTGCAGTACCAGTCAGTACTATAAATCACAAAGATCTCAAGGCACTTCCACTGCATCCGTCACCCTTTTTTTTGACGGGGGGAAATCTTTATAAATACCCCTGAGCCCAGGGAGACTCAAGGGTTATGTGGGGACTCTCCCTCAGAGTGCACCCGTCACCCTGCGACACAAGTTGACGAGTCCCATGTTCCTGTAATTTCACATTACTGCTTGGCGACAGAAATAGGTAAGGTGGCAGTACTTCCCTAGACGAACTCTTTCACAAGGAGCTCTACTGCTGCTTAAAAGTAGGCAGTATTAAATTAGGCTGTAAAACTACCCATTTTTGAACTGATTAGGGAATAACAGGTCAAAGTAAAGTGAAAGATGACGTCAGTAGAAAGTAGATTGGTGGACGTATTCCGAATGCAAAGTGCGTCAGCACGCGCCGTTCGTTCAACTGCAACTAACAAGCCTTGCAGCGGTCGCGAGAGGTCGCTGGGACACCCCCTCCCACCACCTACCGCATTTCTGTACATCCTTAAGGAACATTTTTCCATCGACCTTAGCAAGTACGTCTGAGAGATATACCGTTCGACTTTTTAATGTGTGTACCTCTGTAATCAAAATAACGGATAATGGATAGGTATAAAATATAGATCCTGTGAACAAAGTATGGTTGGGTCGGGTTACATATTATATCAGATAACAGGTTTCTCTTTACTCTGTACAAAGTTAATAAGCAGCATGTGTCATCAAATAAAAAAAATTGGTTATTAAAATTATTAATACAAAGATCGAACACAAAGAAAAATTCGTTCGATCGACAGTATTCCAGAACCAGGGCTACCGCTCTACCATCCTCACACATTTCTCTGTTTGTTACAGATCTTTTGTATTGGGTTTTTTCAGCTTTTATTTCCGAGGTTCAGCACTTGCGTCTGTTCAACTTCCGTCGGAACGAAGGATTTTATTTCTGTTTGATGTGTGTCTTAATAATTACAATACACAAGTAGATTAATTTCACTAACAATAAAAATAAATATCATCATGTAATTCGATGTTCTTCTCATCATGTCGATACTTCTTGTATAAAATAAACTATATTGACTTCGAATAGAAATCTTCCCTCGTACAGGTATTAGGGCACAATAGTAAGTGCTGCATGGGTTGGGGTACCGCAGTCACATTGGGTTAGATTAGCATTCCTGAAACCCATTTACACATCTTGTTTCTGCAGTGTCCTACCTGAGTGCGAAGTCTATTTAAGGACTTCCACACGGGCCAACTCGCAAATCGCAAATGTAGGTAATTCCATAAATATCATTTTAGTTATTAAAACAGAAAAATCCAGTGACAGTGAAAATGACCCACGATTAAGGTACTGAAGTGGCACTAATACTTAAAAAATTCTCGTTGAAAGCCATCATTTTGTAAACGGATGCAACTTTTTCGCTAATGAGCGTCAGGCCCCCTTGACTTAGCCTTGTTTCAGTTGCTAAATGCGGAAAAATTAGCAGGGAATTCCGACAGAATATGGCGTTCCAGGACAGAGGACATGAACGAATTCGAAGCGGGAAGATTTGCAATGGGCAATGTGTTGGAAACAGCAACTCGATACTGTCAACATTCCTTTTTAAGCCATTTCACTCGAAACTGCGTCGTTCACAATACCCGTTCTAAACACGTATATGTACGACTGGTTTGTATCTTTTTTTGTAACACTGAATGAAACGCGTTTTCATTCAAGTTTCATAAACAAAACTGAAGGTATGCCTAAGTACAACCAAATGCGATATTTAATCTAAAAGCAAACCATGTAGAAAATAGTTTACATGTATAATAAATACACTTTCTTAAGACCGTATGTAAACATGAGTATTGATGGGTAATTCTCAAAATAAATTTATTTTGTGGCACCAACTATTTTTCGTTCCGTTTTAAAAACTTAGTTAACGTCAACTCAACACTACAATATCATTTTCGAAAATAGGAAATTAAAAATATAATAAACTACTCCTAAGTAGTTTATTATAACACCTGCTGATTATAAATTATGTGCTTCAAAGACACAATGGCAAAAGACTCAAGAATTGAAAGAGATACCTTAGCATGGCGGACTGCCAGCATATTGTCAGGGACACATACTACATTCCCGGCGTCACATTTCCACACTTCACTGCACTGGTCTTCTTACTGTTGCAATGCTCGTAAGATAAACATTGTCGACAAAAGCAAAATATAGGATAAGCGCGCGACTATAACAACGGTTTCGCGAGCGAAGCGCCCGCGCAGGACTGACCGCCTGACCAGCGTTTCGCTACGTTCACCACCAAAATACTTTATAAGGATATATAAAGTCTTATATTTACTCACATCTTTAGAAATAATTTTAAATAAGCCCAGTAACAAGGTAATAAAGAATATAACATGTGTCCCTACGTTTCATGAAATTTCTTTTCCTCTACTGTGAACCAGTTCGATATTGTATATACAATACAAGCTTTAATTAAAATTCCCTTTAAATATACGAGCGCGTGAGAAAAGGGCTTATATTAAACAATAGGGCGGCAACGTATTAAAAGCAAAACAATTGCAGAATTTGGCACTAACATCGCTCTGTAGCAAGGATCTCTGGCCGACTAGTGTCTGTTTTTAGTTGGTCGCTCATATATTGTTGTTTCTTTTGTGAATTGTTCCTTATACGTATAAAACTGTTGTCTTTGCTTTTAATTTCTACTTTGGAAGATGATTTTTGAGATTTAGATGTAACAGAACAATATGAAAATTATATCAAATATTTTGGTACATATAAAAATGTGCACAATTTCTGATCATTACAAAGTCATTATTGTTGATACAAATATAAAATAAAAACAAAAAAGTTCCTTCGATCTGATTAAACTCAAACCAGTGTCTGTTGCCACACAGTGGCTACCGCTCTTACCAACTAAACTTCAAATCGAGAAAACAGATCTAACAAATTTCTCTATGTGCAGCAAGCACCAATCTTTGTATTGGGCTTAAACGGTTTCATTTATGAAGATATTAATAATAGTAGGTAGTATATTTATAATGATTCTATAATTATCCTGAATATGCCAACATAATAGTTGGCCAGCTTATTACTATGGAAGGACCGGTTGATGAACGCGGGTCGACGCGCAGGGGGCGACGATGGCCGAATTGTGCGCGCGCGCTGATGTCACGCGACCGGTCCCTGCAGACACCTCCGACCGTCGACCCGGGGACATTGCCGGGGCAAAATTCGCACACAATAAAGTTTTAGTTTACGTATAAGTATAATCTGGATGGTTCAGAAAAATCCTGTCGTAATAATCATGTCGGGATTGCTTGAGCCGCCGTTTCAATGTTCAAACTACATTATCGATAAGTGCGCTGTCACTGCGCGCGTGACTTCGCACTCCTTCACTAAATCACATCGAATGGGTAATGGACATTAAACAATTATTTATACGCCTTATAGCAGGTGCGGCTAACACTCTCGTGATTCATGCGTCCTTCGGTAACATTAAATTTTCTAACCTACCAAAGCCTCTGGGAGGAGAACGTTTGTCATTAAGTCTTACAACAAGCGCTCAATAAACTCTCGTAAATCCTTCGCGTATTAAGCAACTCGCAAGGATGGTAAAGAAAGTTAAAGAGATGACGTCATTAAAGCAAATTAATATAATAAATTAAAGCAAGGCAATAGACGAGTGAGGTACAATATAGGCGGCAGATTTAATACTGGTGGCAGATGTCGCGGCAGTAAAATAGAGCATTTTCACACGAGCAATGGAGTACTAAAAGAGCGACACCGCCGTTTCGAATAATTGAGTCAAGTCGACGCACACGAAAATCCCGCAGGCAACATAGGACCGACATAACACGAGAAAAGCTAAAAATTGTACATATGATACAATATCGTAAAAAAAGACAACTTCTAACAAAATTAAACGTCGTGAAGTATTCACGATTTGAATAAAATATGTTTATCAATTTGCTTTGTAATCAATTTGTATTTATTACATTATTTTATCCAAACGAACTTTTTAGTAGACGGTATTTTTCTTAAATGTTCTTTAAGTCGAAAGAAGAAAATTGATACAGAAATAATAGAATTCTCAAGTCCGTGGCGCCAGTGGATTGAAACGACGTCTCGTCGTAGAAAAAATAAATACCGTAGCACTCCATGGGTCACAATCATCTCAAATATTGTAATTTGTACCAAAGCAATGAATGAATATAATACCTACAGTTAAAATAGTGAAATAATGAATCAGTCTGACTTGCATTTTTCTTAATAAGTATATAAAATCATTGCTAATTTATTACTAAAATAAATAAAACTTCAAAGAGGATTTTGAATTTGGAAAAGTTTTTGTTTTACACCTCTGTTATGTCGTCGAACAGAAGAACGTTTTAATCTGTTACTACAACTATTAAACTACAATTACATTATGATGTTTTTGTTTATAGTATCAACAGATTAAAAAAAATACTAAGTAGGTATTTTTTAATGATACCAAGTGCCAGGACGAACAAGCACCGAGAGCAGGCGGTGATTACCGACGCACCTGTTCATAACAATTGCAATGTCGCTAGGAGATTTCATCGCAAAGATCTGAGGGCTTGCCACTGTCCTCCCATCAACTTGAGGCATAAGTTGAAAAATCTCACGTGTCAGTAAATTTCACCAGCACCCTTGCCCTTCAAAACCGAAACCGAAACCGAGTAATACTCACATTACTGCTTGGCAGCAGAAATAGGTAGGAGGCAGTATTTCCTTGGCTTAACTCTTTCACACGGAGCTCTACTGCTACTAGGGTACAAACGATGACTTGCTTATCTTTTTTTTCTATGATGGCGTACTACATACAGAACTCATAGTAGAGCCTTCACTCTAAAATCTTTATTTAGCATGCCCGCCGCCGATCATCGACGCAGTAGTCGATAGTCGTTACAAGTTCCCGGGGGAAATTAAAATCGCGGCGATCGCGATCGGCTCCTCCTATTGTAACGCTACAAGATATACCAACCTTCTTCAATCAACATCTTCTTTTCTATTAAAATGTCGAGTGTAGTTATATTACAAAAAACTTTCCAGTTACTTAAAATCCCAGCATTAGAGTTCTTTTTGCGAAACACCTTATCTTAAACGTCAATCCCAATATTAATGCTTTGTTAGTTTAAATATTAGGATATTTAAACTAACAAAGCAATCCTCAACTTACGTGAAACTCGAATTAATCTGAACCTTGGCATTTGATGGTAAAGATTTTTTTTTATGATACCATGTGACGGAGCGAACAAGTCGTGTGACTGGTGGTAAGAGATACGCCTGTCCATAACCGCACAGAGCTTTAAATCGCAAAGATCTGAGGGGCACTGCCACAACGCTCATCAGCCTGAGACATAGATTGATAAGTCCCATGTGCCTATAATTTTAAAATATTTTTTAGTTTTTTACTGCCTCCGTAGCCGAACGGTTACCGTGCTGGACTGCCACGCAGAGGTCCCAGGTTCGATTCCCGGGCCGGGAAAACATTTGTATGGCCCACATTTATTTCTCTCGTGAGTTTGGGTGTAATTTGTGGTTGTCTATGTGTGTGTCCATGGCACCTGCGACACAGGGTTTCCCTAGTGCGGGGCTATGTTCAGTGTGTGCGCTATTATTATTATTAATTTAACCAGCACCCTTACCCCTCAAGTCCGGAACGCAGTAATGCTCACATTACTGCAAGGTCGCAGAGAAAGGTAAAAAAATTTTTTTAATCTTAAACTGTTTATTTCGAAAAAATTACAAAAGCACCGTAGTAACTTCCAACCACAGCGACATCTTAACATTATTACTTATTTGAAATGAAAATACTTACACAGTTCTTATAATATTATTACCAAGCCAAGTGTTGTCTATTCAATCTGGTACAGATCCTTTTATTTGTTGATTCTAATATTTGTACTAACTTCTTTGGTACGCTGTTTAACACATCTGTAATATAATAGGTAAAGTGGCAATGTGGCAATACTTCCTTAGACGAGCTTTTTCACAAGGAGCTCTATTACTGCAATAAATTAAAATAAACTATGTACATTTGTATTCAATGTATTCAAACCAACAAGATATCTGAATATACACTAGTTGGAAAGCGGTTACCACTGACGCTTATAAAGAAATGTGATAGTAAAGAAAAATGGTAGGCCTCGTAATCTATCAAAACGGCCTGGTACAGAGCTGTGTTTCGAGCAACCAATAGTATATCACCATTATATTAAAGCACTGTGGAAATAATAAAAATAACGTAATACTTAAATACAGCTCTTTTCCACACCACTTTGACAGATAATGTGCAAAAGCATTATTGGCTGGATTGACTACGTCCTCAGGGGTTTATTTCTTTTTATTTATTTATTAAGAAAACCAACAGCGGCGTTACATAAGGAATTTTACATATTATAGAAAACAATCCTTATTATTAAGCCTTTCGATCAGTATAGTAAATTTACAGGTGTTTTTCACATTTGGCGGTTTCGATTCCCGGTTCATACAGGCGATTATTTTAAAATCTTTGAATGCAGTTCGAATTGTTATTAAAATCAAAATAAAGTCTTCTTTCTGTAAATTTTTCTATCTACGGCATACAAGGTACTTTCCCTCCGTGTGGCATAGCCGTGGGACACCTGTATAGTCCAAGAATAAAGCTAATTACAAGTTTTACTCGTTTATATATCATTATATAATATTGAACAAAATGTTATCGGTAAGCAGGTACATTTAATATTAGTGATGAGTGAACAAGACAATACTATTTTTAGATGCCGAAATCACAAACATAGATTTTCGTTTGTTGTTTAATGATAAAATAATAGTCCAAGTAAAGGAATGATAATGTAAACAACTCGTCGTTACGCTAAAAAGAAACTACTAAAAAAAGTGACCTTTTCAATGCAGCTACTGTTTTTCGTACCATCACCAGAATGGTGAAATGAACTCATAAGTATATTCTATTACCATTCTTCAAGTTAGAAACCGCCAAGAAGGGGTAGAATCATTTCTACATTATTGAAAATATTGTGAATAGCTTTAAGATGCAATGTACCATGCATACAAATACGTAACTTGGTAATATATAAAATATTGTATCTTTATATTGTGATAAGTGTATTAGCAAATATAATGTATAAAGTGCAAAATTCGCGAATTTATTAATTGATCGTGCCAAACAAAGTATTGTGTAGCTGTTTTTTAAATGTGTGCTGAACTTGCTTTTGCGAAAATAGTAAATATTTATCGACTATGCTATTATATTATACATACCACCGAAAGTAATGCATCTTCGCCATTAATGTCTCATTTTATTGCGTTAAGTTTCAAATGTAATCTATAGAACAAATATTTTGTATACAAATTTCATAAATCAATACCTTACTTATCTTGAAAGATAGCTAACACTGCTGAATGCTTTACTTTTTATATTTCATAAAATGTAATAACATCGATGTTGGTTGGTAGGAACAAGTATAAGAGGCTTACGGCGCCCGCCCTCGGAGATTATTGCTTATTATTTGTCCCATAATGTAAAGCGCATTTGCCATGATTACATCCCTCAGCGAGCCCCTGAAACTGACAAGAAAATGGAAGTTTAACGCTTTTTTGCTAATATTATACTCACACTAGTGACGTACGCTGATGAAGCTGTCCTCTATCACTTGCTTTACTGAACCAGACTCTGTTGCTCCTTGATAGCACTTTTAAAGTTTGAGTCTTGTTCAATAGGTTAAAACTTTTAAAAATTGCGAGTTCTTTCTTCTCGGTACGGTAAAACATGTCGTGATCGTTATTCATCATACTATAAAGCACAACTGTAGTACACGATTAAACGAAGCCATACCTTTCATTTGTCATAATTAAGTACTTCGTTTACCATTTCGGTTATGGTAAAAGCTACTTATAGCAATTACAACTCCACCGTTGAACCGGTTAATCAGCAAAGTTGTCAAAACAAATAATTACCAAAGCGGTGGCAAGCGGGTGTTCGCACGGGAGACAATCCGATTTGCGTGTAATCTGGTATTAGCGTTCATTAATCTTCTGTAGAAGGAGACCGCGGGGATAAACGATGCTAATGGATAACCCGTGTACTCGAGCCTTACAACTTACTTCTGAAACTAATAAACTACGTTTACTTCGGCCAATTTTAGCCCTAGTACGTATTCGGCGTGCGTTTCGCTCTAAGCAAACAAAATCAAGTGGACATGTGATAACAGGTTTCACCTTCAAAAATTGCGTGATTTTTTTTATTAGAGATAATACAATTGATCACAAAGTATGAGATATGCGTGGTGGTTGCAAAAGAGAAACAGTTTCAATTCAACTGTATTTAGCAGTAGTTTTTTGTGTGTATATTACGCGATTACCCCGACATTTGTGAACCGATTTAGATAATTCGTTTTTTGTTGGAAAGGAGGAGCTGAGGTACCTGCTTTCCAACAAAAAACGTGTAGTCCCATTCAAGTTTGAAGAAATTATTCCACATGGAAGGGTGCCATATTAGGGGATGAATCGGGTTTATTGGATTTCACCCATTACCGTTAACTTTTCAATAATTTAAGTATAATGTACCTACAAAATATTTAAAATATTAAGAAAGGCTGTCATTATTCTTAATATTATATTTCATTGCGTTAAGTTACAGATACAACCTATAAAACAAATAGTGATATAAAAATTTCATAAGACAACTTTTCTGCGACGCTGATTTAGATACGGCTTTTAACGTATACCTCTTTGTAAAATCGTTAATAAGGTTAGAAGAATAGTTCCCATAGAACGTTCGTATGAACGTGACTTTTTACGTACTTTAAATCTTAAATAAAAAACACATCTCTTTGTGAAGTTTCGCTTCACGCATTTTCCAATAGAAAGCTACTGAAGTATCGAACTTGGTACAAATACTTTGTTTTCAAGTTATATTGATTATCTCCGGGCCTTTCAACTTTTTCTTTACAATTCGTGTCTAGTAACTAACACTGACAACTCTAATTTTAAAGGTCAATGGACCAATAACGTACCATGTTAGCTTGTCATAGTTTCTCTTGTGAACATAAAATGTTTAAAAAAGAAAACGCATTTTTCCATAGGCAGTGTTGAGAAAGTTCACTAAACTGAGTAAGTGTGTAGTGAGACGTCAAAGAGACGTGTGTGTGACATGCGGTAATTGATTAATGGTCGTGTGCGGGAGCTACACCGGCAACTGCTCCGCTGCTCCACTTGACGCCTGGAACGGAACGGGGAATGAGTGCGTGGGCGGGAGGCGTCTGCGGGGATGGAGCTAGAGCGCACCTGAGACGCAGAGCTAGCGCTACACTTTTTGTTGTACACTTACAGAGATTTATGTGTCGAGCGGGAAGTCAATTCGCACGCTCAATGAACTGGATAAACTAAGGCGGAACACATCGCAGCCGCTCTCGCGCCCGAGAAATTAGACGAGATCGCGGCCACCACGCGGAAATAAACTGGTTTTTCCAGTAAAATGAACATCGACACGTGAAGATTATGAAATAAAATCCTGAAATAACCTTTCCCAGAGAACGTAACGTAAACCTTTCCTATGCTTATTTCATTTTTATTTTTATTTTACGGAAGCAGAACGCGAGTGTGGCGGAGTTGAAAGCGCAGATTACGACTCGTATTGCTGCAGTAATCCCGCATCGCGAGTAGTACCTACACCGCGCGCTACGGCGGCACCCTGCGGCCCGTCGTTGTGTCGCTCCTGAATATTTATCTTTACAACGGTATTAAGTCGGTAAAAGCGTTGTAAAACAATAGACGCGCGCAAAAATAAAACTCAAGTATGATTGTAAGCGCTCCCTTCGCAACGACAGCATTTTACCGCTGCAGCAGGACACTCGCCCCAACGACGGCGCGCGCGTCCTAATAACATTAAGCGGGATAAAACTTTACCTTTCCACTTAAGTACAAAGAAACACGAAAATATTCAAAATATTTGCATTTCCAGAGTCTATTTGGAAGTTATGGAGCGGAACTTGACCGAGACGTTACTCGTCCCATTTAATGAAAAATGCGAGATCTAGATCATGAATAACAAACAGAGGCCCCGATGTCACATGGATAGTGAAACTTGTGTGTTCTTGCTTTTTATCGGTAAACCCAACATTTGAACGGTACTCCACGGAAGTTGCTGTTTATTTCAAATGCTACAATTTTAAAAAATGTAGAAAACAAAACATATAAAGCTGTTGCAATTCGTTTATTATTTGCTAGATCAAATGGCTTAAGTTTTTTTTTACAATACCAAGTGACGGAACGAACAAGTCGTGTGCCTGGTGGTAAGCGACACGCCTATCCATAACAATTGCAGTGTCACTCAAAGCTTTAATTCGCAATGATCTGAGGGGCGCTGCGCCCGTCACCCTGAGACATAGATTGATAAATCCTATGTGTTTATAATTTCACCAGCACCCTTACCCTTCCAAACCGGAACGCAGGAATCCTCACATTACTACTCGGCGGCAGAAATAGGTAAGGTGGCAGTGCTTGTCTGGACGAACTCTTTCACAAGGAGCTCTACTGCTACTATATTAAGTAATTACTATTAAACAACGGTCTTACAAAAAAGTATAGGTAAAGTACACCTAAGAATATTGTCTAAAGAACGATACGTACTTTATCCGATCATATAAAATTTTGAAAACAGGCTAAAATAAAAGTCTAAAACATATTACTCAAAAATAAAATCTGTAACTTCGTAGGCACATAATTTTTATATGAAGATATTTCTCTTCAAGTACTACAGAGAACATGTTAAATTTTCTTTTTCAACTGAAACCCGTTTTAAAATTCTCATTTATCTCAAAATTTGCAAATTGCCCAACGGTTTAACGACACGCCGCACCCGTCAGTCGCCATCGGGCTCTTGTCGACGTCGGATATATGTCAAATTTTCTCCTTGTGTTCTTATTATACTCATATTAATTTTTTTATTTTTTAGATTGCGAGACGCAAGGGGTGACCCTGACCTCACCTCCTAAAATCTATGCTCACATTGAAATACCTCGCCTTAAATGATACGATATATTATTATGACTCATATAATTGGAAAAATCGAGGGCGTTAGGACATCGACTCTGACTGAATATTCATGCTGGTGAACATCGATCCATTTAACATTGACGTGACGATCTTTTTTTTAAACATTGTTGGTAAATGTTGGATAAGTACAATCTATCTCTACAACCCATATACAAATCTCAAAAGGAGAGATTGAAACGTTGTTCTAAATTACAACTGTAGAGCACCGTATACGGGTATGTATAATGTTCACAAAGGATGGTAAATATAAGGAAGACAGTGCAAAAATGTGCAGTGTGAAAATGTGCACTGCACCGGCCCGTAAATGGATTAATAGAATCATCTGAGAAGGCAAGAATGGCGGTGCATAATTCTGTTTTGTTACACTGCAACACTGACGTATTGGTGGGTGTAGAGTATAGCAGAAAATGCACGAGAGCAGAGTAAATGCAGTGCAAAGAAGATTCTTTAGAAAAATATGCGTATATATAGCGACAGAGTCAATGTTACTATGATCTGTAAATGGTGTGGTTTGAAGGTGGACCTAGTGACAAAACAGTAAAAGGTAATGGAAATGAAACTATTTTTTCGGATTTCAATCGTGAATATTTGTTTTTACTAACAAATCAACGTTTCAGGCTCTTTGCAGGTCCTATGGTCACGGTGGACTGAGATGGTAGATAAATAAAGTCGTCGACCAGTTATGTCTAATATTAATGCAAACCACCCGTTATGAACAACGTTACAAAATACACTTCAAGTTTCTGTTATCTGTTTTTACAAACTCCCTCTTAAAATTAGTAACCGATTTTATGTATTAACAAACTTAAATTTTAGAACTTACACATTTAAATATCTCTAATGGCGTTGAAATGTCGTGATGTTTTGTATTGTTCTTGAAGCCGGAATAGACTTAACGAGCAGTGTTAAGTAGTTAAACATAAATAAAAAATAAAAAGTGTAACTACCATGACTGATTAGACTTGGCAGAATTCTTCAAAAGAAGCCAGAAACTCCAAAATAGAATAGAACACCTTATTTTTAATTTACCAAAGAACATTCCATTATACGCTACATACAAGTCGCAAAATATTTTGTTATTTACACACTATGATTCTTTTTACTAAAATAAATATATTAATTAAAAATAGAATAAAACCCTAATGAATAGTCCTTCAGAAGAAATATACGCAGTTTCGATCCGAAAACGTAATTTTTATTTCCAAAGTATAGTAATCGTGAAAGCTAAGAATCTGGTGCAAAACGGTATATTGAAGTAGTTTGAGCATATGGAGCGGATGAATGAAAATAGAACATCGAAAGAGATATATAGCGTCAACATAGAAGGTTATAGTGCAAGAGGCCTCGAAGACAGTATAAGAGCAATTGAGAATGTTCTTAAAAAGACTACTGTACGTACAGAGAAGAAAAAGAAGAAGATGAGGTCTCGTATGAAAAAAATGATGAATTTTATTTAATTTTGTTTAACGATGTAATATTTTGAACGATACTCCTGACTATATTATTCGATGGTGTAAGCCGCGCGATTCACCGGTTGCCCAACAAAAAGTCTGACCGTTTTATTCGACGAGTACTTTAGTACTTCTATGTACAGATTATACGCAATTTGCACCCTCAGTATAATAATGTCACATCTGAAAAATGTCAATTTTCCAGAAGAGAGTTTTAAAGATTCTACCAACGAAATTTATTCTTATGTAATAAACTCTGTGATCAACTGTGATGAACTCGTATTATTTTTATGTGTTAAAATCACTTTTGACTTATGATCACATGTGGCTTTTTTATACCAAGGGTACGAATTGTAGCATCCTGTAATTGGTAATTATGATATTTGACTTTGTTATTTCTTTAAAATGAAATGTGCAGGTAAATTATTTCTTGCGTGCACTGGAATTATTGCGTTCGGGAAACAAATGTTGCGGTGATTGTATGTGGCTTTCGGAAGGTTATTTTTATGGTTTATTTTGTTTTTATGATACCAAGTGACGAAATGAACTAGTCATGCGCCGGGTGGTAAGCGACACGCCTATCCATAACAGTTGCACTGCAAATCAGAGCTTTAAATCACAAAGATCTGAGGGACACTGCCACTGCGCCGGTCACCTTGAGATATAAATTGACAAGTCCCATGTGCCTGTAATTTCACCAGTTCTCTTACCCTTCAAAACCGAAACGCAGTAATACTTACATTACTGCTTGGTGACAGAAATAGGTTAAGGTGGCAGTACTTCCCTGGGCGAGCACTTTCACAAGGAGCTCTACTTCTACTAATCATAAATGTATTGGTGCTCATAGGCTATTGACAGATCATAGACACAACCGACTTTTTGTTAAAACCTATTTCAACCCGGTTTGGGATTCTCTTTTAAAAATATCTACTATCTACTACAGTCCATAGTTTGATGTTTATTTTATTTCTCTTTTTAATTTGTTTATCTGGGAAACATACAGCATTATATAATACATTTCAATATTAACACATATGAGACAAACACTAGCCAAAACAGTTTCCATTAATGTTTAAAACAAGTTAGGTTGGATAGACAAACTTGTTCATGTCTATAACCAGGCAACAACTAACATAATAATTAGCATAATAATTAAGCAACAAATTATTACCTTTTTATTATAATTTAAGTTTTTTGGACATCACGATGTTTTACTATAATGATTTTTTTTATTGATTTTTTTATTACTCCACTAATTTGTTATAATTATTAATACGGAAAATTCCTCTGATCGATTAATTACATTAATTAAAGCTTCCTAATGGCACATTTGAATCGGAATGGCTTATTTTAAAGGCTTATTAATTTCTTGATATTCACAATTGAATTGGGTGCAAGTCCGTACAAGAAACCTATTTTTAGAATAATTACTGCGACAATGAATGGGCCTCGCGGACGTAGGTGGGCCTTGGAAATTTCAATCAAATTTGACTTAGTAAATAAGTAGAAAATCAGTGTGATTATTAATGCTTTTGGAAATTACGTGTTAATTATGTATGGAAAGACGACATGGCTTTAGATTTCAAAGTGTATTCCATAGCATTTCAATTTATTTGAAAAGAGCAATCCCTAGAGTTTCTTGCTCGTTCTTCTCAGAGAAGTCAGCGTAGTGAACTTAAAAGTGACGTTTACAAGTGTAAATTTATTTTACCTATGGAATAAATGATTCTTTTACTTTGATTTTGACTTTGAAAGAAAAATGTTGTCCCTAAGCTCTGTCAAAGCTAGTTTGCAAGACTAATTTGTTTTTCACTTTCAATGTCACACCATATAATTATTTCATAAGCCTAGGCATATCTAAGTACCACTGTACTTAGGTCTAACATAGTTTATATAGGTCAGTGTTGCTGAATATTCATGCCCGCGTCTGAGTAGCCGAATTGACTCGACGCGCCGCCTCCGTCTCGTCGACAGCCTCTTGCATCACCGTGCAACAGATTTTACGACATCGTTAATCATTGCCACCCTGTCGCATTTTTGCTTTTAGTTTTACTGTATATGTAGGCACAGAATCTAAAAATATATATTGAAAATGAAACTATTTTTTCAGATCTAAATCGCATATGTATTTTTTTCTTCAAATCATCTTATGTTTCGGGTTCTCTAGAGGTACAATGTTTTTTTCCTTGTAATAATAAGGTCAAATGTTGTGTGTTTCGCTCGGCAACAAAATTGTATTGAGTCTCGTGCCCTGAAACCCTCGCTACGCTCAGGATTCTATTTTTGAATCAACTTTAGATTCCTTTGCTTGCTTAGTGTTCCAATACAAGCATTCGCGCCAAACAACAACTTTGTAGCCTTGCATTACAAATAACTGTTTTTATTGTTTAGCACCCACTTACGCGACGCGACAGTTTCGTGCGGCCGCCGCGCGGCTACCGCCCGGTTACCACGCTTTCACGTACATAAATGGCGAATCTAAACTCTATTTACTAGATAACAACATTTAAATTCCTCTGAATAATACAACCGCACGGTAGCCGCCTAGACCATTGCCACACACGACTTACTTGGTACTTGGTGTAACGGGCTGGTGTCCGCAACACGACGTCAAGGCGCCTATTTTGCTTGTGGAGCCACACACGACACGACACAAACCAGTCCCGCCCACGCTTCTGTGACGCTCATTTAAGTTAAAACGTAAAAGCTAAAGAAATAAAGCGTATTTTACCATAACAGTTATCTAACTGTACGCAGCGGTTTCGCGGTCCCCGCGCGGCGGAATAAATACGCCCTTATACCTCTATACACCGTACGTTGTGCGTATTGCAGTTGCTTAGCACCATACCCTAAACAGATAATTGCTTTTGTAATTTCGAGCAAAGTGATCTATAACGTAAGATATAATTCTTCGAGCAATGTCAGTGAATAGAGTCATTATTAACAATTTCTATAATGTGATATTTCCGTAGCCGTAGCTAGCCGTAGAAGTAGTTAATTACATAGGTGGGGTAGGTCAGGGAGGTTAGAGAAGGTGCTTACACGCGCTGCTGCGTGAGACGAGCAAGATTGATTGCCCTGCCTCGTCTTAATACACGCATGAGAATTGTGGATTAAGACTGGTTTAATTTACATGCAAAGTATCACAACGAAGATTGATTTCTAACATTGTTGCACCTACAGGAAGAGAAATGTTTAATGAAAAAGATAACCCTTTCAGCGTGAACGAAAATAAATACAATAAAGGTATACAGTAGTAATTAAAACTAATTACAGTATTATAATTATAAGTAATGTCCATTATATAAAAATACAGGCAGAAAAAATTACTTTAAAAGTTTGTGAAACTACGTATTTGCCAATTTTTATTAAACATTTTTAACGTAAAGTGGGTGAAATTTGATAAGCCGGATTCATTCCCAAATTATTCCCAAATTTGCCACACTTAGAGGTGGAATAGTTTCTTCAAATTTAAATGGGACTACCACTGAGGTACCGCCATTTCTAACTAAAAAGAATCATCAAAATCGGTTTACAAATGACGGAGTAATCACGTAACAAAAAAAATACAGTCAAATTGAGAACCTCCTCCTTTTTTCAAGTCGGTTAAAAATAAGAACTATGCAATAGGCCATTATTATTTATAAAGAATAAGAGAAATATACGTCATAAAAATCTAATATGTATTTGTCTAAGAAATAAATATTGTACATTTATTGTTTTTGTGTTATATAACTTTTACTGTAGCGTGCACGTATGCCCGTTTATTTTAGTTATTGCGTCCTCTACTTAGGTCTGCTGGAAAAAAATTCTTTAAGATATAAGCAGAACCTTTTGTTTGTGTTTTTCTTTTGTTAAATGTGAATCGCGTGTGTCATGTAAGTACAATAAATAATTAAATATATATATTTATATTTATAATTTATAAAATATATTATTTTATTCCTTCAACTTATTAACCATTGCGTCAGCTCAAAATTCCAATTTTAACTTCCTAAAGTTAAATTACAGAATAGTAACTTTACAAATGACACAAGGATTGTAAATAACAAATACGATTTCTGTATATAAAACGAAGGGTGTAGTAAACTTTGGTGTCGAATACTGCACTTTATGTTTGCTTTATACGACTTAAAGAAAAGACTCTAAATGTTGATGAACCCACAGAGCAGTTTCCCAGAAGATAGTGAATGTGCGTTTTAGAGGGAATTATTGTGCAATCATACAATAATACATACTGACAAAATATCTGCACGAATTGTGTGTTAATTCTAATTATATTTATTAAGCATGTTGTTGTAATCGATATTTAAGTACCCGCGTGAGAACTACAGCTCTCTCAGTGTGAGAGGAGACCTAAGCCCAGCAGTGAGTCTACACCGATTTGGGCTTACGATTCTTTACGTAAGAGGGCTTACGTGAAGAATCGTAAGCCCAAATTCACAACTTCACACGGAAACGGTTTAATGTTCCGAAAGGACTAAAAATACCTGCGATTATTGAGATATTGCAATTAAATTTGATACATACTCATTATTTTTTATGCTTTATAATTTCATTGCTTAGTACAATACATAAAAACAAAGTGATGTATATAAAATGCACCTATAAATGTGGCTTAAGATAGGTTACGTAAGGGGAAATAGGCTAACAATTATTATGATTTATGTATCACTACAATATTGTTACATTTAAAGATAGAAAACTGACTTATTTGGTCTCATTTTCATAAAACTAATATAAAGTAAAGCTTAGTTCCTAACTATTAAGATTCAAAATGGTTTCCATTCAGCATTTGCCGAGTTCTGCATGCAAAACAACCCGACGCTAATTCTCTGTGGCGACAGAGGAACAGGGCGGAGACGCCACCGACAATTAAGAATAAAACATAACTTAAATTCAAGATCTCAAAATTACTTCTTAATATAAATTCAAATTCATTACAAAATAGTAAAATATACATCGGTTTGGTCTCCTGTATATAACGGCCACATAGATATCCTATCTCAAGAAGAAGCTAGTCAACGAAGGTTCCTATGAGCTTTGTCTGCGAAATGTGGTATACCGAAAAGAATACGGGAATACGATGATTGCTTCAGCTCAACTTACGTATGGTTTCTTTGGAAAAACGTCGGTGGATGAGTGATTTAAGTACACTGCATAAAATGGGTATCACAACTAAGTACGTTCTGATTTTTTATGCTTTATAATTTCATTGATTCCATTAATTGGGGTGTCCCTACTTTTAAGAGGTCACTTTTTGCATTGTTGTAAAGTGTATAATGTGTTATTGTTTTATTTGGTATAATAATAATAATAATAAATTTAGCGTCAGTTTAAGTCATTGAGTAAATAACCAGAAATAGAGGCGAAATGTCATTTAATTTGTTTGAAAACGATTCTGCCATATCATTACTGTGACAACTGCGCTCCGATTGGCCAGCCCGAATTTGAAACAAACAATTCAATTGTTTCTCTTCAAATCGACCAGTTAACTTGAGCTTTTGCTATTTCAAAATTACATATTTAATATTTAATTACCGATGAACTTTGATTCCGTTTGTTTTGTCATTAGATGTTACGTTGTTTTTGCCCACACCACCGAATGGAATAGCATGCCATTGTTAGAGATATTATCTTTATTACAATAAACACAGAATATTGTAGGTATACGGAAACGTACACACAGGGTCAGTTGTTGGCGCTGTACCATTTCAGCTTTCTAATTTGTAATTTCAGTGCAAAGGAGAGTTGATATTTATAAGTGATATATCACTACTGATGAGTTACCAGAAATGTCTGGCCCTTATTTCGTCTCCATTTCATGTTATTTACTCGATGGTTTAAGTATATCTACATTAGAAAGTTGAGCACAGATATGTCTACTGTATTAATTTTTAAGTGTTTTTTTCTCTATATTCTTTGTGTCTGATGTCAGTTATTGTGCCATAAATAAAAAAAAATAAAAAAAAAATAAAATTATTAAAATATATTTGTCAAGCCAGTTATCTCTTGAAACGTAATGTAGTAGAAATTGGTTTATTGCTTATGTAATGTGCTTTTTAGAGGGACTACGTGTTGTTTTCTAAATATAAAATAAACGATTTTTATACTAAGCTATCTACGATTACGATACGATATTAACTAGTCTCGACAATGACTTCTTTTTCTTAGTTAACAAATGCCATTTCAAATTGACAACTCAAATTGAGCGAGGTCACAGGGGTGACGCTAGTGTCATTTGAAACTATCCAATTTAATTATTTGTCTGACGTGGTCCTATGACATGACGATCACTGACGGGGTTGCCATACGAAAATAAGAAGTGAAGTTGATAGTCTACGCTTTATAAGCTAACGCGCATTGACAAGATGGGCTTTTTGGTGTGAGTTACTTGGAAAGTGAATACCAAGTTCTCTGGGAGGTGTGGCGTTTAAAATCCATTTTAACCAGACCCGTCTTCATACGAATTGCAAGCAACTTACGTTATTATTTCACCGCCGACCGAATGAATTGATAACGAAGAGTGAATAGGCCGGTTATCAATCCAGAAAGGTTTCTTATTTAATTCCTAACTAAACCAGTAATAAAAGTGTTCTCTTCGACGTTTTCCTTACGGTTATATTATGACATATTTATAATCTATAATAATTAAGCAGATGTATAATTATCTGTAAAATATCGGACCGTGAGAAACCGCCTTTTACATGCGTTAGAAGTTGAATGAATGATGTGGAATCTCACAAAAGAAAAGCATAACATAATTTTATTTATGACTCAAGTTTTAACTTCTAAACTACTTTAATCAGACATATTCTTTTTTACTTTCGAAAGACGTTTTTACATTGAAGTGTCAAGATTTATTTTGATTGATGATGATGATTATTTTATCGATAAACGATAAAAATATGCATAATTTAATAATCTCAGTACCGAGTACTAAATCGACTTCAAAAGTCATTCATCCCCTAATTTACCACCCTTACAGGTGGAATATTTTCTTCAAATTTAAATGGGACTACTACTGAGGTACCCCCTTTTATTGCTAACATATATAAACATACAGAACATACAGTCGAATTGAAAACCTCCTCCTTTTTTTGACGTCGGTTAAAAATAACATCTAATCATATATAAATATATATTATACTTTAAGTCACATACATTGATACCGTGTGAACTAAGCCTGAAAAGCACTAAATCAATTCATGTTTTCTGAAATACGTGTAACTTTTTCCATGACAACTTTATTTGTAAGTCAATGATGACAACGACAAAATTGGGAGTTAAATTGCTACGCGGCGTAGCCGGTGCTACCCAGATCTTCCGAGTTTATGTAGCGCAAAATAAAACTTTGTTACTTTAAGTAATTATTTTGCACCTCTGTACAGAATTAAGAAAATGTATTACGAGCGCGCTTCATACAAAATTATTCTATTTAAAATAGTAACAAATTCTACGACATTCACTTGACATAGTGGGTCGTTCTTTATTAGTGTCATCATATCGTACTTTCAAAATAGAAATGTCCTAACATTATGCCAATCCAACCAAACATTATGCAAACCGTGGTAGCCTAATGGTTTGACCTACTGCCTCTCAAGCACAGGGTCGTGGATTCGAATCCGGACTCACACCTATTTCTCGGTTTCTCGGAATTTATGTGTGAAATTTAATTTGGAATTTAACATGAGCTTTTCGGTTTGACAAAACACCGTGATGAAGCCTGCACTACGAAGAAGGTTCACAACCGTCGGAAAACGTGTGAAGTCCCCAACCCGCATTGAGCCAGCGCGGCGGACTATGGCCTAAACCCTCGTCTGAAAAGAGACCCGTGCCCAGCAGTGGGACGTATAAACGGGTTGATGATGATGATGATGATGATGCCAATCAATTAAAAAGCCTCTCTCAAACCCATCAAGATCGTACCCCAACGCCTTCTCGACCATCCACGCGGTCTCTTTCCATCCTCGGGCACCCAAGGAGTGACGCCGTTCGCCCACTTCACAGGTTACATCCGGCTGACGTGACCCGCCCAATCCCATTTAAACCTGGCTGTTTTGCTCCCTTCATCAGCAGTGCCGGTCATCGAACGCTGCATTGTATTGCATACTCGGTTAATACGTTTAAAGCCCAGAATGCTGCGTTCCAGATCAGATCTTGAGTTTAGCTTCTGGAATTCAGTCAGCGACCATGTCTGTGCACCGTAGTTTTAGATGGGCAGGATGCACATATGGATGAGTTGGTGCTTAAATGACATAGTCCCTTCGAGTACTTTCTATATGATAGGAAATCGTATTTTCTATGTGATAGGAAATTATTAAAAACTATTTCTTGTATGAAAAGTTGTACCCTCACGTCTATCAAATTATTACAATTAACATCAAAGTAACACATTTCTCTATTATCATCACGAAAACCTTACGTTACATTAAAAACTTTTGTATGAGACTGAATAAAAAAGAAGAACAACAATATCTGAAATTATATCATTCATAAGCTGTATTATTATTATAGCCTGATCCTCTCCTTAGAGGAATAATTTACCAAACAGTGGAACGTGGACTGAATGTACACTCGACACTTCCGAAGTTCCTCAATTATATCTCCAAGATCGCTTTTGTATTTCGCCTAATAAAGTGGTTTCAGAGAGCTCGAAATAAAATGAGGTATTGTTTAAACAATTGTTGTTTACAACTCTCGCCATCGAGGCCCATGTCATGTCAAGAAACAAATTGTTTACAATTGGGTAAGGAAATGCGCTACCTTTATTAGGTGTATTCATGCCTGGTATTTAGATTTGCTTGAAACAATCGATGATTGCCTTGTATTGAACTTAACTGCCTCCGTGGCCGAACGGTTACCATGCCGGACTGGCACGCAGAGGTCCCAGGTTCGATTCCCGGGCCGGGCGAAATATTTGTATGAACTACATTTATTTCTCTCGTGAGTTTGGGTGTAATTTGTGGTTGTCTATGTGTGTGTCCATGGCACCCGCGACACAGGGTTTCCCTAGTGCGGGGCTATGTTGAGTGTGTGCGTTGTGTGTGCGTTGTTGTTGTTATTGAAATATCGGATTCAATTTTCACATGCTAATAATAAGTCACTATCTATACCTCACTGACGATTATTACCTTAATCAAGAACAGTATTACGTGCTCTTGATATAATAAAGCCACATGTGACGTCAACAATATTTTTATCACATGAAAGTCTTAAAAATAATACGAAGTACACAAAATAACTTGTGAATAAACTGCCAGCTAGCATTCGTGACAGTCCACCTGTGGCATATTTTAAACACAAATTAAAAAAGCACTTCCAGACAGTTAATCGGTAACATATAATATTTGTATATAAACTAGTAATTTGTTTAGATTATTATATACATATTCTGCTTATGTGTGTATTTATGTATGTATATAAAGTTCATTTAGATGTTATTGTCTGTCATATTTATATTATCATCATCTATATTTTTTATGCACATTAAAATTTTAATTTAATATACAATAATTAGTCCCGGAGACTTCATTTTACACCACGGCTAGGGTTGGCTGGGAGAGGTCTCTTTTAGAGATTAGCTCACCTTTTTATATGTCCTTTGTAACTTGTGTTTCATGTGTCTTTTCCTTGTGTAATAAAGAATTAAATAAATATATTTGAAATTTTGTAACTTTCTATGTAAGCATTAGAAAGTTATCGACTAATCGTCCGCAGCATTTTTAAACCTCTGTCCTGAAAAATTGTAATTTTGATTATGTGTACAGCGAGGGTGTGAATTGCAAGTTCTGAAAACAAAATCTAAGTATACAAGTATTTTTTTTTTATTTAGGACAACAAGCCATACACTTAATACAAATTTTGATTCTACAATTCAAATGAAGCAATGCTAAAGTGTTGACTCAATTAAAGGCCATCACATACAACAGTCAAACAGTAAAGTGTATAGTAAATAATTGTAACCTTTTTATGAAAAAAACCGACCTCAAAAACTCGTGTATAATTACATCTATGCAAGACTGTTGACGCCCAGGTCACTGACAGCGATATCATGCAAGTGACACGTGTGGCAAAGTTGAATAAAGAAGATAAGAGACCTCGTATGATTGTTGCTAAGCTGCGAAGCCCCCGCCTACGGGATATGTTACTAGCTGCGGTTCATAATTTCAACAAAAAAAACCGCGATGATAAACTTGGATCGCATCATCTTGGTTTGGCAGGGAAGAATACTCCAGTTTTTGTGGCTGAACATCTAACGCCCACTAACAAATCATTGCACGCTGCAGCAAGAAAGAAAGCCAAGGAGATGTCTTATACTTTTGTTTGGGTTCGGGGTGGTCGAGTTTATGTAAGGAAGGATGAGACGAGTCAGGCGTTACTCATTCGTAATATGGACAGTATAAAAATGATTAATTAGTCTGGTGTGTTCTTTTCAGCACACATTTAACAATGTTTTGGTGTTTCACTTTTGTATCAATGCTAACTTTCTACTACCAAAATACTCGTGGTTTAAGAACTAAAACCAACGATTTGTACGGTAACGTTTTGCAGTGCTCATATGATGTAATAGTTTTTTCTGAAACCTGGCTTAATTCCAACATATTTGACAATGAATTATTTGACTCGAGGTATGTTGTTTACAGACGAGATCGCCAGACAGTTGGTAAAGAGTCCAAGTTGATTGGAGGAGGTGTGTTGATAGCAGTATCGCGTAAGCTACAGTCGAATAGATTAATGCAGTACGAAAGTGAATGTGAAGATATATGGGTGTCGGTTAGTGTGGATATTGAGGGAGTTTCCAAGAAACTTCACATATGTGCTGTATACATACCTTCTCCACCTAAGTGTGATACGGTCAAGCGTTTTCTTGATAACACCTGTAATGTCATTAATTTGGTTGGTGATGTTGTTGTAATGGGAGATATGAATCTTGGTGGTATTGAATGGACAAATGCCCTAGATGGTTGGCATATGTTACTATCTAACTACCATAATGCTATGGAAAATGCTTTGATAGACTTTATGCATATCAATAATCTTCGTCAGTACAACGGCATCCGTAACCAGAATGACAGAATCTTAGATATAGTTTTGAGTAATGTATGTTATGGGAAAGTTACTCCGCCACTAGACTTACTTAGCAGACTGGATCTGCACCATCCGCCAATTTTGTATACGATTGATAATGTTGGTCCTACCATGTTGCGTAGTAAACCGTATACTAATTACAACTTTTTTAAGGCCGACTATGACATTATTGTTGGGGAGCTTATGAATATTGATTGGTCCTATGAGTTTCTTGGGTGCAGTACAACGGACCAAATGGTTTCTGTCTTTTACGGTATAACACGAGGTTTGATTGAACGATGCGTACCAAAATGTAAAAAAAAAGGTCAACACATCCTTCTTGGTTTACTGAGGCTCTAATTAGAATGCTAAAAGAAAAAGAAAAACTTCGACGTCGACACAGAAAATTTAATAACCCAAGTGACCTAATTGAGTTCGAACTTGTGCGCGATCGATGCAATAAGTATTTAAATAACTGCTATATAAACTATAAACGGAAAATAGAAAGTAAAATATCTCAAAATTGCAAGACCTTTTGGAAATTTGTGAACAATAAACGAATGAATAACACGTCGATTCCGTCTAGTATGAACTTAAATAATATTTCGGCTGAGAATGGTTACGACATAGCAAATCTTTTTGCTAAACATTTTTCTTCTGTCTTTAATACGAGCAGTCTAATCTCAAGTAATAACTCAATTGGTCGTAAGGAATGTTTGTCAGGCCAGTTTAGTGTCACAGTAGGGGAGGTTTTTAGAAAACTTGATCGGTTAGATCCAGATAAGAGTACGGGTCCAGATCAAATACCGCCTATTTTCTATAAACGTGCCGCAGCAGTGTTAGCGTTCCCCCTAACGATCATATTTAATCATTCTTTGGCTAGGGGTACGTTCCCCACTGAATGGAAAAAAGCTAGAATTGTTCCGATATTCAAAAAGGGTGACCCTCATTGTGTCAAAAATTACAGACCCATTACAATTTTGTCCTGTCCATCTAAGCTATTGGAGTCATTGGTATGTCCAATTATTACACGGTATGTAGACAAATATATTACACCGCACCAACATGGCTTCAGAAACGGACGGTCCATTCAAACCAATCTGGTTAATTTTGTATCTGATTTAGCTTGCGAAATTGATAAAGGCAAACAAGTGGATACTGTGTATACCGACTTCAGCAGTGCATTCGACAAGGTTGATCATTATCTGCTGTTACAAAAATTAGATGCTTTTGGACTAAACGGATGTCTCTTAGACTGGCTTCGTTCATATTTGTCTGATAGATATCAATCAGTCGTTGTGAAGGGTTTTGAATCTGATGCAAATCTCGCACAATCTGGTGTTCCGCAAGGTTCGAACATGGGTCCGCTTCTTTTTATCTCGTATATAAATGATATTACATCTTGTATAGAACATTGCAAATATGCACTCTTTGCCGACGACTTAAAAATTTACAAAAAAGTGGAAACCCGTGCAGATATAGCGTTGATTCAAGGAGACTTGGGCAGGATCGAGGTATGGTGTAGGTCTAATAACATGGAGCTTAATTCTGGAAAATGTTCTTTTGTCCGTTTCACCAGGAAACTAAATGCAATTCCCTCCGTGTATGGTATCGAGAGTCAACCATTGGAGGAATTGACAGAAATAAGGGATTTGGGGGTCATCATGGATAATAAACTGAAATTTACATCACATATTAAACGTGTTACCGCGAAGGCAGCTCAAATGTTGGGATTCGTTAAGAGAAATTCAAGATCATTTAGTAACAGAACAAAAATTTACCTATTTAATGCCCTAGTGCGTAGCCAACTTGAGTATGCTTCTGTGGTCTGGAACCCCACTTATGCGGTGCACTCTCAACAGTTGGAATCTGTTCAACGAGCTTTCACGAAACACCTCGCCTTTCTTTCTCAGGACATATCCCATAGGTGTCCGTACGACCAGCGCATGAAGTTTTTTAAACTGGGTTCGCTACGAGATCGCCGTAAGTTATATGATGCACTATTTCTGCACAAATGTGTTAACGGAACCATTAAGAGTGAGGAAATACTTTCACGTATTTCACTCTCTGTTCCTTACCATATACCACGAACGCCCATCACTCGGCTGTTCCATCCACCAGTTTGTAGAACCAATGTTGTTGGGCATGCCCCTGTGTCGCGTGTGTGCTGCACTCATAATGAATTTAATGCTGCATTACCTGACCTTGATGTATTTTTTGATTCCCTGGCAAAGTACAAGGCAACTATTATAAGATTTTTATCTGTGGCGGACTAATTATATTCAAATTGTATTGTTGTTTTTATTTTTATTTTCATTTAACTTGAATATTTAAATCAACTTGTTTAATATTGTCTAATTTTGTTTAAAGTCTAATTTAATTATATCTTGGCTGAATACGTAATGAATGCTGTGTACACCTATAATTGGCTTGTATATCAGGACTGTGTAGTGTTAAGTTAATGTAGTAAATGATGTAATATACTTGCTGTTGGTGTTCCTACAAATAAATAAATAAATAAATCTATTTGCCAAGTTTTATTGAAATCGGTTACCGGAAAATGCGCGAAAGCGGATTCTTTCCTTAGTTTGCCACCCTTAGAGATGGAATATTTTCTACAATTTTAAACGAAACCAATACTGAGGTATCCTCTTTCCAACAAAAAAAGAATCATCAAAATCGGTTCACAAATGCCGAAATAAAATACATATAAAAAATGCAGTCAAATTGAGAATCTCCTTCTTTTTTGGAAGTCGGTTAACAAAGAGTTTGAGAGACAAAATTAATATTTTTTTAAATACTCATGATAATATATAATTATATATATCTGTTGACATAATATAAAAACGATACAAGTCAATGTAGTCCAAATATTCTGCGTAGTATATCAGAGTACAGCCGCGATATCACAGTCGCACGCCAACAGTATGTCAATAAGTATATCGTGCCGTTATTGCCTGCACCGGCAGCTGACGAGGGTCACAGGAAATCGATCTCACTTCCCAGATAGCGAGAGAGATAGCGCTCAAAGACAATTCTCTGTACGTCTTTTCAGAGATGTGCACCTATAGATAATTAATAAACAAAGCCAATGAATGTTCTGTGATAAAACGATTTCACAGCTGTCGAGCTCCTTGTGAAAGAGTTCGCCCAAACAAGTACTGCCACCTTACCTATCTCTGCCGCCAAGAAGTAATGTGATCATTACTGCCTTTCGGTTATGAAGATAACACAGACATAACTGTCATTGACATAACGTATTCAGTATTCCTTTTACAATAATAACTCTCATAAATTATTAAAAATTCACGTCACATACCCCCTGTGAATCATTATTTATTTTTCAATTTCGGCATTAATTATTTCTACTGTTTCGTACATTATCATGACGTGTTTAGTATAGTTACAAAAAAATTTACTGCCTCTGTAGCCGAACGGTTACCATTCTGGACTGCCACGCAGAGGTTCCGGGCCGTGAGAAATATTTGTATGGCCTACATTTATATGTCTCGTGAGTTTGAGTGTAATTTGTGGTTGTCTATGTGTGTGTCCAAGGCACCGGCGACACAGGGTTTCCCTAGTAGGCTATGAGTGTGTGCATGTTATTATTATTATGATCTTTCTTTTTCTCAACTTGTTAGCTGGTTTAAACTACACTTACGAACTGAAATGAAGTAAATGCAGTGTGACATGTATTTGCGAGCATGTGGTGAGTGTAATAAGATCCTACGTCGTCCTCTTCCACCTGCATGAACTTATTATTAATAATGGTATAATAATAAATATAATAAATAATTTAGTATGCACATCACACATCTCTCCTTTTAAAAGGGTGAAAGCCTCTATTATTTCTGCATTTCCAGTAATCTTTTTCTTCTAGCCTTTCCGGATTTGGTACAAATGTTCAAGTGAAAACTGCTATTATTTTCGCATCGTCATCGATCGTCCGATGTCGAAGTCAATTTGGCCTTTCTTTTGTTTCTCTCTTATTTATCTATGATGTAGGTAACAACATTAATACAACTGTTCATTATATATTTATAATATATTAATAATACAAATAAATAACTTCAGACAATCTTACGAGATTACCTCTGAAGTCAGGGAACAAAAGTTAGAAGATCGATTAGGTACTTTTATAAACCCAGGAGAATAGTTACTTAACTGAATTATCGCTGGCCAGACAGATGAAAATTAATCTTGAAGTAAAAGCAAAACTGAAACAACGATTAAATACTTACCAATTTAACATTATTGTAGTCTTAGGGAGATCTACGACGGCACGAATAAATTTCTTCTTTTCGTTCGTACTTTCCATTAAAACCTAAAGCTTAAATTCAAAGTTATTCAAAATTCATAATAAATATGTTAAATCTCTGACCCGTTCACTCGTTTCCACGAAGCAACTGAATGTAATTTAATATAATATCCAAAAGATTTTAAGGTTCAAGACTTATCTGTTAGTTTTATTTTTTCTTGTTATGGATTATTATTGTGTTATGGTTGTTATTGTGCTCTGAAGAAAATATATTGTTTGGCGCAAAAAGTGACTGTACTGTTCTGGACTTTGTTTCACATTATATATAAACTCTTTTTTAGTGTATGTGCAATTTGGAAAAGTGTCTAATACAACTAATTAAAGCTAAATTCACCATTCGTTGAAATAATTTCAAATTAAAATACCCACAACGACTGACATTGCAACATCGTTCAACGAAACGCGTAAGCGCCCTCAAATACACGGCGTTTACGACCTTTTTTTCGCGGTGCCGCTTTCCGCAGAGCTCGCCACGTATAGTGTAGTGCATACTGCATGGTTTGTTTATAAAGGCTAAATTACGTTGAAATGATGGAATGCGGTGGCTGCAAATCAACATTGGTGAAGAATAAGTATATGAAATGTAATAATTGTAAAAATACGTTCTGTTTTGCATGTTTGAGCGTTGATCGGAAAGATATATCCGAACCTGATGTTTTGGCTTCCCTAAAGTGTCCATCCTGCGCTAACGTAACGCGTAGGAGGTACGACGAAAAATCCCCTGCCCGAGCGGGTCGTACAGACGCTATTCAACAAAAATCGACCTTGAGCCTGCAGGGTAATCACGCAAGTACTAGTGCTAGTGTTCAAACCCTACCAACTCTAGCCGAGATCAGTGCTCTTTTGGATCAGAAGCTCTCCCCGGCTTCCCCTGCGATGCAGGACCTCCGTGCTGCCCTTAGAGAAGATGTTAAGTCCATGATTGCTACGGAAATGAATAAGGCTATTAATGAAGTAAAAGATGATTTTACAAAGACCACGGATTTTATCATGAACGAAGTTAATGACACAAAGACAAAAATTAATGAAAAAAATTTAATTATCGAGGAGTTACAATTGGGTCACACTAAAATGAACTTGGAAATTCTTGATCTAACTAAGCGTCTAAGTTCTCTAGAAAAAATATCGAGGGATTTAAATATCGAATTACAAGCACTCCCAGAAAGCCGCAATGAAAACGTCCTGGTTCTGTTCAAAAACTTATGCGATGCCATTGGCTGCCCGATTATTGATACTGACATCCGTGCCTGTCGCCGAGTCGCTAAGTTAAATGCCTCTTCCACTAGACCTCGAAATGTTATTGTAACTTTGACTTCACCACGTCTTCGGGACAATCTACTGTCGGCTGCGCATCGCTACAATAAAAATCATCCAAATAACCTGCTGAGTTCACTACATGCTGGTATAGAAGGAGACAACAGACGAATCTATCTGTCAGAACACCTCTCGCTAGAAACCAAAAAGCTCCACTTCGCCGTAAGAGATTTTGCCAAGCGGAATGATTATAAGTTTGTCTGGGTCAAGTATGGCCAGATCTATGTGCGCAAAGACCACTCCAGTGACGCTATACGAATCAAGAATGAGGACTTTTTAAAAACCTTAAAATAGACACAAAACCTCTCACACTTACACACACACACACACACACACACACACATACACACACACACCCACACACGCATACATATACACAAACATACACACACATCAACATGCATTCCAATATATATATATTTTAAAATATAATAATTGTTCTACACCTTTCTTTTAATCTAATATGGACAAGTTAAAAATATATTACCAAAACGTACGCGGTCTACGTACCAAAACATTAGAATTTTATCGAAAGCTAAGTAGTTCTGACTATGATATAGTAAATAGTCACCGAAACCTGGTTACATAATGGTATCTTAGACACGGAAATCTCTGACAGCAGATATGACATTTTTCGTGTTGATAGGGACACGAAAACTACCGGTGGAGGAGTGATGATTTGTATTAAACGTAGTCTCGATGCTAAACTGTGTCCTGATTGGTCCTGCGCCCCCACGGAGTGTCTATGGGTTACGGTGCCTCGGTCTGCGCAGCTTTCTTCGCAATCAAATCTACATATATGTGTTGCCTACATAGTGGGTGGTAGTAGAGACCAGGATATCCACATCCATAGACTACTCGATTCTGTCACTTTTGTAATGGCTAACAATCCTCAAGATCTAGTATTGGTAACTGGAGACCTGAACCTTCCTTGTATTCTGTGGTCAGATTCACCCCCAATTATAAAACACGAAGGGTACAAGCGCACTCAAGAAGCTGCACGGACACTAATAGATAACTTTAATATCTTAGAGTTAAACCAAGTTAATTTTGCTAAAAACCCCAGTGGTAATGTTCTGGACTTAATTTTTTCAAATTTCTATTTAAACATTGGTAGGTGTAAGCAACCCTTGACAAAAGAAGATGTATATCACCCCTCTCTTGACATTGAGGCTCACGACATCTTTTTACCTACCCTCTCTAAATCCGGCTCTGTTAAATTCCGATTTCATAAGGCTGACTACGAAGCTGTAAATAGTGATCTCAGGAAAATAAACTGGACCACTGAACTTTCTATGGGAACGGTCGATGAGGCAGTTGGAAAGTTTTACAATATAGTTAACGATATTGTTTTATGTCATGTTCCAAAAGTCGTTATAAACAGTAAAGAAAATTATCCAGTGTGGTACACGTTGCCCCTTAAAAAACTAATTAGACAAAAAATTTAAGTTCACAGAAGATATAAAATGTTTAATAACCCGAGGGATTATGATGAATTCTCCTTATTGCGTGCTAGACTTAAAATAATGGAACGGGAATGCTATAATAATTACTTATTTGTTAGTCAAGAAAACATTAAAAAAGATCCCAAGAAAATCTGGAATTTTGTCAGATCAATGCGCGGTACTCGTGGCGGAAGTGGCTACCCGAATACACTTACAGATGGTACAAACCAGTTCTGCAGTGGCGAAGACATATGCGAGGGCTTTAATAGGTTTTTTTACAGCGTTTTCTCGGCGCCCGCGGATGAATATTCAAATGCCGATATTGTTCCCGCCCCTAGAGGGGACAGTGGTTATATAGGCACGACTTTTTTCGATATAGATATAATTAAAAAGTTCATCACAAAACTTAACATTAATAAAGGCTCAGGAAGTGATAGGATTCCAGCTGTTTTCATTGTCAACTGTGCTGAGACTATTGCTTTGCCATTGCAAATAATTTACAACCGTTCCATTCGAGAGGGAATATTTGCCAGTGTATGGAAGGAGGCGCATATAGTTCCCATACATAAAAAGGGGTCAAAATCGCGTATACAGAATTACAGACCCATATCGATTTTGAACATTTTTGCTAAGCTTTTCGGGAAACTAGTCTTCGATATTATGTATCCCACGATTGCATCAAACGTCAGTGAACAACAACACGGTTTTCTAAAACACCATTCTGTCAATTCTAACTTGTGAGAGTTCATAAATTATGTCCTCAGAAATATGGACAAGCGCTCGCAGGTTGACATGATCTATACAGATTTCGAAAAAGCCTTCGACCGTGTGGATCACGTCATACTGTTAAGAAAATTGCATACATTAGGCATACATGGAGACCTTTTGCGCTGGGTAAAATCGTACGTAACTAAGAGACGACAAGCTGTAGTTGTTGGGGGCTTTAAATCTAACTATGTAATTGTTCCATCGGGGGTGCCGCAAGGATCTCATTTGGGGCCACTACTGTACAACGCGTATCTCTACGACATACATACTTGTTTCGCGAGCTCGAGATTCCTTCTGTACGCAGATGATAAAAAACTTTTCTTGAAGGTGAACTCAATTACCGATTGCCATGATATACAGGCTGATTTGAATAGACTTTCGGAATATTATGTGTGAAACTGTATCAACGTTAACACAGATAAATGTGTACAAATCACGTTTACCCGCAAAACTAAACCAATTTCGTTTTGCTACTCGATTTGCGGTAGACAGGTGCAGAGGGTAGACCAGGTCCGTGATTTAGGTGTAACACTTGATAGTAAACTGTTATTTGATAAACACATAGACTTTATTATTGATAAGGCGTACCGGAGCCTGGGTTTCGTTATGAGAGTGTGCAAACCTTTCGATAATATATGCTGCATTAAAATGGTGTATAATGCATACGTTCGTAGCGTACTTGAATTTGGCAGTGTTATATGGACTCCTAAATATAGTACTTACATAAATAGTATTGAACGCATTCAGAAGGTATTTATTAGACAAATAAACTATAAAACTAAAAAACAGTTTTTATCGTACGCAGAAGCATGTAAATATCATCGCATGAATACCCTTGAGGATCGTAGAATATTGCTGGACATGACTTTCCTTAGTGATGTGATCAACAGTCGCCTCGACAGTTGCCTCCTAACATCATCAGTGGGTTTAGAAGTACCCCGACGAATCCCTCGTTTCCCCATTCAAAGGGTTTTTTATGTTCCTGTCAGTCGCACAAATTATGGCCAGAACGAACTAATTTCGCGCATCACTAGTCTTTATAATACCACACCTACAGTGACATTGATATTTTTGCGAACTCAAAAACAGCTTTTAAAAATAAAATTCTTAAGAAATTAAATAATTAAACATTTAAAATGTAAGTGTACTTACTTATTAATAATTATTAATTTACTTTCTCATATACACGCACACACACACACACACACACACACACACACACACACACACACACACACACACACACACACACACACGCACACA
>NW_020653854.1:11689130-11707435 GCF_003589595.1 Hyposmocoma kahamanoa | reverse complement strand
AGCACACACACACACACACACACACACACACACACACACACACACACACACACACACACACACACACACACACACACACACACACACACACACACACATAAACAACCCCTGTTCATCATCTACACAATGAAGAACATGTCATACTACTACTAATTTTTCAGTCATATAATATATACTTTTTTACAAGTTTTAGAGTACATAAAAACATGTCAAAATTTATTATTAACGGAAGTTTGTAAATAAAATAAAATAAAGATTGTTGGTTCTGGTCTGGGTGTTTTATCTAGTGCCCCGGAACTAATTTCGTTTTTGATACCACGTAACCGGTGTGGTTACATGGCACATCGAAAATAAAATTAAAGTGCATTTTGCACTTTCTGTCTTAATAGTAAAACTCAATTTATGATAATTGTCTTGACTCAGTTGAACTTGCGTTGATATGTTTTGCATGGCAACGAGCAAAGTCCATTACCCAGATACTATTTCACAATATGGCATTTAGAGTACGCCGTATTGAATGTTGCTCACGTCATATACACCAAAACAAAAAAGGGCTTGATTCTCATGCTATACGGAAAATACTTTGGTAGAGAAATTTCGAGAAAATTTGACAGTTAACGTCGACCTTAAAAACAGTGTTTAGTTATTATTGACACAAGATCAAACAACACGAAGAAAAATTCTGGACTGGACTGGACCAGCGTCTGTTGTCACATCAGCCTCGATTCACGGCATTCTACTCCCGTTCTCCATGCGACATCTGTCTGAAACAGAAAGACGCATGATGCGAATGAAGCTTCATACTTGACATTGCCTTTTGAGTCCTCCCCTGGGGGCTACTCCTGTTCACCGTGAACTTAGAACGTTAGCTCAGTTGGTAAGAGCGGTGGTGTGGCACCAGACGCTGGTTTGTGTCCACAGTATTTTCACAAAAAAATAATACGAGTATCTAGCTAGTAAAAACGTCATGATCTCAGATTACAAAACATAGGCAGATAGAGCATACTCAACAAACGATGAAGCCGCTTTTCATTTATTGTTGCGTGACAACTAGGAGGGGCGCTGTAGGGACATGCGCATTTGTTTCCGTGTAAGATTGCCAGATGCAGCAAAAAAACGCCCGCATTTTTTTCTGATTCTTTCTACAATACTCATGTTACAAACTGGAAATGTTATTTTGCAATATGGTACTTAAGCGGTATTAGGATATCTATCAAACGCTATTACATGTAATGTAAATTAATATATAATTGTTATTATTTGATTTACGTCACACAAAAGAAAAAATATTTTCAGATATTTTAAAATTACAAAATTTTGATTATTCAAAATATTTATTACAATCACAGTTACACAATATCTTAATAACCTTTATTTTGTACACGTTTTTATCATACTACTGTTTCGCGTCTATACATCGAGCATTCCTTTCTGATTTTGATATGTAGTGCATTCGCACCATGAAATACTTATTCTATTATTTTTTTAATAAATTGACTTGGTAATCAATTCCATTGCATTGATCTTCTAATTAAACAAAAATTTGGTTCCCATTGAAACTCTTTAGAACTTGTGAAGTTATGTAATACATTGTAATATTTTTTTTACTTTATTGACACGTTTTCTTTCGAAATCATTCTGTTTATGACATGTGCACACACCAATGAAAGGTCTGTGTATCTATTGGGCTACATTTTCTTTTATGTACACTATTAGACATTGGTTTGAGAATAATTTAGGTAAATTTGTGTTACCTATAAAACAATTTTGGACCGCTGTATGTATAAAAAAGTATAAATTAATCGATGCTCCTATCACCCATGCATGTTTACCTAATTTTAAGGAAATCTATTTCAATATAAACTGGCAACACGTACGGATTTATGTCGAGGTTTTGTGTTCCGAGTGAATCGCAAAAAATATTGAGTAAATAAATTACAAAACAATTAAATAATCAATGGTTCCCTGTGAAAAGGTATTCTAGTGTGAAAGGTATTCTGGTATCCGGAAACAACTTTTACAAAGTTTAAAGAGACAAAATGGCATTTTTAAACATAAAATAACTACGTGATTCGTGACGTGCAAACAATGCGACGCTGTGCTTAGTACTGACGCGAGTTTGTATTCGTTTTGAATTTGTATTTGCTTTGGTGGCTTCACTTTCGTGTTCGGCGCGCTCCATCTGCCTATATTTTGTAATCTGAGGTCATGATATTCAATAAATTAAGTTTTTGGGTATTCTCAGAATTTCACGTTGGACATCTAGCCTCAGAGCTTAACATGGAACGTGTGATCGATGGCACTACTATAGTACTGGCACGCTCTGATGGCCGTTTTTTCCGCTCATAAAGTTTCGTATTAATTCATAACTATGTTGAAGAAGCTAATTGATGTACATTGTTGTCAATGGTGACGTGCAGTAAAATTTATGAATGTATAATTTTACGACACAACTCGGCATTTGTTTTTCGAAATTCAAAATTAAAAAAAATGAAATCTAATACTACCGTCACTCAATCGCTGTCCAGCACAACATCTACCTCCGGCAAACTCGCGTCAAAGCTCAATGTTAAACAAAGCAGTTTCGAATGGGCGATAATTTATTAATTAAACATTTATATTTTCGTTTTATTAAAACTTTTTAATCAGCTACCCCTTGCAATACTAGTTATAAATCAAAAAACTTATAGATGCGACTCGCATTTGTTTATAGTTTTTGACTGATCGCGTCACTTGGGGCAATGCCATGCTTACCAGATTCAATGCAGGGGCGTCAAATTTGGTGTGGGACAGAGTAAGAGGTGACGAAACATGGATTTATAGTTATGATCCCAAAACAAAGCAGCAATCGAGCGTATGGGTCTTTCGAGATGAGCCGAAACCAACCAAAGTGGCGCGCGTGCAAAATGCCTCTATGCGGATGATTGCTTCATTGTACCGTGCACAGTGATTGGTACACGACCATTTGTTTGCCGGAAACTATTGATAAACTTCGTAAAAATAACCGTAAACGCCGTAACATCTTGCACCACGATAATGCCAGTTCTCACACGAACAGACAGACAAATTAATTTTTGAAGGTAAACAACGTTGACCTTATGTGCCATCCCGTGTACAGTCCTGACCTGGTACCTTGTACTTGCTAATTTTCTACTTAATGACATTTTTATCACAACGATCACATTGATTAAATTTATCGATTATATAAAAAATATTTGAAAACATTCAAACATTTGACATAAGCATGCCTATGAAGTTATTTACTAACAGGCAACTATCACTGACTTACAAATAAGTCAATGGCAACTATAGAAAAAAAATGCGGTACTTCATGGACGCTGTTTTTTCGTTGTAGAGACGCGCTCGTTTAGCTCCTATTTTTATCGACAGATTATGTAACGACGTTTATTCAAATTGATTTCTCCGTCGTATTGTATATTAAATAATGATGTGATAAATTATAAATAATGAAAATAAATTGTAATTGTTTAATATCATAAAATCATGCCATACTGTAAGAAAAAAATAAAAATAAAAATTATATATACGAGTACATACATACAATACATATATATTACAAAAGCAATAAAAATAACCAAATAGCTAACTGTCCTTATCCTACACAAGACAAACAGAAAGAGACCCGTTACGTCAATTTCAATTTTCGAACCACAAGGGATTGAAATATTTAGATTTAGAACAAAAACTATAGAGTTGATTTAATGTTGATTTAACCGCCTCCGTGGCCGAACGGTTATCATGTCGGACTGCCACGCAGAGAACTCAGGTTCGATTTTCTGGGCCGGGAGAAATATTTGTATGGCCTACATTTATTTCTCTCGTGAGTTTGGGTGTAATTTGTGGTTGTCTACGTGTGTGTCCATGGCACCCGCGACACAGGTTTTCCCTAGTGCGGGGCTATGTTAAGTGTAAAAAAAAACGAACAAAATATTGTTGTATTCGTTTTACTGTTTGAAATTATCAATCAGAAGTCCGAAAATACATTTGCCCGAAGTAATGTTTCCTCGAATTTTTGTAATCCCAAATGTACTTTTTTAGGTCATTTTAGGAATGTTCCAAAACAAACTAACTTAACGGTTTTATTATAAACCGGTTTTAGAGATTATGAAACTTTGAGTTTGCGTCTAATTAGAATCTAGAAATACGAAACATCGATACATTTCTTACAGCACGTCATAACTACCAACAGAGAGACACAGCTATTTTCACATTTACAATATTTGTACGTAACTATATAATATCTGCACAACTCTTATTACTTGCAGTGAATTCGTATAAAATTCAACATAACACTATAAAATTAATTAATATTGACATTAAGACTACTGTTGTTCAAGTAGTTTTCACTAGAAGCTAAACATGGTGCATTTTGTTATTTCCATTAGAAGCTGAATATGGATAATTTTTAGGCCTTTAAACGGTGGCTAACAAAATTAAGCAATACTGCAATGACTTTACAGTTTAAATGAAATGTTTTAGTTTTTTTTAATAGTTCTATTTATGTCCAGGTTTGTAGAGGTTAACTCCGGCCATGATTGTCATTGGCTCCAACCCTGACTGCGAAAAGCCATAACCTGAAAAAAAAAACTCCGGACTTTTTTTTCGCCTTTTGGGTTAGACTTTGGATTGTATTTATTGTCATCCATTTATTGGTAAGTCAATGGGAAATCTCCTCTGGCAAATACTAGTAAAACAATACCACTGTTACACTACAGACAAAATTGGAAAAAGAAATGACATGAATGTGTGTTTTATCTGTGTATTTGTAAAAATACGCTAGAGTTGTAGACTTTTGTTTGTGTGAGGCCATAGTGACACAATTCAATTTTGCATTTGATTGCACCTGTTTGCTTGTAGTACTACCCCCCGACTCATAAAGTGGCAGAAAATTTTGTTCGTGAAATAACGCTAATACCTCCTCCCGTCCTATATGCTCTACATAAGTTTCAGATATTGTCACGGAGGAGTGGCATAAATGTTTTCAAAATTGGTTCATTCGTATGAAAATGTGCATTAGCGCTAACGGAGAATATTTTGAGAAACAATAAATTCATTTCTGACCATTTATAGTATTTTTTTCTTATTCATTCGGGAAACATAGTGCGCCCCACGTATGTATTACGTAGTTATTAGTTTTTCTTTGCATGTAAAATGTTGACATAAATGTTACTACCAAATGTTACTTTCCACAAATTTTGCACTGTTGGTATTAAATGCAATAATTACAATCAAGATAGGCTTCTCTTGATTTAAGTGTGAAAATGTATTTTTTTATGATACTAAGAGATGGAACAAACGTAACGTAACGTACGCGAGACGGCTATCCACAAACAGTTGCAGTGCTGCTCGCAGTATCACTGCGCCCGTTACATGAGACATAAGTAGACAAGTCCACGTGCCTGTAATTTCACCAGCGCTCTCACCCTTCAAAACCGGAACGCAGTAATGCTCACATTACAGCTTGGCGGCAGAAATAGGTAAGGTGGCAGTACTTCTCTCGACGAACTCGTTAACAGCTCTACTGCTACTTATAATCATTATCAGTAATAGGAATATTTTGTACACCATCAATAAAAATGGAACGCATACTAATAAACATTTTCGAATATCCATTGATACCAAGAATAAGACATTTTAATAGACATTAAATTTTGTGACATTGCATCTAAAATGTCTGATCGGAAAAAATCATCGGAAAAATGTCACGACGAACGAGAATTGGCTCCCAATACGACGCTATCAATCCTTTACTTTCAAGATCAAATAAAATGGTTTGTTATGCAGAATGTAACGTATATGTTTAAGCATAAACCACAATTTTATTTTATTTTGTTCTTTCTTTATTTAATTTAGAAAATTAACAGGCATCAAAATAATTATAATCTCAGTACAGCGTGCTAAAAAAACTGACCTCAAAAGTCATTCATCCCCTAGTTTGCCACTCTTAGAGGTGGAATATTTTTCTCAAATCAAAGTTGCCAGTTCACAGCCGATATTTGAATATGAAATACAAAAAGCAAATTTTTCAAACATAAATTCACTGAAAGAAATTGCTACTGTTCTGTGTTGTTATTGTAGTTTTTTAATGTGTAATAAAAATATTTCATTCATTCATACACTCATTCACATTTCTTCACAACACTCGTATGCATATTTTTTTAAATATAGTGTTTCTTTTATAACACATGTTTTAAAACGAGATTGCTTGTTTTTTATTATTCATATAGTCATGTCCGAAATGGTGTAGAGATGTGCCTCTCAAACGTAAATGGGACCACTACTAAGGTACTCTCTTTCCAACAAAAAAGAAACATCAAAATCGGTTTACAAATGCCAGAGTTATCGCGTAACATAAACACAAAAAAGAGACATACAGTCGAATCGAGAAGATCCTCCTTTTTTTGAAGTCGGTTAAAATGGAATAATGTGCCAGACAACCACACCAATTACTCTAGTCTCAAACTAGGGAATTCCCTTGCGACACTTCCCAGAACACCCAGACCAGAACCTATTTAGAAAAGTTCATTTTCCAAATTGATCCTACCGAGATTCGAACCCGCCTCGTCCTGCGCCCGCAGTTATAAGCCGTTGGGCCACCGAGATCCACAAATATATGTACGTATTACAAATACATACTAATAATACTTCTATTTTAGACATGGATATGTTTGATTGTAATTTTATAAGACTTCGCTATCGAATTCTCAAGCACCACATTTTCTCTCTTTCATAGTTATACTCATAGTAATTTTATTTAAGGTTACAGTTTTATTATACCTAGGTACGTTTTACAAAAATATGTAACAAAATTATTTACTCATGACTGGCCATGCTGCATTTACATGGTTAGGCTTACATTCCAAACTTGAACTAGCAATAATGTTTTAAGCTTTTGTTATGAAGTGAATGTAATCTGTTATATTCATCTAATAAATAAAGATAATTACAGATTTTCTTGAATATACTCAATTTCTCGCGATGAACAAAATATATAACAAATGTGTGTTCATCAAAAATAATAGCAGTATTAAGACAGCAAAAAAAGTATATAATAAGAACTAAACCCGACATAATATTACATTCCTAATAAAATTAATTTAGTTACTTAATTATTATGACATTAAAAAACTAGTCAAAGACTTATAGCGCAATATACCTAAACACAAATATGCTTTCAACTGCCTCCGTGGCCGAACGGTTACCATGCCGGACTGCCACGCAGAGGTCCCAGGTTCGATTCCCGGGCCGGGAGAAATAGTTGTATGGCCTACAATTATTTCTCTCGTGAGTTTGGGTGTAATTTGTGGTTGTCTATGTGTGTGTCCATGGCACCCGCGACACAGGGTTTCCCTAGTGCGGGGCTATGTTGAGTGTGTGCGTTATTTATTTATTTATTTATTTATTTCAAGCAATTAAAAAATAATAATATGCATTAATAATAATAATAATAAAGAGTCTGAAATAGATACGGAGTATAAAAATAATAAATATTTATTATAGTCTTATTTTATACATTAATTTTATTATATATTTTATATGTATTCGTATGTACATATAGTATAATAAGTTTATTATTTAATTATTGGGTATGTACCAATTCAATTTCATGATTTATTACATTTTATTGTAGACCCAGGAGCTTTCGTTTCAATTTTTCAAAAGAAGAAATTCCTTTATGGGATACGCTCGCATTTGTACAATGACGTTCTATTTCTTTCTTAAAGAAATTGTAATTTGTTTTTGTTGTACAATAAAGAGTTTACATACAAATAATAATAAAACCGTTTCTATAGCTCAACACATCACTAAATAAATAAGCTACTTTACACACAGTAACAGACAATAGTGGTGGGAGATAAAATGATCTGTAGCTCGGCACAGAGCGGCGGAGTGTTTCTTAGAGCTGCTGATATTCTGCTACAGCCTGCCATGTTCAAAAAAAAACTAACACACATATCATTCCAATTCTAAAAGAACAATGCCGAAATTGTTGTTAAAATAATTATTTAACGTCTTCAGTCTTCATACGGCATAATTACAAGCTCGAATAAACTAAATTAATAAAATTTTTAAGTTATGATGGCCTAAGAGCGGAAATAATATCATATTTAAATGAAACTCAAATGACCTTTATATATAACCTTTAACCCGACTGAATCTACAACTGTCCATTTCTTAGATTCTTAACATTGAGCGACATTTGAGTCAAAAAAGAGATTTTCAATTCCTACGCACAGATTGTCCATATTAAGTTAATTCACGTGATGAGACGATAATGATTCGACCAGTTTACTATTAGAGATTAAATACTTTGTTACAAAAAATAAAGTAGCTAATTCCTTCTCCAAATATGCCACGCAAGAAAGTGGTAGAACTGACAAAAAAGTTCCCGACGTCAGGGATAGATGGCATGTTTGACGAAAAAATAATTGATGCCTGAGTTACCAGGGCATAGACAGTATGTATTAACCTTAGACTATGGAAACCAAAGGACACGTTATATTGACTTATATAAATCAGACGTTATATGTATATGATGCATTTAGACGGTGAAAACATAAATAAATATATTACATAAATTTTATGTAATAAATTATATCATACAAAACATAAATTTTATTGTCTTTGTTTAACTATTGCGTGCTGTCGTAAGCCAAAAGACATACTACTACATAGACGTATGCCAAACACGGGAATCAATAATACTTAACGTCATCTTAAATGCCAACTGTCCTCATTTTATCATTTTTGGAGTACATCAAATGTCAAAACCAATGTTTAGCCAAATGTTTTAGTGAATTGTAATGAAATGGACAAAAATATTGACAGTGAGAACAATTAAGTATTGATAAAAATGCATCGCTGCAGCATTAAGGGGTGCGGCAGTAGAAAAAGCGGAAATCAACGGAATGTTACATTACACCGGCTTGTGTTATTTTTCTACCTATAAATCATACAATAGCCGAAATATCTCATGTAATTAGACTAATTTAAGTAGTTTATTCATAAATCTGGCCGAATTTTGCTTTGGTTACTTTAGATTGTCTGTTTGTTAGTATATTTTGATGATTATTGATAACGATTATTTTGAGATAGTGTTATTCTTGTAAGCGGACATATTATCGATATTCTGTTATTGAAACAATTCACTACGTGGTTTTCAATATTCCATTATTATATTTTTAAAGTTTACCTACAAATGAAAAATAAAAGAAAGAATGGTTGGAAATTATAGGACTGCCGCACATAAACGTTGGATCAAATACCATCTTCGTTTGTTCGCTCCATTCAAATTTAAATAGATTAGAGTGAGATTTGTATTAATGCGAGTCAAGCAATCCCCGTTCCGGTCAAGGCGTGTATAGTGCTTTTCTCAAACAATGCGAGGAAATAATAAAAGACTAAAAAGAGGAAGATGTATAATAAAAAAAAGTAAAAAAACTAAATTAATTAATATTAAAAGTATAATATTGTACAAATAGATTGTGATTTTCTGTTCTTTGTGATATTCGTGATCTCTATACTCCTGCGTGGGTGCATAAACGGTGGTTTATCCCTAAAATTAGAGCAACCTGAAACCAAAGGTTTGTTACACTTATTTACTATATCGAAACTAATATCTTTCTATGTTACAAATAACGATATATATATGAACAAACCTTACTTAGTCCTTATTTGCTAAGAAATTGTCAACTGGAGCCTCGTTTAAAAATGTTCTTCTTTCTATAAAATGTTTTCTGCAGTAAATATTTTTGAATTTTTAGTTTTGTAACCAGCAGATTGGTGCTTTAGTAGGGACTTCAAATTACTGTATTCCAATGATGATGCTATGTTTAAGTTGTTTGTACATTTGAGTATGGAATACGTGGTCCATAATATTGATGGCTTTTGAGTTTTAGCAAGTTCGCTAAAATAAGCAACAAACACAGTGCATGAAAACGAATTATCATTTTTTTCGCTTCTCCATTGCATGAAAGTTTCATAAGTTTTCATGTATCTTTCTTTGCTCATAGCCGGCAACAAGTATTCCATCGCTAATAATTGCTTCGTTTTAAATTAGGAGGAATACAATCCATTACTGTATTTTCGTTACCGCTCGTCTCACTCATTTTCATGACGAAAATACAAAAAAGATGAAAAAACAGAAAGGAATACCAAAGCACTTTAATTTATTTTACCGCCTTTTTCTTTTTTTTTAAGTAACCGTATACCGCACGTAGGTATTTTTAATTCTCGCAATTACTAACACTGGACAGTCGTATGAGTTCTTCCTTTGCCTGTTTACATAGTTCATCTAGATTTAAAAGTTTAGAAAAGTGGACAGTAATGGATTTTCATATTTACTTTGCAGACCTTGGCCGGAAAGAAGTGTCACGGTCCATGAATTACTAACTTCCCGTGTTCGTTTTTTGAAAGTAATGTAAACATTTCTGAGCATGTTTGAAAAAAATAATTGTGTATACTACCTAATGATACCCAAATCCAAATTTGTTCAGGAATATAAACCTATATTTTCACACATTTTTCACAAATAGACGCATACAAATTATGATAACAAAAATGTATAAGGAAGTTCCCCATTGTTCTTTCAATATTTAGATTTCCACACGATACGCACAACGTTTACTGACTTTGGGATACATTCTCTACCATACCGTCCATCTTTTCTCGTTATTTTTCTTTTCGCAGTTACAAAGGTAGTTCGCTTGTGTATTACGAATTATCAAAAATATTTTTCCTCCCTAAACATTACCTAAAATCTAATGTTAATTTTATTGTTAAAGACGGCTAGGACTAATTAATAAGTAGTAGGCATCGAAGACGGAGCGCAAGTTCAGTAGTTAAGGGTGAGCGGACAGCTGCCTGCGCCTTATCAATTAATGGCGACGGTCAATCGTCTCTGATAGCCGCATTTACTGTACTAATGCGATTGTGGGGATACTAGCGATCACCCTATTTCCGATGTCTGATTCAATCGCAGTATTTCATTAATAGTCACATTCTGGCATACAGTGTCCAATTTTTTTTAATTTTTCTTCAATCATCTTCAACTCATTTTATACGTTCCACTGCTGGGCACGGGTCCTCCTATTAGGCGAGGGTTTTTACCATCTGCCGCGCTGACTCAATACGAGATAGGAAATTCTTACATATTCCGAAGGTTGTGAACCTTCTCAGATGTTTTCCTTCTTTTCAGTGAAGGAAAACATCTGAGTATGCCAGGCCCATGGTAAATTCAAATTAAATTTCGCACATAAATTCCGAAAACTCAGAGGTGCGAGACCGGGTGCGAACCCACGGCCTCTGATTGAGAGGCGGTAGGTCAAACCATTATTCTACCATGTCTACATTTTTTTAAAACAAACAAAAAATCCTTCGATCGGACTGGAATCAAACCAGCGTCTGCTGCCACACCGGGGCTACCACTCTTACCGACTGAGCCACAGATTGATACCTACTAGTTCGAGAACAGCCAGATTGAAGGAATTTTTGGGTTTAGGAAACTTTATTCTCATAATAATTTATAACTTACGATATTACATTATAAATATATTATATATTTATATATGTGTTGATCGATCTTTGTATCAATAGTAATAAGAAACTAGAGTGTTTTCACAAAAAATAAACGAATATCATAGTAGAAAAAACATCAGGATATTCAATAATATGAATGTTACAATTGTAACATTTAACACATGGTCACGGCGCAACAAAATCTTTATAAATGAACCATCATTCGTCAAATAAGTATCGTAGTAAATTCTATATTCACGTAACGTCATTAAGACGCCAACGACATTGGTACAATGAGGCTCGGTGGACCAAACTTCATGTAAATGAAAATACAGTGCGAAAGTTGCGTAAGCAACCTTAATATAATTATGTACATTTCTTCAGGACTAAACTATGCCTGAAGTATGTGACGAAACCTGACAATTATGAGTATAATTAAACATTTACGTTCACAATGATAATGGCAATTAATGTTAATTCCATTTAATTCCATATCTCTGGTCGTCAAAAGGTATACGTTGCAGCCAGCAATCATTCAGCCAACGCCGATTTGTGAGCCCAGAACATTTGTTCGCGAAGTGATTTCCCGCGAGGCGCGCATTCAATCGCCGACAAATACCGCTGCGCGTCTGGTACTTCTGATATTGCTAGTCGGCTTCAAACTCTACAATAAATTGTACGATTATCACTTTTTTATCTTTGTGGAGAATCATTTATATATTCAACCCATAAAAAGAAAGAACGAGTTAACTTGATATCGGTGGACAAAATACACCGGTTTAATGTTTACAAAAAATGTAAAGAATGCCGTCGGCGCTCTAGTTTAGGAGAACATTAACTGTTCAACCCTCTTCGCTTTAGCAGAAGTAGCAGTTTTGTCCCGGCCCAAACAACAATGGAAAATTCTAACACTCGACACAACAATGCCACATATATGTAAAGGAAAGCAGGTACGATGAACATTAAACAAAGTGCTACTTGTCGTGGAAACACAGTGGGCAATGTTTACATCCGCGAGTAATTACCAAGCTGGACAGTTCATAGTTATGTGGCCAGATGCAGACAGGTTAACAAGTAAGTATTCGAGTGTCTGAAAATTCTCAACTAACGTTGGCAACTAAGAATAATGAACCTCATCACGAAGGCCCCGCATATCATTTGCAAGGGGTGTCGCCACGTGTGTGGTGCTGGGTACACGTAGCACGGCGATCGGTCACGTCAGGCGCGCCGCTGCATATTCATGGATCACCGCTTGCCGAGCTGACTCCCCTCCTGCCCTCTTCCATATACCGGCGTGACCGGATTACAGGCGTGTATGACCTGCTGCCGTCGCTGCGGCTTACTCGCTCGTGTAATGCACAGCCCGCGATGAATACCGAGTACGCTTGCAGCGATCCCGATTTCTAACCACCTGCCAACAGCTGTTTTCCTTAGCTCTAAACTCGTTCGAAGTATACACAATTTTCCGTTGTCTAAAATCATTTCCATTTATATACACAGATATACAACAAAGTAGATTTCGTTTTAGCAAAGCCCGTGTTGAAACAAAGAAACATTTTGTTTAATACTTTAGAAATACTAAAGACTAAAGTACCGGACAAAGCACAGATTTATTCTTTCGAGAGCCGAGTTACTTGAGACGTTTCTCCCGCGGGTTCTGTGCTATTGATCATAAGTTTTTGTTTGTTCAAGATTTTGCTCTCTTTGAATAAACATAGCCCCCGGGATTTGTTTCTACACGAGACCGCTCTTCCTATTTCAGCGACTTAACACTTTAAGTTAGTTAATCATTTAAAGGAACATTCCGTTGTCTTCATAATTTGTGTTTAATACTGTTTCCTAATTAGAGTTCCGTTAAATAAGTGAACAGATCTATCAGTAGAAGCGCAGGGAGCTGGTGGGAAAAAGCGGGAGGTGGCTTCGGAACATAATATTCGGCAGATCTTTTTCCACCAGGCGTAGGAACACCTTTTATAAACGAAAATGTAAAGTTCCTACCTACTATGATATTATAACCACAAAGCAACGTATCAAAAGATACTCACGCAAATCGTCACAAAATCTCTAGAATACTAAACTTCATCAAATTTAACTAAATTTATATTAAATATCATTACGATACAGAGAATTTATCGACAACATTTTCCGTTTCAATATAAACACTGGTTAAAGGTATCGAGGTCTTTACATTAAATTAAATTACCATATGAGAAACTTTATTTGTATTTATAATCAATGAGATGTAATTGTAGTGGTACCTGAACGTAAAGTTATCAAACAAGAAGTAACATAAAGTGATTTATATATTAATTTCGATAAAAACTGCTTCCTAATTGTAACCAAATTCTATGGATAAATTTTGCCAGGATATTAGGGAAATTATAGTAGATTAATGTACTTACCTTGGCAAATACATAAAAAAAATATTCTTTTTATATCTCTAAATATTATTATTATAATAAATAATTTCATATGTATTTTTACTATAATCTTGTATTTCTTGAGTCGTGAATCGTAAAGGCATGGCAGTCGACAGGTTAATTTTGAAGAGGCATATGTTCCGAGCACGTTTGTTCTGTGCTGGTATGTTGGAGCCAATATAAATTCCTACAGCGGCAATGGCGGCGGCGGTGACACACCTCCATACCCCATAGCCTATGAGAAATGAAAAAATGGGCTACCAACTATTTACGGCACGTCAAATCGTCAACAACCAGCATTTAATATGCTTTGTGATCAGATTCGTTATCAATTTCAATAAAAATATATATGCCTTTGAACGCACGCGATGCGTCATAATGACGCCTCAACTCGGCGACATTGTAAGTATGTAGGTGGCACCGACAGGTATGTCGACTCTTGTACGATCACTCCACGCCTTGAAGGATATTACTCGCACACGACACACGTATCACACGTAATAGCACCGGCGATAATGGAGCGCAATTCAGAGGTACCAGTTCTCGTTTCCTATATAATATATTTTAGACTGAATATTAAGCGAAAATACTAAATTACTATATTATATATATATATATATAATAATTGATAAAATAGCTTAACTAAATGAGTGAACAAAGATATTGCTGAAACACCATTAGGCTTATTTGAAATTTAGGTACCTTAGAACTAATCGGATGTGAATGCAAAACAGAAACACTAATTAATTCGCTAGTTTGTTTTGTGCTCACCTACCGATAACCTCACTCCTCGTGTCTTGTCTCGGTGAATTAGACAAGTTACGTGCATCTAGAGTTTTAGTAACTTTCTCCCGGCTTATCAAGAAACCTACAACACATGCCAAGATTAACAATAACAGGTGAAGTAAACCACTTTAGAAGTGCATATGCCACGACGAATCTGAACGTATTCTATAGCGACATTATTTTATACCATATAAGTTATTCTACGTATTGTATCAAATGGCACCAAGTACGAGTGCATCTGTGGTGAAACTGATTAGAGAAGACGAACAGGCCACAAGCAAGCAGCGAAGTAACATCGGCTGGTCGATACTACTGCAACTTGCCTCAACTCCGTGCTAATCAAGTTTGCCAACAAGTTAGCTGTGTCCCCCCGCAGCTACGAGGCTTTGTGCCACCGCTACGGAGCTCTAGTGAATGTTACGAGCTCGTAGCACCAGCTACTGGCTGTCTTATCAATGAGAACGCTGGGAAACAAATACATCGCATAATGGGCGCTAGCGCGGCTCGTTGCCTCGTTTATTACATTATTACATTGCCTCTAAAGCTTTTGCTCCACTTTGTCTATTCCCATTCGCATGGAAAAGAGAAAAAAACGGAAATTACCGGAAAGTGATAATACGCGTAGAGCGCAGGTTGTTTATGTAAACAGCCGGAAAGATGGACCACCTGTTGATGGCCTACAAAACACGGCGATTTAAGATAATTTAGAACAATTTTTTTAGGCTCGACTCGTACAATAGTGTTTTCTTTAAATGGGGAAATCCGAAACCATGAAGGTACAAGAAAACTTTCTTAGGAACCATTAAATCTTTTTTTGTGAAAACAATTTTGGCATAGTCAATTTTTTGCTCAAGCGTGAGTTGTCCATAAAAATGAATAAAATTGATCAAAATTTTTTTTAGCGTTAATCGTTTTTTAGTGATCTTCACCTATGTTTAGGAATCGAAGGTGGAATTATGCAGGAACTGCAATATCTACTAGCCGCTTGCACGAGTCTTTCTGTCCTTTTTTAATTAGTAGACTTGAGGACTTCTAAATTACTTTCAGGAATACATTAGGTCGTTTACCTCAAACTTCAAACAAACTGACGCGACGAAAACGAAGTCTGTGTAATAATGCGGTGTTGCTTTCTATTTACGTAATTCTCTTTAACTTAATTATTTCCAAATAAAGCAACAACAACATCCTATTAATTAAAACCTATGTTTTTATCGAATTCTCAGGTTTTCGCGATTGTTACACACACGAAATGAAACCATATTTTCGAATCTAAATGGAATATTTCCATACCCACCCATCCACACATGTTGTAGGAATAGGTGCGCATTTGACCTCCACCTTGCCGGATGGAAAATGACGATGAGGTCGATGATGAATTATGCACACCTATATAATGGCTATTCACTCTCGCCTTGAATAGGCCCAAGTTATAGCGTTCGGGGAACAAATTTTTGTAGTAGTAGTAGAGTTCCTTGTGAGAGAGTTCATCCAGGTTAGTACTGCCACCTTACCTATTTCTGCCGCCACGTAATAATGTCAGCATTACTGTGTTCCGGTTTTGAAGGCTAAGGGTGCTGGTGATATTACAGGCAAATAGGAATTGTCAACTTATGTTTCAGGGTGGCGGGCGTAGTAGCAGTGCCCCTCAGATCTTTGCGATTTAAAGCTCTGAGTGGCACTGCAACTGTTATGGATAGACCTGTAGCGTACCATCAGGCGCACGACTTATAAAAAAATCTGCGGGCAGAGAATTCCAGGCTAATTTGTAATTATTAAAGTTCTAAATTAATATAGGTTTAATTTGAAACCTTGTATATAAGTGAATAAGGCCTGTTAAACATCATAAATACAGTAAAGCTTTTATTAACATAGTTTTCTTCTCAGCCCTTCGCTAAACACTTAAACATAAGGTCGAAAATCAAGAGATTCGATATTGAGAGTCCTTTATTTGAGTTACGATACGAAAATTGCCTGTCTCACCCATTCCGCTCCATATGTCGACAACACCTTTTTTCCAATGCACAATCAGCGCTCAGCTTTGCCGACCGATATCGCTATTTCCATTACAAGGCCGCTGTCCCAATGCACGACACCTTGACCGTACAAATCGAATCCTATTCGCTTTTTGCTGCTCGCATATTCGATGTACCAGTTTCGAATGTAGCGTCTACATCGAAACACAGGTCTGAGAATATGAAGGAGCACCAGTAGAACTCCTTGTGAAAGAATATCACCATACCTATTTCTGTCTCCAAGCAAATTTGTGAGTATTACAGCGTTCTGACTTTGAAGGGTGCTGGTGAAATTACAAACATCTGGGACTTGTCAATTGAATACCCCAAGTGACGAGCGTAGTGGCGATCAGATCTTTGTAATTTAATGCTCTGAGTGGCATTGCATCTGTTATGGATAGGCGTGTCGCTTACCACCAGGTGTACGACTTGTTCGTCCCGTTTATTGATATCATAAAAAAAACAGAACTTTTTCTAAGCTTCTAAAAATATTTGTTTATACAACCGGTGTACCGAAGAGTTACTCGTATATACACGTAGGTAACTCATACTTTACCAATACAATCAAAAATCATGGAGCAGACATGAAAGAAAAATACACAACGATCACAATGACGAATGGCGTTTTCCGCAACTCAGAAGTACTATAAATGATTCAGAAGTATAGCAAAATGCTTGTAAATTGTCATCAGACGTACATGGTACTCGTTTAATCGATTCCTTTTATTTTCTCTCGTTGTAAATAAGAAAAGGACGTAAGGTTTTAATTTGGTTTTAATAAAATACCTAATTAGTCGACGCCTGTAGGATACTCTATTAACTTAGACGGCATATATTTGTATTCAAGTCTTAACAAAAACTAAGCCTCTATTCCCTTTCTTACTAATAACGGGAGGGAGGTGCAGTAAACTTAAATTCAGTTTAATTTGCAATTGCTCGAATCGACGCCACGAACACACGGCAATTTGCTTAGTATAAAATGAACGAGTTTATTCTGTCTGCTTTTGAAAATTAAAGTGAAATAGGTCAGAAGACACGGGTTTACATCGTCTAGTAAATCGCTTCATAAATCAACGGAAGGCGAAAGGAGAATCCTTCTTTCGTAACGAGCAATGCATTATGCGCTAGATACCTACTAGGTATATACTAGTATCAACCGTTTGTAATTAAGTTTGTTTTATTATTATTGCATTTCACGTCGTATAATGCCACTGTTGCCGACTATAAATCACTTTTTTTCAAATTTGGTGTATAATTTTTTTTTGTAAAATGTAATTATATTTCATCCTTAATTATCGTAGTTTCATTAAATGTATAATCATTTTTTTTACAATATCAAGTGACGGGACGAACAAATCGTGCGCCTGATGGTAAGCTATACGCCTGTCCGTAACAGTTGCAGTGCCACTCAAAGATTTAAATCGCAAAGACCTGAGGGGCATTGCTACTGCGCCCGTCACCCTGAGACGTAAGTTCACAAGTCTCATGAGCCTGTAATTTCACCAGCACCCTTACCCTTCAAAACAGGAACACAGTAATGATGACATTA
>NW_020653854.1:11686560-11689120 GCF_003589595.1 Hyposmocoma kahamanoa | reverse complement strand
GGAACACAGTAATGATGACATTACTGCCCAGCACCCTTACCCTTCAAAGCCGGAACACAGTAATGATGATATGCTTGGCGGCAGAAATAGGTAAGGTGGCGGTACTTCCCAGGACGAACTCTTTCACAAGGAGTTCTACTACATACTATTGATTACGCACTTTTAACTATTGAGATGTTGATTGTGATGGTAGCCGTAAAAAATCAACATTCTCGTTAATTTATCACTCAGACGTCAGCTACCCTAACTCGTAAATAAACTTTTTTTGTATTCCACAGATAAAGTACGTACCTAAGAAACTTTGTGGCAGTTGTAAGCACAACACATATTGACAATGGCGCAAAGTATACAAATACAAAATATTTAATTTAACAGAGCCAAGTGTTGCCTGGACTATAATATGTAAGTCGTTGGGAATAAACGTGTTCTTGTCGAAACCACAACTGTCATTGTTGATAGTCGAAGTTCATTTTTTAAAATAACGCCACTCAAGCAATCGTAAAAGATAAATAATTTTTTTATGACACCAAGTGACGGGACGAACATGTGGTGCGCTTGAAGGTAAGCGACACACCTGTTAATACAACAGTTTCAGTGACGCTCAGAGCTTTCAATCGCAATGATCTGAGGAGCACTGCCGTAGTGCCCGACACCCGGAGTCATAAGTGCCTATAATTTCTCCAGCACGCTTGCCCTATAAAACCGGAACACAGTAAAGTGAGCATCATCGCTTGGCGGCAGAAATAAGTAAGGTGGCAGTACTTCCATGGACGAACTCTTTTACAAGGAGCTCTATTGCTACATACTGAATAACAACAACTTTTACATACGTACTTAAGCATTGAATTGTATTGAAAGGGTTGTAACCCTAACTAGCCGTGAACAGGTTCACGGCAATGAATCGGGAAACTTCCGGTCCACAAAATTTATTAAAGAAGTAAAGTTTAAAGAAAGGGCCCTAAATGGGCCGAGTAACTGAATTACAGATATAGGTACACGAAGGCTGTAGGCTTATAAATTATTACACATGATTTAGCTTATTAAATGATTACAAACGTAGTAAAGAACCAGAATTAGCGATTATTCGCGATGGATTTTGGAACAGCTCCGACTGTTGTGGCGGTCGAGCTGGGAGTGACCATGGTATGAAAAAAAAAATGAGAAAGTGAAGGAAGATGGAACAATTCAAATTTAAAATTTAAATACATGTAAAATAAAAAATTATAGGATACAAGCGGAGAGAGACGATACAAAGAGGTGAGATGACGGTGTAAGGAGGTCACACCGTCACAGAGTAAATAAATACGACGGCTACTACGCACATGATGTACATGATTTATACTCTGTTTACACTCACGCTACAACTGAATAGAGATGCCTCTATATAAATCAATTGCATAACTCAATTTACGTTAAGTACCAATTTCATTTTCATTCATCCTCGCGTATCAGATGACGTAGGTTATTTATGTCGTACTCACGCAAGAAATATCTTCATGTCATACAAACTGGCATTGTTCGTATTAAAATAAAATATATATCGTAACAAAATAAAACAGCACAACTCTGGTCCAAAATTCTGATCAGAGTAACAACAACATACCATGACTGCACAGAACTATAACTATATAACTACATGATTAAACTCACAACAGGTATATAATGTTCATGTTTACAAAACAGGCAGTGACTTAATATATCTGCTACAACATTATCATTAGTCGGCTGATTTAACAATTCAATATCATTTTCTAACAGTTGCTTTATGTAGTAAAACCGAATGTCAATATGTTTAGTACGTTTTAATCGAATAAGATTAGAGGCAAATTTTCGTTATACAGACGACAAGATGTAATCTGACCAAGAGTGCTCGCAAGAAGACAGCTTAAATATATCGTAACAAAATAAACAGTAGAGCTCAGATTAGAACTTCTAATCAGAATGACAATAACATAAAACAAAGTTATAAAGAAACATACAAAGCTTACATATCAATAATGCATACAGAAATTCATTTTGAAAATCACAATTGTGTACACGAACAGTATATTACATTGTACTGCAATAAACTAACACAAACTTTATATTATTTTTAACGTTTATATAGCTTAACGTCATTTTAAATAAACACACTATGCACAAACTCAGTAAAATACACAACATTATTTCAATAACTTTGAGGACAATGTTTGATTGCAACAACCACAAAACTAAATAATCACGGTTGAAATTTGTACATTCCAGTATAAACGAGTAATATTCCGTCCAGCTGAGAAACAATAAGTGATATAACTATGATATTACTTGTATCGGCTCCAACTGTCGGAAAGAAGTTGGGCAATAAACGCCGCACAAAAATATTGTCTACAGAAGTTGTGATGATGGAACGTTCAGCCATCTGCAGTGTTCACTGTTCACGTCTATCGAAATAGTTTGCTCGTTTATAATCATCATGTGTAGTTTGCACATGGTACACAAAGGTCGTATTATAAATAGTGTGTATCTGTATATATTTCATTTATATTATGAATCATATTAGCATTATAATTATTAATACAAA
>NW_020653854.1:11650569-11686160 GCF_003589595.1 Hyposmocoma kahamanoa | reverse complement strand
ATGTTAGCATTCTCAAGTAAAAATAAATAACTCGTAAGGAAAAAACTAGTGGAAAAATGTGTCGAGTTCAAGATTTTGTAGTAGGTACGCATGCAACACTCTTTCTTATTGAGAAATGTATTACGATAAGTTTCCGGAATGAATAAGAAAAAATACTATAAATTGTCGGAAATGAATTTATTGTTTCTCAAAATATTCTCCGTTAGCGTTAATACACTTTTTCATATGAATGAACCAATTTTGAAAACATTTATGCCACTCCTCCGTGACAATCTCTGAAACATATTTTTCAAACTCTTCGACAGCCTCTTCAGGTGATGAAAATCGTTGACCGCGTAACTGGTTCTTAATTAATTAAATTTTTATTGAATTGATATTCAATAAATTTTTGTGAAATTACTCCACTAGTTTGTAATAATTATTAATACAAAGATCGAACACTCAGAAAAAATTCCTTCGATCCGGTCGGATGGTTCTTAATTTTTGGAAATAAATAAGAGTCACAAGGTGCCAGGTCGGGACTGTACCCGGGATGGCTCAAAAGGTTAACGTCGTTCACTTTCAAAAATTTATTTGTCTGTCTGGCCGTATGAGAACTGACATTATCGTGGTGCAAGATGATACAGCGGTTACGGTTATTTTTACGGAGTTTGTCAATAACTTCCGGCAAACAAATAGTCGTGTACCAATCACTATTCACGGCACAACGATTATCCAAAGCAACAGTAGCCACGTGTCCAGTTTTATTAAAAAAGGAAGCAATTATCCGCTTAGAGGCACTTTGCACGCGCGCCACTTTGGTTGGTTCGACTCATCTCGGAAGACCCATACGCTCGATTGCTGCTTTGTTTTGGGATCGTAACTATAATTCCATGTCTCGTCACCTGTTACTATGTCCCATACCAAAGTTGACACACCTTTGTTGAATCTGGTAAGCATGGCATTGTACCCAGTGACGCGATCCGTTTTTTTTTGAGCCTCAGTCAAATTGTGTGGGATCCACCGAGAGCACAGCTTTTTCACACCCAAATGTTTGTGTAGTATTGATTGTATTTCACTCATGCCTAAAGATGCCCGAATCACATGGTATGTCACATGCCTGTTTGTTTTAATCTTACGGCGCACAGAATCGATGTTTTTGTTGTTCACAGCAGTGGACGGGCGACCATCACGAAATTCGTAACTGAGATCACACGACCGCGTTTGAACTCTGCTAACCAGCTATAAATAGTCGTCTTGCATGGTGCTTCATCGCCAAAAGCAGTTTGAAGCCGAGCGAAGCTCCGCTGAGCTATTACATTACACTTAAAGTCGTAGAAAATCATACTACGAAAATTTTCACGATTTAAATCCATGGTGATGTAGACAACCAATTTCTAAAATGACGCCACAATATAAAAACAAGTGTCAGTCAGATCAAATAAACTATATTCTATAGCCATACAGTTCCATTTTCAAATGTTGTAATTAATTTTTAAATATTGTTTATATAAGTGGCCAGTTCCGAAAACTTATAGTGCGCCCTATGTATAATTAAAGCATTTAGACGGTTTGTTTTATAAATTACGCTACAATAGTTTGGGAAGATACATATATTTCTATAAACAAAGGTCAAGAAACTTTAACAGAATAAGTTCGCTCAATTTTAAATGCTATTGGTAGCGACGCAAATAAACGCAGACGTACTTATATCGGGATTTATCTGTGCCATAACATAAATGTAAAAATTCGTACATAGTTTTATATGGCAAATTATATAGCGTCTCCAACATTCACAAAAAGAAATAACACGTTGTATACAATTCATACGATTCCTAGCGAAAATTGTCAACCACAAAACTACAACTACAAAATCATGACACGTATCCAGGAAAGTGATCGTTATTCAAATCTTTGGCTACGATTCTAGGGTAGGACCATAGTATATTAAGACAAGTATGGTAACTACATTCATAGGCAGCAGCGCGGCGTATATGCGTGTACGCCCGCCACACACTGTATTTACATATAAATAAAAGGCGCGTGAGACGACCAGCGCTATGCAACAAGAGTGCATCGCGAAATTATGCGGATGTGTGTGTCCGTACACGAATAGTATAGTAATACAAGTATGGTAACTCCATAAAAACATATCAGCGCGATTTGCATGTGTGCGCATCCGCCGTGTGCCGTCTACTCGTGTATCTCACGATGCAAAACGCTAGTTGTACCACACCTTTCAATATAAAAATAATAATAATAATAATAACGCTCACACTCAACATAGCCCCGCACTAGGGAAACCCTGTGTCGCGGGTGCCATGGACACACACATAGACAACCACAAATTACACCCAAACTCACGAGAGAAACAAATGTAGGCCATACAAATATTTCTCCCAGCCCGGGAATCGAACCTGGGACCTCTGCGTGGCAGTCTGGCATGGTAACCGTTCGGCCACGGAGGCAGTTAATATATATTATGCGAATGTTTTCGTCTGTACACGGAAAACTATACTGTACAGTCATCTTATATTTTGAGTAAAGCCGTACGATTTGTACGATTCACACAAGTGTTGTCTACTCACACTTATGCCAAGACTGAATAGAGGTGCCTCTGTATAAATCAATTACATAGCTCAATTTACGTTAAGTACCACTTTCATTTTCATTCATCCTCGCAGTATCAAATGACGTAGGTCATTTATGTTGCTCGTACTCACGCAAGAAAGATCTTTACGTCATACAAAATGCCTTTGGTCGTCGTTTACATAAGTTAGAGAAGTTTAGTTTATCTTGAGATATAAAGGGTGGATAGGAAGGGCGGAAAGTTGTAGAGATCACATAAAATGTAAGTTTCTATATCTAATTGCGATTTGTGGGTCACAGCCGGAAGCCTGTTTTACAAATTAAAATTTCATGACACAGTCCATAAATTCAAGATTTAATTTTTAATTATCATTGTGAGCTTATTGTTATACTATATATACTTGTACTATAACAATTAGAAACAAATTTTCTGTACCCACCCGATCGAGTATACAGGGTGGAAATTTGTAATGCCACTTGGAAGGAAAGCACGTTAAATACTGAATATAGAAATTTTTACTTAAAGGAGACATTCCTTTATTTTTAAAAAGAAATAATACTGCATTCAAAGATTTTCTAAAATTATTAGAATAGAATAGAATAGAATACATTTATTACATAATGTATTCAGTTTTGGCATAAGTGTGAGTAAAATTGCTAGCCACACGTGGGAATCGAACCCGCTAAAATCTTTATAAAAATGCACCCTGTACTTTTATTAAATCAATCGATAGGGTCAATTATGAGGATGAAATCTCTCTTACAAACCATGAAATCTGGAGTTATAAATTCAATGGGTCAAGTTAGAGCACTTTTACTGAAAGGTCCATCAGATTACTTGTTAATTATCGTTGACGTCATTTATCCATTAAAATGACGAAGTACTATTTAGATAAGAAGATTGCAATTTGCACATGTTTGTAATACAGTCTTCGGTCAGTGGCATGAGGTAATTTAAATATGGAACATTTTATTTGAAAATGGAGCTCATTTCGAGCAACTAATTAGTTAGATTACCATTTTTTTCGTTTTATTAAAATACGTTAAGATTCAATGGTTTTTTTTTAATTTAATTAACCAATTTTGTGAGAGAGATTTTATTCTTATAATTAATCCTATCGATCGATGCAATAAAAGTGCAGGGTGTATTTATTTCAGATTAAAGCGGGTTCGATTCCCGCGTGTTGCTAGAAATTTTCGAAAATCAATGGATGCAGTTTTGTTTCTTTTCAAAAATAAAGGAATGTTTCCTTTAAGTAAAAATTTCTATCTCCAGTATTTAGAGTACTTTCCCTCCAGGTGGCATTACAAATTTCCACCCGGTATAACCAGAAATAGAGACGAAATGTCATTTAATTTGTTTGAAAACTATTCTGCCAAATCATTACTGCGCTACGATTGGCCAGCCCGAATTCGTAACAATTGACGGGTATCGTCAATTGTTTTACTTCAAATCGGCCAGTTTAACTTGAGCTTTGCTAGAATGGATGAAAATTTGAAAATTACATATTTATATTTAATTATCGACGAAGTGTGATTCCGTTTGTTTTGTAATTAGATGTTTTGCTGTTTTTTCCACATACCGAATCGAATGGAACAGCCCCAATAGTTAGAGATATTATCTTTATTACAATAAATACGGAATATTTTTGGAATGTAGACGTACACACAGATCAGTTATTGGAGCTGTACTATTTCAGCTTTCTGATTTGCGATTTCAGTGCAAACGAGATTTGATATTTATACATAGTATTCTATACATATAACTGAACACAATATACTACATAATATAAATATTTATGTAATTTATTTAAGTTTACTCATATATTCGCGACACCCACGTCCGGTACTCAGTCGGTTTTAGGGCCCACTGAAAATCAGCGTGACAGCCTTTTCTCGATGGTGACAATAGCTGAGTGGGATCCTGTTACATACGCCACAGCCACACACATGACATTCAATCTAATTGTGTTGAATATTTAATGTTTGCTTTGTAGTTGTGTACGATTTTATTTTTATTCCTTTTTTTTTCCTGTTATTTTATTTTTTGTTTATCATATCCTGTCCTATTCTATTTAAAAGTGATATAAGTCCCATTTTCCTGATGAGTTGCCAGGGATGGATGGCCCTTATTTCGTCTCTATTTTCTGGTTATATACTCAATGACCCGCCGTAGACACTTTTTATTAACATCGTCCTGACAATACACACTCTTTTACACAACGTTCAATAGCGTATCTTTTTACTTGACTTGTCATATGTCACACGGCTTTCAGAATACAAATGGCTATGTCCCAAATATAAAGAGTTTCATCAAGGTTGACGCTCCATCCTTTACCGGCCTACACACTGTCACCCCTCTGCTATTAGGCAAAGTGCCACAAGTGCACATCGCTTTCGGTTTTGGGAAAGATGGCGACCGACAACGCTTATTAACAACGTGAAGTACTTGTTTGCGGATCAGGTGATCATATTCTACTTATTTTTGTAAAGTTTATAATTTGTTCTGCAACAAATCGTCTGAGAATGCGTTAAACTGTATCTGAGTAAACTAAGCATTATACAAATAGTATTTGAAATTAAATACTGTCGTAATTCAAAATTGTGGAATTGAGAAAACACGGTTTTTATTGTAATTTATTAATTTATTAACTATAACAAACTAGTGGAGTAATTTCACAAAAAATAATTGAATATCAATTCAATAAAAATTTAATTAATACGGTTTTTATTATTCATAATTTTGGTGAAATTACGGGCACATGAGACGTGACAACTTATGTCACAGGGTTACGGGCGCAGTGGCACTTAAGATCTTTGCAATTTAAAGCACTGACTGGCACTGCAACTGTTATGGATAGGCGTGTCGCTTACCACCAGGCGCACGACTTGTTCGTCCCGTCACTTGGTGTTATAAAAAAAATAGTTATCTATTTATAAACGAGGATATATGTTTTTTGGTTTCATACTGTAGTTGTATGAACGTTCAAATCATGTTTTCTTGAAATCAAGTTTATGGCTTCATATGCGAAATATTCTTAGGTCCTCCACCCAAAAACCCTATACACAAATACTACTCGTACAAACACACTCTCTACACAAAAACACACAGGCGCAAACATTCTTCAGTTGTTTGGACAATGCTTCCTTTTTATATTGTTTTAATATAATAATAATAATAATAAAGAACTTAATTTATCTACAATGAGTACAGTAATATATCGTCAGTAAAGGTAAGAATCTCAGCTTAAGCTGTTTTTCAGACCTCACCCTTTTGAAGAAACTCGGTACATTTGAGATAAGAGTTACGTGACGCATCTCGACCTGGGGCCTTACCATGAACTCTTATTACAGGTCAGTATAGGTTCGTAACGACAAAAAAGCCGGATGGTGATATACACTTCATGTAGCGCTGTCCTAAACTGAATCGTAATAAGAGTTCATGGTAAGGCTCTAGCTCCACTAAAACAAAACAGCCATTAATACTAAATCATTTACAAAAAAAAAAATTTACTACTTAAACCTATAAACATATTGGTACCTATGTCATTTAATCACGCATCGTAATTTTGAACAATCTGATTTGAAATTTGAATAGAGATGAACAGTACACATAAATAATACAAAATTAAAAATGTTGGTTAAAACCACGTATACGAGAATTACTAGCCGAATACTGCCTCGAAAGTAGTCAAAATTTGCATTTTTTTTTTTTGAAAGCCCATCACGTATGGTTATATTGTATATCACATGGTTAACTACAATTAGTTTCGCTAAAGAAATTTTTATTTCCTGCACTCAATGATCTTAATCATTGCCTGAACTGTAGTAATTTGTATACAGTTAATAACCCAAAGTTAATAAAATACAAAAAATGTAATTTAAAAATAGAAATTGAAAGAATATCGACACAGACAAAAACTTAAGATTAATTTATATATAATAAAGATATTTTAACATTTGCTGCAAGATTTACTGCGTTCCTGCGTGCTGGTGACATTGCAGGCACATGGGACTTAACAAATTACGTCTCTGGGTGACGGATGCAGTGGCAGTCTTTGTTATTTAAAGCTCTGAGTGGCACTGTAACTGCTATGAACAGATGAGAGAGAGAGAGAAGAAGGCGTGTCGCTGCATGACTTTTTCGTCACATCATCATATAAGTGTAGTAAAAAAAATCATGAAAGTATAGGGGATCTAACGGACACAACTGGCCATTATTTGAAGTCAATGTAATTAGTAATTTGTATTTAAATTAAGTACGGCCTTAAAATGTATTTTGTAATTATCATTTTAAATATCTTACGATGTGTTTTATAACTGATATTTCTAATACTCGCGTGGTATGGTCTGGTTAATGGTGATAATTGTATTATGTATTTTGAATAAATAAGTTTAAAATACCGTATTTTCTATTTTAGTTAAGACATAGCCAATACTTTGCCAAGATCTGTTCACCTGGAATAGTTAAGACTATCAAAGTCCACAGCACTGTGACAATTATCCAGTGACGAAACTTCTAAGAATTTCCCTCGCAATAGTTTGTGATGTGACATAATATAATGTTCTTCCAGCAGTCCCTTATACAGGAAACTATAACCTGAACAACAAGTTGAAAGAAATTTGCATGTACAGTACATTTATGAAAATATATTTTTTTTCTATGAAAAATAGTGACAAACGTAACATTAATACCAGGAATAAAGATGGCTATCCTTGACAATTATCTTCACAAAGTCACAAATTAGTTTAAGCGGTCATGTGTACGGTTCTATCACAGACATATAACTAGATATCTGCCGTAGGCAAACTAAAACGTGGCTAAGTGACAAAATATTTTTTGAGATATCACATAAAACCATTACCCAGTTTTAAAATATTGAAATTGTTTAATGATATTTCTGCTATGCATCGTTAGGGTAAGTTCCGATACGTTAACTAATTTTAAGTATTTATAAAAGAGAATTTTGTGCTCTATTTTTTACTATTTAAAAAGTCAAAGTCAAAGTCAAAGATGATTTATTCCATAGGTAAAATAAATTTACACTTGAAAACGTCACATTTAAGGTACTGCTCGTTCACTACGCTGACCTCCCTGAGAAGAACGAGCAAGAAACTCTAGGGATTGCTCTTTTCAAATAAACTTAAATGCTATGGAATACATTTTGAATCAAATTTGTGTGGATTCTGGAGCCATGTCGTCTTTCCATACATCTTTATCTAACACGTAGTCTTCAATTTTGTAATATGATTTTTCGATCAAAATATTTTTAATGTAGTTTTTAAACTTAGGAAATGATAAACTTAATATATGCTCCGGAATCTTATTGTAAAAACGTATACAGTTCCCCATAAAAGAGTTGTTTACCTTGGTTAAACGAAATCGTGGTACCATGAGTTTGGACTTAGCTCTAAGGTTAATATTATGGATATCTTCTTTCTTATTGAAATTATGTATATTTTTACGGGCATATAAAATATTTGAGTAAATGTACTGTGATGCCACAGTCATGATACCAGTCTCCTTAAACTTTTCTCTGAGAGATACCCGAGAGTCTAGACGGTACACAGAACGAATCGCTCGTTTTTGCAATACAAATATGGTTTGAATATCTGCCGCTTTACCCCACATGAGAATCCCGTAGGACATTATACTATGGAAGTAACTAAAGTAAACTAGTCTAGCAGTACTAACATCGGTAAGCTCACGTATTCTGCGGACTGCGTATGCAGCGGAGCTTAATCTGCTGGCCAGTGACGATATATGTGGAAACCACTGAAGTTTACTATCTAAGGTCACTCCCAAGAAGACTGCTTTATTAACAAGGTCTAACTTTTCTCCGTTTATTTCTATGCTTGGACTAGTCGATTTTACGTTAGGTAATTCAAATTTAACACATTTTGTCTTCTTGGCATTAAGCAATAAATTGTTAGCATTAAACCAATAAACTACTTTAGAGAGGGTATCATTAATACGGTCATAGTTAATGTCATGTCTGTCTGTTTTAAAAATCAAGGATGTGTCATCAGCAAACAACACTATTTCGCAATGGTCCTTAACAAAGAATGGCAGATCATTAATATAAATCAGAAAGAAAACGGATATTATACCATTTGTCTATAATAAGATTGCGGTTGATATTCAAAATTTGCCATTCACAAGTTTTAAAACTACAGTGCAACAAAATGTTTATACTAAAGTTTATTACATAGGGCGCACTATAAGTTTTCGGAACTGGCCACTTACATAAACAATATTTAAAAAGCAATCACAACATTCGGAAATGGAACTCTGGCTGTAGAATACAGTTTATTATGATTTCATCTATCTGTCACTTGTTTTTACATTGTGGCGTCATTTTAGAAATGTATATTGTATATTAAATATATACATCACCATGGATTTAACTCATGAAAATTTTCGTTGTATGATTTTCTACGACTTTAAGTGTAATTTAAACGGCTTTTGGCGATGAAGCACCATGCAAGACGACTATTTATTGCCGAATTCAAAAGCGGTCGTGTGAATCTCAGTGATGAATTTCGTGATGGTCGCCCGTCCACTGCTGTGAACAACAAAAACATCGATGCTGTGCGCCTTATAATCAAAACAGACAGGCATGTGACATACCATGAGATTTGGGCATCTTTAGGCATAGGCATGAGTCAAATACAATCAATACTACACAAACATTTGGATGTGAAAAAGCTGTGCTCTCGGTGGATCCCATACAATTTGACTGAGGCTCAAAAAACGGATCGCGTCCCTTGGTGCAATGCCATGCTTACCAGATTCAACGAAGGGGCGTCAAATTTGATGTGAGACATAGTAACAGGTGATGAAATATGGATTTATAGTTACGATCCCAAAACAAATCAGCAAGCGAGTGTATGGCTCTTTCGAGACGAGCCGAAACCAACCAAAGTGGCGTGCATGCAAAGTGCCTCTAAGCGGATGATTGCTTCTTTTTTAATAAAACTGGACACGTGGCTACTGTTGCTTTGGAGAATCGTTGTACCGTGAATAGTGATTGGTACACGATCATTTCTTTGCCGGAACTCATAGACAAACTCCGTAAAAGTAACCGTAAACGCCATATCATCTTGCACCACGATAATGCCAGTTCTCACACGGCCAGACAGACAAATGAATTTTTGAAGGTGAACAACGTTGACCTTATGAGACATCCCGTGTATAGTCCCGACCTGGTACCTTGTGACTTATTTATTTCCAAAAATTAAGAACCAGTTACGGTTAACGTTTTTCATCACCTGAAGAGGCTGTCGAAGAGTATGAAAAATATGTTTCAGAGATTGTCACGGAGGAGTGGCATAAATGTTTTCAAAATTGGTTCATTCGTATGAAAAAGTGCATTAACGCTAACGGAGAATATTTTGATAAACAATAAATTCATTTCTGGCCATTTATAGTATTTTTTTCTTATTCATTCCGGAAACTTATAGTGCGCCTTACGTATACAGCTTCTGCGTATGCTCATATGATTGCAATTCGAGCCTTAAATGCAGCCCTTTTAGGTGTGTCACAGTGGTAATGGACCTACAAGCCCTGGCTAGTAATAAAGCACCATCAATACCATTTTATTTGTTTATCTTTTAGGTTTCCTGAAGACCCACTTCTTTACGAATGAGCAGTAGAGTTTAATCAATGTGAATAACAATATTTGACTATTAATAATAAATATATGTTTTCCATTCATTTTTAAACACATGGAGGCAAGAACTTGTGCTAAAAGCATTACAATATCAACATAAATAATTGTAAATAGGTTATGTATCTCAATAAAGTATCCATTCATGTAGAGATAGCAAATTAAACACCAATAAAACCATTTGTTCGGACCTGGTTCGAATCCGGATGCGTCACGCGGGACTCGTTGGCGGTAATCGGATCTCCGTCATCGAGTGTTACTCATGAATTTTGCTTCATTCAGATTTTTCTTGTTTACCTGAACATACCGTATATCGCAAATACTAATATTCAGTATTTTGTGGAACAATTTGAAAATAACCTATCAATTGTAAAAAACAGACCTCAAACGTTCGCCTAGAGGATAGCTTTCGCTGTGTTCATTACATCTAATTGCCAAATTTTATTGAAATCGGTTAACGGAAAGTGAGTGAAATTTCATAAACCGGACACATCTTCTAATTTGTCACCCTTAGAGGTGGAACACTTTTTTATAAATTAGACCACTATCGAGGTACCCCCTTTACAACAAAAAAGAATCATCGAAATCGGTTGAGGAATGTCGGAGTAATCGCGTAATACACACACACACACACACACACACACACACACACACACACACGCGCGCGCGCGCACACACACACACACACACACACACACACACACACACACACGCACGCACGCACGCACACGCACCCGCACCCGCACTCGCACGCGCACGCTCACGCGCACGCACAAGCACACGCACACGCACACGCACACGCACACGCACACGCACACGCACACGCACACGCACACGCACACTTTACTTACGCTTTACTTTATTGCCAACTTTTATCGAAATTCATTCTGAAATTTAATATTTAATATATTTAACCGTGATCATGGGACCTATAAAGGGCCCAAAACGTCGGTTTGTTTGAAAAAACAAGTATACGCGATTAAAATCCGGAAAAACAGTTTCATTTCCTATGTGTAACAATCGCGAAAACCTAAGAACTCAATTTTAATATTTTTTCGAGGACATTGATTTGATATATTTCTGTTAGTATACGAGGAGCACGCCAGTAAAGCGCCCAGCCGGCATGATTTTTTCCGAGATCTTCAACATTTATCGTCATATTTCAGCCAACTTACACAAAACTAAATAAATTATACACTTAAACCTTCCTCATGAATCACTTTGTCTATTGGTGGAAACCGCATAAAAATCCGTTCAGTAAGTTTTTAAGTTTAATGCGATCAGACAGACAGGCAGACGCGATAGTGATAATATGTAGTGATTATACATTACAAGATATGTAACATATCTATATTTTATACACAAAATGTACGAAATACGAAGATTATTGTTACACGTGCGGTGCAGTGCGGCCCGCCATAATGTGCGTGAGCCTTTAGATTATTAGGTACTTTGAGTCATTTCTTGTCATCATTGTGTGAATTTTTTATCACGATTGGCCGTCCCTGAATCTGGTCGCCCAAGACCCGGGCCTACTGGGCCTTTGGGCAAATCCGCCACTGGTACCAATAGGTATTAAATACCCGACGACGCTGTCTTGGGTATGTGTACATACTCGTATATATTACATCGTTTGATCGTTGTCAAATCACGTAACTTACTAAGATGATAGGATCATGTTCTGCGCGACGCGTTTAGATTAAGCCCCCTTTTATGTTAATTAACAGTTCGTTTCTATTTTAAGTACTGTAACCTGAGCACGTAGCTCAGGTTGCGTAGCGAGAGGTACTTTATAAATATAAACTGGGATAATCTTCAAAATCAGATATTTATTGTATTTTTTTACATGTTCACTTACGGAGGCTATTTCTAGATCTGTCAAGATGTTCTTTTCTCTATCCTATTTTTTTAAACCTAGACTACAGTACTATCAAATACATGCTTTTCTGCTTACATGAAACTAATAAAGTTAGTTTTAAATCGACAAAGCTCTGAAAGTCCACAAACACTCAACGTCTATAGGAAATGAAACTATTTTGCCGGATTTAAATCGCGTATATTTCTTTTTTCAAACAAACATATTGTATTTTTTGATTTTTTTCGTTTCATTATACGTACCGTCTAGTACTAGTTTTTAATTTTATAGTTTTATTTTATTCCAACAAGTTTAACCACCTACTCCCTATTACTATTACTTAGTAAAGTCTCATTATTCAAGGGATGGGGCCTGGTAACTTGTAATGCAGGTAAAATACCTACATCAAGCACCAGCTCCCACAATATAGTATTGTACATTACTTAGATTTATATTGTTTTTAGCCGACTTCAAAAAAGGAGGAAATTCTTAATCCGTCCGTATGTTTTTTGTACGTATATTACACGATAACTCTTAATTTGTGAACCGATTTGGATCATTCTTTTTTAAATTTGAAGAAAATATTCCTCCAAGGGTGGCAAACTAGCTGATGAATCCGTTTTCGTGCACTGTCGGTGACCGATTGCAATAAAACTTGGCGAATAGAATAATTCCACGAACTTTTGAGGTCGGTCTTTTAGTACTCGGTACTGATTAATTGTTTTGTATTATGTAGTGACAAATAAACATATTATTTATCATTATAGATACGTATCAATGATATTATAATTACAACAACACAAAGTTTGACATATCTAACTCTCGTCGTAGTTAGTGATATGTAATCATAAATTTGAAAACCTCTGTAGTGGCGTGGTTTGCACACAAGTTTTCATGGTGTTGCTATCTCTGAAGTCCGAGGTTCGATCTCCAACAGGGTCAATGAAAACTAACTTTTCTATTTTGTCTGGTGTTTGTGGTCTGTTTGTACTGTTGTTTCCGATTTCCATAACACAAGTGCTTAGTTAGTTACTTTAAAATCAGAGCGTAATATAATGTTGTCTAATATTTATTAACATTAAACAAAATTATATACACTAATCGAATCAATTCGATTTTCATAAACCTTTCGCGCCCAATCACACGAGGAGAAAGTTTTCGCGCGGCCGCCGCGCGGCTTCATGTACTACTACATTTATGGCGAATCTGAATTCTATTTACTAGGCAACAACATTTAAATTTATGTGAATAACACAACCGCGCGGACCAAATTCAAGCCAGACTCTCCCGCGAGCCCGAGACGCTCATTTAAGTTAAAACGTAAAACTAAATGAGTAGAGCGTATTTTGCCATGACAGACGCACGCGGTCGCTACGCGGCGGCAATCCTCGCGGGGTGAGCGCGATGAAATTCGTGTCGAATAAATGTGCCCTTCTAATCTAATATTGTATTTTGTAATAAAAATAATTTAATAGCACATAGTAGGTATTTGTTGTTGTTGTGGTTGTCTACTTTGCTTACATGTTTTACGAAAGCTATTTCATTATGGGTAGGGCAGCGTAGAAAATCCCTGGCTGGAATGAACGAAAGAACGCTTTGTGCACCTAAATTATACCCTACGTATATATGTGCAAGTTTGCTCGGACAAAAAACAATAGGAACCCACACACACGAGCGATAAGAAAAATGACACGTCTTCCCATTGTCTGCGAGTCTAAGAGATAATAACACGAGTGAAAAGTTAATTGTGTTTGTGTACCAGTATAAAAGGTAAATGGAAGCTAAATAATAAAGGCGGAGGCTCCTGCCGCAGTTATATAACTTTGAGGACTGAATTTGTGTACTGAAAAACGTTCAGTGACGGAAGTAAAGGAATAAATAGACTACTTGTAACAGCCACAACAATGTTATGCGAACTAAGGATACACGATTGTTTGTTTCGTATCGATTTCTTGGATCGTAATGAATCATTTGCCTCAGAATCGATTCACAGATCGAATCATATACTCTTGAATCGATCTCATAAAAATCCATTCAAAATTAATTTTGATACAAAAAATAAAAATTTTGACAACCTTACTCGGCTTCGACTTTCATTTAAACTGATATTAGCCAATGAGAAATGACGTTCAGATGGCACAAAAGTAGTAACAATCGCCAAATATCGTAAGACTTAATGCACTTAGACGTTCTGAAACTACTTTTCTTGCAGACCAATATAAATTAAGATTAGCCTTACAATTCAGTCGGGGTTCAGGAAAAGACTGTTTTGTCTAAATTATGAATACGATCTAGACGATTCGATTCGCCTTAATGTTAAATCGATTTACTTGAAAACCGCATTGAAATGAAACGATAAAAGAAATCGTTACACCGTATACACTTGAATCGATCTTCATGAAAATCTAATCGTGCTTATCTAATGGGAACACATTAATTTTGTGAATTCATGTTAATATTTAGAAAGTTTACAAAAAAAATGTACATTCAATTTATAAATACACAATAAGTTGGTTACTTGATTGGTAGGTCAATGGTTGGATGGTTTTTCTTTGTTTATAATATCAAGTGGCGGGACGAACAAGTCTACACGACTTGTGGTAAGCTACACGCCTGTCCGTAGCAATTGCAGTGCCACTCAAAGCTTTCATCACAAACATCAGAGGGGCACTGCCACTGCGCCTGTCACCCTGAAACATAAGGTCCCATGTGCCTGTAGTTTCACCTGCACCCATACCCTTCAAAACCGGAACGCAGATAATGTTCACATTACTATTTGGCGGTAGAAATAGGTAAGGTGGCAGTACTTTTCTGGGCGATTAATTGCTTTCGATAAATTGTGTTCGCATAATCGGATGCTTATTTACCTACAATTCGGTTGCTTATTTACATGGAATGCGCTTTTGTATCGAAAAAATCCCATAACACCGGGATTGACGATATTATAAACCGTACATAAGACAGTACTTAAATAGTACAACACACAAAAATGTCTTCTTTTCTTTGTGTCGTGGTGCTTACATTGATTCAATATAAAATGTTCAATGTAAGTCATTGAATTTTCTCACTAAATGTTGTTAATACAACTCTATGGAAAAGCAGTAGGCAGCAACTACTCAGAAAGCGCTTGGAAAATGTAAAGCCCGTAGCGAAACCAATTATGGTTTTTTGAAATTCATATAGCGAAACGGAGTACCTCGTACATTCCGATATTTAATTTTACGGTAAAGGCACCACTGTCCCTGAACGGGTTGATAAGTATAAAATTGACAGAAAATAATTGTTTAAAACGTTACTTGTAATTTTATGTAATGTTTAAATTAATGTTTAAAAGAATTATAGAAAGTGAAAAATGTAAAAACTTCTGATATCAAGGCAATTGTTTTTGTAGATTTATAATTTTTTTACCAAAACCATCACACCAACATTTTAGTTTAAATTTGTCAATTCTAACTGTTCTTAGTACTGAGATCCATGTCATATTTCAAGGACATAATAATAATAATACCATGCCATTGCCACATTAAGTAACGTTTTATAATAATCTCAAACATGGTGCTAATTAGTAAGACAAAACTGTTTATGAGTCTGCGATCGCGGGAAACCCACGGCCTCCGTTAGTCTGCCATAACCTTGTTAAAGTACTGTAATTATATATTTAAGGACATCGAGACTCAGATCAGAGATCATCAGACCTTTAAGATTTATAGTCAGTCAAAATGTTATGTATTTTAGCTCAGACGGTTATTCAATAGCAATAGAGCGCCTTGTGAAAGGTTTCGTTCAGGGAAGTACCTTACCTATTTCTGCCGCCAAGCGATAACGTAAGCATTATTGCGATTCGGTTTTGAAGGGTAAGGATGCTGGTGAAATTACAGGCACATGGGACTTGTCAAGTTTGTTCAAATTTTAATTTTTCAAAAAAAATTTAATTGCGAATTTTCAAAAAAAAATAATTGTGATTTAAAGCTCTGAGTGGCACTGCAACTGTTACAGACAGGCGTGCCGCTTACAACCAGGTGCACGAGTTGTTCGTCCCGAACTTGATATCATAAAAAACAAATAAAATGTAAAAATGATAGCATATGACACAATTCACATCCCGTGATTTAAAAGAAAAAAAATATATTTTAAGAAGCCATTTCCATGTTTGGACAGCAGTTCACAGGATAAAGAGAACTTTTGGTATGAAAACATCCGAAAATCCGACCACTACTTATAAGTCGATGTGTACTTTATAAAGTAGGTAGCAATTTGTAGATTAGTATATAAGTATCAGGAACGTTTTAAGAAAGTGTCTTTTCATTATTATGTTGATAGTTTGTAGTTGATGCCGGAAATGAAAAGAACATATACTTTTCACAGCTCGAACGGTGGCAGCAATCGAAGAACCGGACCTTCATAAAACTGCGATAAAACAGAAACACCACACAAAACTAATTATTTTACTTTGTACACGCTCATTGAGAATGTACCTTCCGTCCTTTACACATTACAGGTAACCCGGCCCAACAACAGTGAACGTTTAATATTCGGTACAGTATACGGTACATATTATTGTAAATAAAAAGACTGTAACTCTTTTCAGCATCGAGTCATGTATTTATTTTTATTATTTTAAATGATGCGTGGCCGAAATTCACATTTAAAATTAGTTGAAATTAATTCCCTTAGATTTTTCTTTAAACGGCCGTTAGTTCTTTTCATGATACCAAGTGACAGGAAGTCGTAGTAGCCAACTACCGCCTCTCAAACAAAGGCCGTGGATTCGAATCCGGGCTATGGAGTGTCTCTGTAGGTATTTATATTTATATGTGAAATTTAATTTGAAATTTACCATGGGCTCCTCAATGAAGGAAAACATCGTGAGAAAAACTGCACGTCGAAGAAGGTTCACAATCCTCGGAAAACCTGTGAAGTCCCCAATCTCTCTTTACTGCCTCCGTAGCCGAACGGTTACCATCCTGGGCTGCCACGCAGAGCCGGGATCTCTGTTCGATTCCCGGGCCGGGAGAAATATTTGTTTGGCCTATTTTCATTTCTCTCGTGAGTGTAATTTGTTGTTGTCTATGTGTGTCCATGGCACCCGCGATATAGGGTCTTCCTAGTGCGGGACTATGAGTGTGTTCGTTATTATTATTATATATAATTGAAACACCTATTAGATACATATATTTAATTAAAATGGATGCTAAACCGTTACTTTGCTTTAACTGTTCAACATTTTTACGTTTAACCAATCACTTTTCACAGTAATATAGGAACTTAACCTTTTAGTCACAAATAGTATAAGATAAATGTGCAATACTATAGCTACGACTTAGTGGCATGGGCTTAGCCTGCAAGTTGCTGCAATTTATTGCAAACCAAATTTCCCGATCACGTAATTTCACGAAATTCAGCCGTTAAGTGGCCAGCTCGATCTTGTGAAAGACAGAGACTATACGGAGCCGATAGAATCGATTGCAACCTTAAAACTCAAAATTCGTGAAGTAATTAACGAAATACACCCACCATTTTGTTAAAAAGCGATCAAGGTGTCGATAACACCTTTGTGAACATTCCACTCCATCCTATTGTGGTATTTCATTTTCTTGTTAATTCTGATGTGATACACCTGAAATTTTTTCACATATAAATCTGTGATCAATCCCACTTCTTTAGTGAGTTGGTAAGCTAAAGACTACGCATACGTGGTATAGCCCTATGCAGTGTTTTATTTTGGCGCTTTTTATTATTTAGGTACGTCAAAATCTTAAGAGCTGCCGTTCGTCAACGTGATGACGTCATATTTTTGAAGCCCGTTTGGCGGTAAGTAATACTTATAATTGATGCCTGGATACATCTAGTAATGGTAAAGGGTTTTTCAACATGAACTTTGTTTTGTAAATCAAAATAAAACAATAAATTTAGATGACAATGATTCAAATTTTTATTGTATTAAAAAAAGTAAGGTTTGGCAATTATGAATGAAAAATGATATCTGATAAATGTCCACCACGACCACAGACAGTCATATATGTTGATTCTTTCATCAAAGTTTTTAATCGCTTTTTAACAAAATGGTGGGCCTATTTCGTCAATCACTTCACGAATTTTGAGTTTTAAAGCTACAATCGATTCGATTGGGTCCGTATAGACTCTGTCTTTAACATTACCCCATAAAAAATAATCCAGAGGTGTTGCATCACATGATCGAGCCGGCCACTTAACGGCTGAATTTCGGGAAATTATGTGATCGGGAAATTTGGTTTGCAATAAATTCATTATTTCGGTGGCTGTGTGACTTGTGCCGTTGGCATAGGGACTTTTTTTTCGAAAATTCGGATGGAAATGCGGTTACGGTCAATGGATTACGCTATCGAGAGATGTTAACAACTCAATTTTGGCCTATTATTAATGAATTTATTGCAAACCAAATTTCCCGATCGCATAATTTCACGAAATTCAGCCGTTAAGTGGCCGGCTCGATCATGTGATGTAACACCGCTGGATTACTTTTTATGGGTAATGTTAAAGACAGAATCTATACGGAGCCAATCGAATCGATTGCAGCCTTAAAACTCAATTTTCGTGAAGTGATTAACGAAACAAACCCACCATTTTGTCAAAAAGTGATTAAAAACTTTGATGAAAGAATCGACATCTGTAAACAGTTACAGATGTCGATTCTTTCATCAAAGTTTTTAATCACTTTTTGAATCTGATAAATGGCCACCACGACCACATTTATAAGATATCATTTTTCATTCATAATTGCCAAACCTTACTCTTAATAAATAAAAATTTTAGTCGTTGTCATCTAAATTTGTTTTGTTTTGATTTACAAAACAAAGTTCTTGTTGAAAAACCCTTTATATTCCTGGGACCCAACTCCGCCAATTTTATATCATCTATTGACTGTCTGAAATTGCTATCAGTTTTTTTTTATAACATCAAGTGACGGGACGAACAAGTCGTGCGCCTGATGGTAAGTTACACGCCTATCTATAACAGTTACAGTGCCACTCAGAGCTTTAAATTGCAAAGATCTGAGGGGCACTGCTACTACGCCCGCCACCCTGAATCATAAGTTGACAATTCCTATTTGCCTGTAATATCACCAGCACCCTTAGCCTTCAAAACCGGAACACAGTAATGCTGAGATTACTGCTTGGCGGCAGAAATAGGTAAGGTTGCCCCCTTACTACCGTAATGCCGTACTGCCGTACTACCCTGGACGAACTCTTTCACAAGGAGCTTCCTCTTTTCCTCTAAGTATCTTAAAAACAATTCACTTTTGGTTCTACCTCCGGCCCGAATTAATTACAGGCAAAACGAGTTTATGTGGCATGCAAGCAATAATTTAAACATTTTATGTAATAGTTTTCCACGACCCATATCGACATGTTCAATAGGTGTGTGATTTCGGCACTGAGTGAGCACTTCTTTGACTCTTAATGAGGCTTACAATTTCTGTCATTTTTCTTGTTTTTATGTTTTATATAATAAGTTAGGTAAATTCTGCACCCAGATTCCTTATAATATTTTTACTTGTGAGATTCTTTAATTAGCTCTCAGTTGTGATTAATATTATTTAATTTAGTTTTAAGCTGTTGATCTTCCATTAAATAAATAAATGTCAGTTGCGTATCAATGGCAAGATTTTATGCGTTTGGTGTTATTTTAAAAACAATGGTAATGGCTTATTAGTAACTAGACATCGGTTACTATTCAACTGCCATTACAATTTTTTTGGTATTCAGCTCTTTAATGGCACATGGATGGCGTAGAATACAAATTATTCGAAAAAAATACTGCGCACAGAATTACAATGTAATTTTTCGGTTGAGTACCGAATACCATAGACAATAGAATTTTGATTTAGAACTAAAAAGCGCCTTTGTGATATGGTTTGTGGTGAAATGATAATTGACAGTTTAAATTACAGGACTCTCCCGAGTCCGCTACCCAGAGGGATCCGGACAGCATCCACTCAACTGTCAAGTTCAGTGGCTGCTCCCCCAGCCCTCGCGGCGAATCTGTCACCTAACGCGCATCTGCGCGGACTCTCCGTAGAAAGTCCCTTAGAGCGCCTACCTCACGGGCCAGCGCAGCGCTCAAGTTCGGCCGCGAAGGACAGGACGAGCGGCAACTACACACCGACACGTCTCTCCTCCCGCGACCCGCCTTCCAGCGTGCTTCCTCGCGGTCCCGGTCTTGCTCGTCCCGAACAAAGACGAAGACGAGCCCGCACGTAGCGCCCTCCTCCTCGGGCAAGTCTATCATCGGCCGGCCCCGTGGGTTCCTCTTAACTTCACCGAACCTAACCTACTGAGTGGGAGTCGCAACCAAGATTTGACCTATGTAAAATACCTTTGATTTTTTTTAACCACAGAGGAATCCAGTGTTTAACTATAATATATAATTAAGGAAAATAACTGTCCCTCCATATTTTCGGCTTTTAAATTACACTCCTAGTATCTAACAGACAAGTACCATGGCGAGTCTTTAAACTTATACCACGTTATAATTATCTAAATTGACAATATATGAAATGATTGTTAGTATAATATGAGCTTCATATATATTTTTTTTTGTAAAATGTGAATGTTATATCAAACAAAAATTATAATACGAGGTCAAATTATAGGAAGTGAAATTGATCCAAATAAACATTATATTAAATGAACGGTATAGGTTTTGAAATTAGTTTATTTAATTTTCGTGTAAGTGAGGCGCACCCTCTATAAGCCGTACACATTATTGGATATTTTTTCATTCTTTGCAGCCACACATTGTCGCATGTAGCCATCATGGGCTAAAGTCACCGCCGTAGTAATACGAAGCAGCATCGACCTCGTTGGGATGCAGCAAGCGGCTGATCCCTGATTTACTGGCCGTATAATATTTCCGCACTATTGCCTCCGGACACTGGCACCCGTAGAGCTTCGATAACTTATTATCATAAAAGATTGCTGCTTGGACAGCACCTCATTTCCGATACGTCACACCACTACGGTCCAGATTCAATTCGACCTTTTCTTGTACTTTTTATAATACTTAATGCCGATTATTCTATTATTGAAATAAATACTTATTATTACATTATCTTAAGCTTAAATAACAACAATTACTGTAATCAATGAAGGTTGTTTAAAAAAATAAAGGATTATGAGTAATACTTTGAACAATCAATCATTTATTAGTATTGTTTTGAGTTTTTTCACTGCTAATATTAGTGGACGGCACATACTAAGTATACTCATAGATATACTTAGAGTAACGCAAATATGAACTACTGGCTTATTTATACCAGTTTAATTTGAAAAATAGAATAGCTTCAATCGTCTTTTGATTTCGATAAACGTTCTGTTTTAATCTATATCTATGGTTTTAATTATATGAACTTATGAACAATAACCTATACCTACTATTATAGATTATTGTTCTTAGATATGACCGTTGTTACCATGTTCGACCTTTTTTAGCGTTCCTCTAAATATGTCCGTGAGTATACATAAAAACCTTCAATGGTACTATTTGTTAGAGCCATTATCTCAGGTTATTAGTATACACCTTTATATGATTCATAATACAGTCGACTTAAGGTCTGGAAACATTATCTACGTAGATTATTATTTATGTGTACATGTTTGTCAGAGAATTGCGCACAATTTAAATTGAATCCTGGTAGAACGTGGTAACCTTTTCAATTGCGCATAAACATTCTTAAATTCCGTATTGTGCGTTTGTATTCGTTACAAAGGGCTTGAAAACAGTGAGGAAATTTTTCACAGAGAAATTCAAGGTTGACTGCGCTAGATCAACCCGAAAACGTTTATTTCCAATAACATTAACCGTGGAATAGAAACAGTGGCAGCATTTGTGTGCCAACATCGAAATTAAGATCTTATGGAGTAACACGGTCCCCACACACGCCTCATAACACACATCGCTGCTTTTCAAGAAGAGTAGCTCGATGCAAAAATGACCCTTTTTTGACTTAGTACCTACTGAGATTTATTGAAAAAATGCTAATTTTTATTGTGATTGAGATTGCAAGCTTTTCATTGGTTAGAAGAATCATATGACAGTTCTGGAATGGTCTACAATTCGTCAACTTTCAGCGGCTTATTAATCCATCTCCCCGATAAATTTGAAGTTTCTGAGATAGGCTACTATTTCATAAAGCCATCGACTTGTTTGTCTTTTTTTAGTAATACTAAGTAACGGGACGAACAAGTCGTGACAGGTGCACGATAACAGACAAGGTATACGTTGGCGACACGCCTGTCCATAGTGGTTCCAGTGCCACTCAGAGCTTTAAATCACCCTGAGATATATAAGTGGCCAAGGCCCGTAATTTCACTAAAACTATTTATAAACATATAAATAAAAATAACCACTCTATTCGGAATAAGATCTGTTCAGGTTTTTATTTCATTCTTTCAAATTGTGTTTTCTCAATTCCACAATTTTGAATTACGATTTTACGAAGTATTTGGTTTCATGTGTGATTTGTATTGTATTTATAAAAAAAATTGTAAAAACGATTACAGAAAATGCCACAAACAGTTACTGAATAAATAAAATAAGAACTCCCGGAAAGGCCAGACAAAAGTGTTAATTGTTGTTGTGGATGAAATCAACTGTATTTACATATCGACTCTGAACTGGCAACCGGTACCAATCAGTCAGTCTTGACAATTTTACAGGATGAAGAAAAGAATTGTTTGCGTCTTTTATATAGCATCTGGTTAGAAGTTAGTACAAGTTAAATGAAATCGATTCTGGCGCCAAAATTAAATATATCTGAGATGGAATTTCTTGCAACGCTGCGGTGTATGAAATAGTATAAAATGGTATTAAAAAGTTAAATCTTTAGAAAATTGAGATAGTACCGGTTGCCAGTTTACAGTCGATATGTAAATACGGTTGATTTCATCCACAACAATAATAATGATAATGTGCCAGACAACCACACCAATTACCCGGAAAGGAACCTCCCCGTAAGACGTAGGTACTATTCATATTCTCTGTACGTGTGGCGCAGCTTGCGACAATCAGCGAAAATTGTACGCCTATTGGCAAATCCTTTAACCACGTTGGCAAACACGTGCCATATTTCTGGGCTACAAGTCTATGTTATCAATATGATAAGAAGAAGAAAGTAACATAATTCTCTGTATTATGGTGCATTTTTTTATGATACGAATTGACGAAACAAACAAGTCGGGCAACTAATGGGGCAGTGCCATTCAGAGATTGAAATCGCAAAGATCTGAGAGACACATGAATGGACACTAGTGGCAGCAGAGCTTCTTGTGAAAGAGTTCGTCCAGGGCAGTACTGCCACCTTACCTATTTCAGCAACAATGTCAGCATTACTGTGTTCCGGTTTTGAAGGGTTAGGCTACTTGTGAAATTACATTCACATGGGACTTGTCAACTTATGTCTCAGGGTGACAGGCGCAGTGTAAACAAAACGTAACGAACACATTACAGCTTGGCGGTAGAAATAATAATAAGGTGGCACTACTTGGATGAGATCTTTCACAAGGTGCTCTCCTGCTACGAAAATCAGAACAACAGAATTCACTCTGGAGAACTACCCAGAATACTAAGACCAGAGCCTGAAGTACAGGATCAACCAACTTCAGACACCACTCTCTGCAAAGAGAACATATTACAAATGAAGTATACATTGTAAAATTTTGTGGAGCAAAATAAAGTCCACTATTATCATTAATTTTAAAAAGTTCATTTCTTGAATTGGTCCTACCGGGAAGCAAACCGTTCGTCACCAAGGTCGTCATACAACCAATACAATATTACATGATATTTAAAGACAAAATAATAAGTTTTTCACTTAGCAAATATTTTGTGAGCACAGTAAGACTCAGTGTTGATATTGTAAATGGAAGTGATGTTTGCATGACTTCATAATGTAACGACAAACAGCTGGAAGCGAGCCCAGAACTATGTTAATATAGCTTTATGTTTATATTATGGATATATCTACTCATATGACACCACCTGCATTTAATATTCAATAAACTGTACAGTATGTATGTACACACATCAAAAAAAGTTTGCGATCAACAGCATAAGCTCCTATAATTCTTTAAATTTAACTTTATCAAGAAAAATCTATGTTGTATGCTTTCTTTAAATAGGAATACCCTGTTTGAAATTAAAATATAAAAGTATTTTTTATTATTTATTTTAAAAAATTGAGCCATTAATCATAATGTAATAGTGATAGAAATTTCACAGAAAGGAAAAGACTGTTTAAGTAAACTTAAACAACAATTTATTATTAAAAGGTGTGAATTTAATATAAAATAACTCCTCCCCTGGCTCGAATACATGCGAAGATCCTCCTGGGCATGCTGAGGATCAAGTTATCCAGCATTTCCTGGGGTAACCTATCCCATTCTTCAATAGCGGCTTCCCTGAGCTCTGGAACTGTCTGGGGACGTGGCTCACGGTTCCATGCTGCTCGTTTAAGAGCATGCCACACGTGCTCTATTGGGTTTAAGACGGGCGAGCCGGCAGGCCAGTCTAATCGTGTGATATAGTATTCTTGAAGAGCAGCATTGACTCGTTGAGCTCGATGTGCGGGCGCATTATCATCGACCAGTACAAATTGGTGCCCATGGTTTACTCGGAATGGTCTGACGATATCATCAATAGCAACTGCTTTGTACATGTCTGCTGTCATGAAGCCCCGATACGGGATCAAAGGCGTTCTAGCTCCAATCATAATGCCACCCCAAAAGGACACCGATTTTCCGCCTTGCTGAACTATTCCAGTGGCAGTTCTTTGTCTTTCACGGTCGCCTGGTCTTCTCCAGACACGGACACGTCGGTTATCTGGATGAGTGCTATTCGGGATTCGTCAACGAAGAGACAGTTTTGCCAAATGTTTTCGTCCTCACCTTCTTCATTTTGCCGAAGTCTAGCCCACTGCAATCTTTGTTGTTGACGTTGCCGGGAATTGAGCGGAGCTCGCCAAGACCTCCGTGCTCGTAATCCAGCCTGGTGCAAGCAATTGCGAACGGTCTGCGTGCTAACTTCAAGCCCAGAGGCGGCCCTGACTTCTGCTTTTATTTTAGTGGCGTTGATTGTTGGATCACGGGCTGCCAGCAATCTAATATAGCGCTTTTGGGCAGCTGTCAAAACAGTTGGGCGACCGCTGCGGGGTCGGTCAGCTAAATTCCCCATTCCGTGATACCTCTGCAACGTAGCCACGACACAGGATTGGGATATAGCAAGTCTGCGTGCTATTACTCTCGTGGTGTATCCTTCTTCCCTCAAAGTTACTATTCTAGCTCGTAAAACCTCTGATAATCCTCTTGGCATTTTTTCAATCACAACTTTCCGCGAAAAATATCTTGAATCGCTTATAATTGACTAAATCAGATTTCTGAATGAGCGTAAGCTAGGACTGAAAGCCTTTTTATATGAAAAAACAATTGAACGGGGTCATTGTTTTATGTTCTAATTTATTTTTAAATAAAGAATCAAAAAAGAAGAAAAAAACATAATATAATCTACAGTAACAAAAAAGATTTCAGTTTTTCGAAGTGATCGCAAACTTTTTTTGATGTGTGTATGTGTATATTTCGTTGTTTGTGTATATCAAAAACTAGCCGAATTATGTTAATAACAATTTTCGGTAGGAGCTAGCTACTACACGTTTCTCCGATTGGAGAAACTTAGATCATGAAATTCTTTATTAAATATTTACTGTTGATCGACAGTGGTTGCATCAAATACATATTCCACATTTTTACGTAGGTAGATACACAGGTACTTAAAGATGAAACACAATTTGCACTATATTAGAGCAGTATTATCTTAATCTTTTAACTGTATGGATTTAAATACAAACTATTATACAAAGAAAATAAAAAAATAAAATGTTCATATTATTCACTTGACTAGCTAGTAATGTCCGTAGTAATCAATAGATATAATATTAACTTATAAATAAATACCAGATCAAACCTATGCAGGGTTATTTGTGAAACACTGACCACCTCGTAGGTTATATATACCATATTATTCCAGAAATTTCCTTCAGACGTACCTACGCGAAGTACCTACTTCGTGGCAGAAGTTATATAGAGGTAAATAAGTGTAACATCAGGTTTACTTTGTCTATAACAGAAACACTCACAGAGTTTCGAGAGACTTGCCGAGAAGCACTCTCCTCGCGACCTCGGCCGTATTCACAAACTTGAACATTAATTAACATCATAAATAAAACATTTAAGCATTTTCACCAATGTTAGAACCTACAAATGCTATAATATCGCAATATTAATACAAGAGTGTATTAACTCAAAAAGTGTATTTTTTTAGAATCGATGAAAAACGAATTACTCACTTCTCGTGAAAGGTTATTAAAATAATAGGGGTTAAAGTATGAAATTGCCGATTTGTACTGAAAATCTAAATTGTTTATTTTTTAAATTTTTAACTAATTTATTTAATCAAAATAGTTGCCATTATTATCTATACATTGCTGCCATCTAATGGGAAGGTTATTAATGCCTTTGCGATAGAACTCCGACGATCTAGACTGCACAAACTGTGTGAAAGCATTTTGTACTGCCTCCTGGGAAGAAAACTTCTTGTCACGTAGATAATTGTCCAAATCACGAAAAAAATGGTAGTCCGTTGGAGCAAGGTCTGGTGAATACGGAGGATGACGAATGGTTTCTAACTGCAGTTCCTGAAGGGTCAAAATGGTTTCTCGTGCTGTGTGAGGTCTCGCGTTGTCGTGGAGCAATAATAGTGAAGATCGATTCATGAGTCGGGGCTGTTTTACTGCTAGTTTTGTCAACATGGTTCGGAGTTCGGCACAATAGACATCTGCCGTTATTGCTTGACCAGATCGGAGAAAACTATAGTGAATAACACCATGCTGAGACCACCAAACAGTTACCATTACCTTTTTATTGGTAAGTTTTGCTTTAGGACACTGTTGTGGCATTTGACCTGGGGTCAGCCATTGCATTTTTCTTTTCCGGTTATCATAAAGAATCCACTTTTCATCACATGTTACAATTCGATCCAATATTCCTTCATTTCTGTACCGGTTCAACAAGGCAACACAAGTTTCAACACGCGTTTCTTTCTGCAGATCAGTCAAATCATGAGGCACCCATTTTTCGTATTTTTTTATTTTATTGATTTGACGCAAGTGAGTCAATATTGTGGGTAAGGTAACGTTAAACCATGCCGCTAATTCCTGGGTAGTTTGACTAGGATCGGCTTCCACTATCTCTCTTAATTCATCGTTATTCACCTGTGTGGGCGGTCTTCCTCGTGGCTCGTTCTTTAAGTTGAAATTTCCATCACGAAAGCGTTTAAACCAAAATCGCACGGTGCGTTCATTAGTAGACCCCTCTCCAAACGCAGCATTGATATTGCGGGCTGTTTCTGCCGCGTTAGTTCCGCGTCGGAACTCGTATTCAAAAATCACTCGAATTTTCGCAGTATCCATCTTTCTTGTCTAAATTGAATAATAAAAACAATTGAAAGTCGATATTCAAATGTTTCAAATTTAAAAAAAAATCACAGAAACCATTTGAAAAAAGTTTCATTCGAAAACCTCAAACCATGAAGATTCTATGAAAATTCAAAGAACCTATTGCAATAAAACGGCAATTTCATACTTTAACCCCTAATATATGTATAAGTTACAGTTTATTACAGACATTCAAATAATCCTACTTGCCAAATATATTTACAACTAAAAAGAATAAAATAATTTAATATTTTTGAGTAAGGAATATTTTGTCCAGAACTAGCTCACGAAAATTTTGTCTCATTTTAATTGTTTCTTACAATATCCTTACGACAGTTTTATTGACGTGTAGAGAATTAAATTTTACGTTCAGCAATAGTATAATCTTGAATTTCACATATTTTGAGTTATAACACTATTGTAACAGCAGTGCGATATGTAAACATGAGTTTCAAAAATATTAATGAAATCGATACAAGTCGAATTAACGGGACATTTATAATCCAAAAAATACAATAGCAGAACAGTTAAATTCAGCGACAATATTGTCCCGCCTGTCGTATCGGAAATGAGCAGCATACATTTTTAATACCGGACTTTGTGAAACTCGCGAATGTGAGCCAGTGTAGTGGACCAAAGTTAATTGAAAACCTATCGGACGATCTCTTCCACCGCGAGACAGCCGTCGTACCTTCCCACTCCAGTTATCGATGAATAGGTTCAATATTTAGTTTAGTAGCAGTAGAGGTCTTTGTGTAAGAGTGCGTCCAAGGAAGTACTGTCACCTTGCCTATTCATGCTACTAAGTAATAACGTGAGCTTTACCGCGTTTCGGTTTTGAAGGGCAAGGGTGCTGGTGAAATTACAGGCACATGGGACTTTTCAACCTATATGTCTCAGGGTGACGGACGCAGTGGCAGTGCCCCTCAGATCTTTGCAACTTCTGCTACTGTTACGGACGGGCGTGTCGCTTACCATCAGGCGCACGACTTTTTCGTTTAGTCACTTGGTATGATGAAAAAAGGTATTTTAAAGGACGGCTTCCGTGGTCGACTGGCTTGCACACCGGTTTCCATGGCGTTGCCATCTCTGAGGTCCCGGGTTCGGTCCCCGGTCGAGTCAGTGTAGAAACTAACTTTTCTATATGTCTCGGGTCTGGGTGTTTGTGGTACAGTCGTTGTTTCCGATTTCCATAATACAGATGCTTTAGCTACTTACTTTGGGATCAGAGCAACGTATGGGATGTTGTCTAATAAAGGTATTTGATTATTTACATGTGTTATTTATATAAATATAAAAATATGTTGGATTAAAGTTTGTAATAAGAGACTTTACTCGACATTGGTTACCTACCCCTTTCTCAAACAATGTTTTCAATGTACAAGTATGTAGATTACAAACTTGTTGGTAACAAACCTTCAATCGTATCAGCATGAAACTTCGTTGAAAGTTTACGGCACAGAGAGCATTTCGATGTCATTGGAGATCAAGTTTAAAGGCAGGAATTCAGACAATCAACCGGGCGGATATCATTCTGGGATTCTGCTTACCTTTTATTCTCGCCTGTTTTACTTGGGGCGGTACATATTTGCATATGTAGGACTGCCTGTCGAGCTATTTGGAACATTCATCAGTCACCTACACGACGACTTAGTGTACGTTGTTGGACAACGAATTTTATATCGTCACCGTTTCAGTTTCATATTTTTTTTAAATACTTTTAAGGCGGCATTATAGGCGGCGGTTGATTTTTTCTGATATCCAGAGACGGGACGTGCGCCTGGTTGTAAGCGACACTCCTATCCATAGCAGATGCAGTGCCACACAGAACTTTAAATCGCAAAGACATAAGTTGACAAGTCCCATGTGCCTGTAATTTCACCAGATCCTTCCAAACCGGAACGCAGTAATGCTCACATTACTGCTTGCCGGCAGAAATAAATAAGGTGGCAGTACTTCCATAGACGAACTCTTTCACGAGGAGCTCTACTGCTACCAAATGAAATAGGGAGTGTCAATACCTCATTTTGTTATGTTCCCGAGTGGCTTCGAATACAACAGTTAAATATCTAGAAGCAAATACAATATGAAAATCTATATAATAACGAGTACCTATTTACGCTTATGAAAATAGACGGAAAATCCTATTGTGACAATGTACCCGTAACTGCTTGAACTGAGAATGGAGCGCAGTTGTAGCTATAATTTTCGGCAACTATCTAACAGATGGAAGAGAGTTAAGTATTTATGTAACTATGAAGTGTATACATATACGTGGGTACGTACTGCAAATTATAAGCCGTAATAGGTATGTACGCAGAAAGGCGGCTTCCCATGGCCTGTGGCCCGAGCTGAGCGTTTCGCGCAAATGCGCCGTTGGAAGAGGGCCGCCCGAGCGCGCCCGTACTATCCCGTGGCAACCTGTTCTGATCCGCGCCTGGTTGGTAACTTCAGAGCCGCGGCGCGAGAGCTGCTCTCGATACATACTCAAATAAGCCCCGCTACACGCATCGGCCCGAGGTCGCCCGGACTCGTCCGTTTTGCGAGCTCGCCCGTAGAAATCGGCGCGTTTGACATCACGGGCCGTGATAAGGGGCCTTTACAGTTTATAACAAGATAGATATACACTTGCTCACACACAAAAACATAAACAGTACATCAACCATCTCTCCAGACAACCTTTGAGGTAGAAGAAAGCTAAACAGTGCGGGAGTCGTAGTATGTAATTGCTAAACTTGAAATGTATAAACAAAATCTGAAATAATAACTATATGGTACACCCACATACACATTCGTTATACTTAAATAAACTAAAACAAAAAAATATTATCGAGTTCTTAGGTTTTCCTGATTGTTACACATAGGAAATGAAACTATTTTTCCGGATTTGAATCGCGCATATTTGTGTTTCAAACAAACAAACTTTTGACTGTGACCATGGGACCTGTAAAGGGCCCGAAACGTTGGTTTGTTTGAAATAATAAATATACGCGATTGAAATCCGGAAAAATAGTTCCATTTCCTATAAAAAAATATTACACAACAATATTTTTATGAATTTAAATAAATAAAAACAAGAATGTAGGTTTCAAATTTACAAAAAATTAAACAGAGATACACTAGCGTATTTAGGTTGCTTATATAAGTATATAGTTAGTCATATATTATTATGTGCTACATTTATATTTTATTTAAACTACATATCATTATTATTTACAAACTTCGTCCTATCTGTTTTAATTATCATGTTATGCACACCTGTTAATTATTTTGAACCCAGCTCTCCGGTTGACGGTAGAGAATGCCTAATGGCATTAAGTCCGCCATTTGTAAAATTTTGTGTGCAATTAAGCTTAAATAAATAAATAAAATAAAAAACTTGCATACATATATGTAGATTTTTTAGTATATCAGGCCTGCCCTCTGACAAAGAACATAGGCGTCCACTTGCTACGTACTTGACATAACATCACTTTCGCACTTTGTACACACACATCAGTCTTTTCATACACCTACGTCTATCTTAAGGGAGTACTCTCACAAATATACCCTATTCTCGTTATGTACGTATTTTAGTATATCATCGAGGTGACCGACTAAATCCTATTTCATGTTATGACGCATATCAACGAGCCCATCAATAAAATCTCGAGGCAGAAAATCAAACGATTGATTCGGTAAGCTCGTAACCCATTGTCCCACTTCACGAGGATCTAAAATAAAACTGTCGACTATGCGATATTATTTATTCGATATTCGACGATGTCGTGTCAAAACCCCCTACTTTTCCCAAGTTGGGAGGGGATGGGGCAGGGAATCGTCCACTTTTGATAGTCTGAATCTGTGTATATTGAGTTATTGATCGTATTCACAGGACGCTACACGTATTGCCTTTTAGTGTGACAACGGGTTATTTTCAGAACAAAACAAGGGCTGACTTCTCCGAGTTAACATACATGTATCTAGTACAAACGAAATTAATATCTACGACGACTAAAAACAGAAATGCTAGTTACTTACAGTTGACATTTAAAACTATCTCTTCATTTTACCTTAAATACATTTAAAAAAATGGTTTTTACGAAAAAGAAAGCCATTCTCACTGTGTTCATGTTAATGTGGAAATTATGTAATTATTTTTATTAAGAATTTTTCTGCTACAAACAATACTGCTACCAGGCTAACAGAAGGCAAATGGCATCTCTGTGCACGTCGTGCTGCACATTAATCTCCGTCGCCACGCGCCATCCCCCCCACATGTCCGCTGGTGCAAATAAATCATACACCGTAACTATACAACGACGCCCCACTTTAAACTAAGCTGATCTTGCAAACTACCAACCTCTTTGGCGCAACCACAGGAACAAACCAACGCACCAACTCTTATTCGAAGCAGCAAGCATTTAAATTCATAATTGTTTCTCAAAAACGATTCAAACTTATTTGTGCTTTATTTAATACAAACACGAGTACAATGACACCAATTATCTGGTCTCAATCTAGAGAATTACCTGTGTTATATAAGATAATTTCCTAAATGGCTCTTAAGTGAAACAGAACTTAAGTCGTTCACATTAAGCGCTCAGAGTACTTATCGCTGGGTCACCGAGGTACCTACACGACGCTAGGAGTCAGTTAATTACATCAAGACGTCGGGTCTTTATACTATATCATACCAGTGGCTCGAAGATAGCCAGATTAATAGACGTATCTAAATCAGAAAAGGGATATGTTTTTCCAAATAAATTTTGAATTGTTTTAAAGTCAACATGTTAATATTATATTATCCAACCCAATGCATTCAATATTCGCTATACTGCATCCGTAGGCCTGTGCAGATTATAATAGAGCGAACGTGGACCTCATGAGCGCCGGCTTAACGCGTACCTCCGTTCGCGCGGAAAATTGAATTTTTCCATCATTTATAATATGATACAGCTAAGTAATAGATATCGAACAATATTGTTGTGCTGCACCAACACAAACGTGGTGTTGTTATGACAAGATAACATACACCATTGCAATCCGAAATAAGCATCAATGTAAAAAAGTGGTGTAGCTCCTCACGGTAGCAATAACATTAGCATTTTGTTTTTATGATACCAAGCGAAGGGACGAATAAGTCGTGCGCCTGGTGGTAAGAAGCACGCCTATCCATGACAGTTGCAGTGCCACTCAAAACTTTAAATCGTAATGTTCTGAGGGGCACTGCCACTGAGGCCGTAACCCTGAGACACAATTATGTCAAGCACCCCATCAAAATCGGGCGCAATTATGTGAACATTACTGCTTGGCGGCAGAAATAGGTAAAGTGGCAATACTTCCCTGGACGAAATAATTCACAAGGAGCTCTACTGCTCCTAAAACAATATTCGCACATAATTATTCTTACAAGAGTTTTTCTCATGTAAAACTGGTTATTCTGCTTATTGTTCCGTAGTAGGATTTTACTGTTGTCTCTAGCGATTTAAGAAGTCGAAATTTCCGTTAGCGAACTGATAAAAAATCCAGAACAGAAGAAAGAGACTGTTTCTTAGTAGCGCAAAGTTGTTAATTTTAACTTTCCGAGCCGTAAGTTTTATGTGTCCCTCGTAAAAAGCACTCCGCTAGCGCTTCCACCTTCGAAACGTTAAATTCTTGCGCACTAAAAACGATTTTAATGCAACTTGGTAAAAAGTTTAACAAAAATATTTATCGAAATGGCGAGAGTCGAGCGACACAGATGCTCCGTCGCTTATTGTTTGCTCCGATTAATTCCTGTAAACGTCCAACTTTTTGTTTGGCAGCGGAGTTTGGAAGGCACCCGGGGCGAGACAGGCAGCGAGTGGGTCGCAGCGATTTAATTCTAATATTACATTATACTAGTATCAAGAAGCCAGCCGGACAGTCTGACGCCTACATACCTAACCGCAACTTCCACTTATTAAAGCACCCGTCAGTTCTAATAATGCAGGGTCAATTGACACAGTAAGCAATCACAACGTCAGCAAATCGTAAGCCCCGCCATCTTAACTACCTATATTACATATTTAAATAAGTAGCGTGAGATATTATTGCCGACAAGGGACATATGTAAAGTGCTACATAAATCAAAAATATTCCTCGAATTACGTAGTCACAACGACGTGCCGTATACATATGGAAGTATCGTCGTTGTGTAGATTAATTTTCTACTTGCGAAAAAAGTTGGGGAACATAAATATTTATTTCGCGAATCCAAATATGTGTTTGCAGAAGTTGTTTATCATAAGATTTTGTCTGATATCAAATTTAAATCTAACTTCGAATATGATCTTAAACTACGTACTTATTTAATTCAAAATTAGTAGCAGTAGAGCGCCTTGAGAAACAGGGGGCCTACCATAACCTTTCGAAAAACAATCTTATTTCAGTGTAAGCATAAAGTAAACTTATTATTATGATATTACTCATATTCGTATGTACCATGACAAACCTGTCAACCAAGTAATGTACTATAGCCCTTAATTTTTTTTCCATCCTCTAATCCTCGTGAAACGCGGAATCACGCGCGCGGTGGCGGAGACGCAGATCTGCGTCAACGCGCGGTTTAATCTGCGTGGGGGCAGCGGTCTAGCGACCCCGAGTCACTTAGAGTGCTCGCTTCGTAGTTAATCGCCGTAGTGATTGTATATGTAGCCGAGATCCTTCTTTGATAAGAATGGTTAATAATACAGAACTCATTCAGGACGCTACAGTTATACTGTTTATTTAGTTTTTAATTCCTCAAATAAAAAGACACCGAAGATATTGAATGCATCCTTTTTTACGAACCAGATCGATAAATGGATAATTTCAACTTCATTATAAAGATTTAAGAAAATAAGCAGATAAATTTGGTCGATTTTCGATAGCAAATATAAATTTATCGACGTCGAGTTATATTGTAGAAAACTGAACATGTCCTTAAGCTTAAAAATCTGCGCGGTAGCGCGGAGCGCAGTGTGCCATACCCTGAGGTTCGCTGCGCCCCTCCGCGGGGGCGCGGTAATACCGGCCTCGCCGGAGAAGCGTTGTCAGTGTGTTCGACGGCGCGTGTTTTCCATACAAACTGAGGTACATCAGTACAACGTCAAAAAACGCAGCTCCGCGCTCCGTGGCGGGGCGCGGTGCAGTACGATAGTCGCCTAAGATTATTGTCGCTGTCGCTAAAGTGATTGAATTGAACTTTTTTCCATCCTCTAAGCATTGAACAAATGATTTCCCAATATTGTTATTGTCTATTCCTTACTAAAAATAGGTAAGAAGTAACGCTATATATGAACTATATAATACCATCTCTTTCTTTTTTGATGTTCCGAATCGTAGTATAATGTTTAAGTACTTAATGTTATTTACATTCAGAGAATATTAACTGTTAAAAAAAGAAAAGTATGTAATAATAAAATCTTTGTAATAAAAAAATAAAATTACGTTGTTTTGAGGTTTCAGATATTTATTCTCATAATAATTTACAATTCACTTAAATGAGAACTTATGGACTAACTAAAACATTAATAAGTATATTTTACATACGCGAACGTGCTGCACTCTTCTTAATTAATAGTAATAACTTAAATGTGTTTACCTTAGAATAATAACGCATAGAATGATAGTTTCATATCAAACGAACTGTCACAAGTGAGGCAAAAACCAAATTCATGTAGGCGTAAGCAACTTGTAACTACGCTCGTCGGCACGCACACAAATATACAAATAATGATGCCATGGAATAACATTTCCCTCAAAAGTGGGGAAATTGTATCTTGCTTAACTCATCATTAAGTTAAAGGTGCCTACAGATTTGCCCGACATTGTCGATCAGGTGCCTACAGATGTGCTCGGTTTTGTCGATGAAAAACGAATATAGCACTTATTTGTAAATCCAAGATGGCGGACACGATTTTTCAAAATATGCTATATGGGTATCCTTTTCGAGGTATTTGGGGATGCTCATTACGAATATGGCACTCATTTC
>NW_020653854.1:11625849-11650559 GCF_003589595.1 Hyposmocoma kahamanoa | reverse complement strand
TCATTTCTAAATCCAAGATGGCGGGCACGATTTTTTCAAAAAAATGCTATGTGGGTATCATTTTCGAGGTATTTGGGGATACTCAATGTGAATATGGCACTATTTGTAAATCCAAGATGGCGGGCACGATTTTTCAAATAATGGCAAGTTGGGTATCGTTTTCGAGGTATTTGGGGGTGCTCATTACGAATATTGCTTTTGTTTGAACTGTCGTGTTTGCCATCTTGGATTTAGAAATGAGTGCCATATTTGTATTGAACATTCCCAAACATCTCGAAAACGATACCCAACTTGCCATTATTCGAAAAATCGCGCCTGCATCTTGGATTTAGAAATAAGTGCCATATTCGAAACCTAAAACCGAAAATGCCATAAGCAAACATTAAAGAAAATAACTGTTAAAATAGATTAAAAAATCGCTTAAGAATGCTCCCCTTTTAAGAAAATAAAATATTTTAATATAAAATATTTCGCTTGAGTTACGAAAAGAAAGACATATAATAAGCTATCAAAGTTGTACTGGTGGTGCCAACACTATAGTAGAAACAAATATATAAGTACTGTAAATTTGTTGCAATATGTGCTCCAATTCAAATAAAATTAAAATAAATAATTATTCAATAAAGCATGAACGCAGAGCCGTTAAAAGTATTATAAAATAATTAAGTGTCCCAATCACTTACAGGAGTTAACGAAAACATTTAATGTTTATTAAAGTAAATATTAGTTCAAGATGCGCAAATAAATCTAAATTACAGGCACCACTAAAATTTACGTAATATAATTATTTTGATACAGAATAGCAAAATGGGGAGAAAAAAAATTCGTTACTTTGCAACACTTTCGTATCTTGTTGCCGCGAAATTATTTATCTGTTTTAGTGAATATTTACATAAAAATATGAGTTGAAACGCATTACTTACTTGTGGAATGCGATGTTAGTGTCTATTTTATGTTTGTCTGTTGTATTTTTACACCCATTTACCGCACATTTCGTCATTTTTAGCAAAAAATTTTGGAGCTGTTCGCGGTGCAATATGACCTTGAGCACTAACAGCCCGCGCGCTCCTGGGACGCGTTTGGAACCCTCTAACTTGCCTCACTTAGCGTGTGCGGGCTAGGTTTCTATGCGTTATTATTCTAAGGTGTTTACTTACAATAATAAAAAATAATTAGGCTACTATAAAAAAAACACTAAAAACATAAAAATTTGATCAATGTTGTTTTTGTTTATTTTAATGTGGGTAAATTTTAAAACATTACTACAAAACCCAACCACCGTGCGCCGTTGTACCAACAAAGACAGGGAAACGTGTTACACAGATCAGCAATAACTAAATGTGGTAACTTTTCGAGTACAGATTTTTTTTTTTTTCAATTATTCAGTCGGAGGTTTTTAATTATTTTTTCGCATTTTCATGAAGAAAAATAAATAAAACAAGCTGAGTCTTGATAGTTACGTTGTGAATTCGGAATTATAGTCTAGTAACAACTGTTAGTGTCGCCAAGGAGCATATAGATGTCGCTGGTATAATTTTACGAAATAAACTACGTATATTTTTATTTAACGAGAAATTATTCCTATGTTCTATTAAATAAAAAATAAACAAAATATTGAAGAGATTTATGTAAATAAATAAATTAAACTTAAGTGTTAATCATTACAAATCAATACTTAGACAATAAATTCGAAAATAATTTTGTTTCCACTGCGTCCGAGTAACTATTATAAGATTGCTAAATTTGACATAAGAACAATATTACTTTAATGTTAAAGTCGCGTCATAGTACGAACTGAGTGAATGCAGAGTCTTAAAGCTGCCAATAAAACATCATAGTTTTAACATTATAATAAGCTTACTTTAAGTGCGTCATGGTACGAAAAGTCAATGTAAGGTTAAAGTAATATTGTTTTAAGAGGTTGTGGTAGACCCTCAAATCGTCCAGGGAAGTACCGCCATCTTACCTATTTCTGCCACCAAGTAGTAATATAACCATAACAGCGCTCCGGTTTTGAAGGGTAAGCGTGCTAGTGAAATTTCAGGCACATGGGACTTGTCAACTTATGTCTTAGGGTGACGGTCTCTGTGGCATTGCCCCTCAGGTCTTTGCGATTTAAGGCTCTGAGTGGCATTGCAACTGAGCGTCACTTACGACTTGACGCAGAACTTGTTCCCGTCAGTTGATATCATAAAAAAAGGATTTAAAGAATAATTAATGGATTTATATACATAAACTTTGTTTATATAAGTAGCATTACGTACTCATCATGTAAATATTTACACATGTTACAGACGTCATATGTCTTCAACAATTTTTCTTGCGAAGCTTCTTGTCCTTTGACGAATATTTGGCCGGAGGGCAGACAAGACCGGGAACGCGAGAACTTTGTGAATGAAATTCAGGAAATTCTTGTTTTAGTTACGGGCCAATGACCAACCCTATTAATATTTGGACTTGAATTAAACTGAAAATAACAATGATATAATTATAAGGAGTAACATGTACTTATAATAAAAAAAACTGTTAGTTATAACGGTATATTAGATTCAGAAAAAAGCTTTGACGAAACAGATTGCGTTTATGACACATGCAAAAATCAAGTACTTTTTTACTACTTTGTACTCTGTACAAGGTATCCTGGATTCTGTAAATATCGAATATCTATATTACATATCATCAATGTCCCACTGCTAGTTACAAATTTCTCTAAAGAGAGTGTTCATGCCATAACGCTCGATCGTATCGCAATACAAGATGAAAGCTCTCGACGTTCTTGGAGAATTTTTAAAACCTGCGACGCGCAGTTGCGTTAATTTTGAATTAGTAAATAAACTACACTCCCCATTAACCCAGCCCCCAGAGGGAGTCTAACTCCGGACCTCCGACATAGGTGGCAAGGAACAATACAACGTAAATAATTTAAAAGTGGTAGGCTTCGGCCGTGGCTAGTCACCACCCTCCCGACGCAGTCGATTCGCCAAATGGTTTTTACCGTGTTCTGACTCGTGTTCAGGAGTTGCCATTAGGAGGTCGGGTCTGAACAGTTGCATTGCGTCTGACCACGAATTGTAGGTGCTTGTACTGCCACACTGAGCACTCGGTTCTGGATAGTGTTGTAACTCGAAAAAAACCAAATGTTTTTTTCACATTTTTGAAAAAAACATGAAAAAAACACAGCGCCCTGGTTTTTTTTCAAAAATTTTTTTTTTCATAAAAAGTAAAATGGAATAACTGAAATAAAATAAGTCACTAACTATTGTTTTAAGAATATATATATGTGAATATATATACAACATGTTTATTAAAACCAATTACCATGATAATTATAACAAAAACGTAATCTCATTTGTCGTGTTACTAGTATTAGGTACTACATTTACAACACCTGTAAATGTAGTACCTAATACTAGTAACACGACAAATGAGATTACGTTTTTGTAAACCCATATTGTAAATGTACCCATATGTACTCATATTGTAAAGTCATCAAAATTTTCTGTGCCTTCGTTTTCTTCATTCAAATCTTACCGAATAATTTTATATAAGCGGCTTGCTAAGAATTCTATGTAAATGTTGCTATATAAGGCACATGTGCGATGTGGAACAAATGTTGATATCGCTCTTAGATAAATAAATAAGTAGTGTTTTTCATCAGTAATCAATCGCTAGAGCGATCGATAGATTTAAAAAAAAGAGCAATCGATAGATTTTTAAAAAAAGGTAAAATGTTAGAATCCCCGCATTTTCCCCATGTAGCGTCAATCCCACAAAATCGAGTTGAAAATCTCCGCAATTTGGGGAATTCGCCACAAATTGACAACACTATGAGAGTCGCCCATTTATTTTGAGGAATTTATATAAGAAGAATAATATTAACAACAAAAGAGGAAATTTAGTACAAAAATACAATTGTCATATTGTCATATTTTTATTTTCATACTTTTAGAAAAAAACGTACTCCAGAAAAATACGGTTTCTTTTCATGTTTTTTTTTCACCTCAGAAGAAAAACGGTTTTTTAACAACACTAGTTCTGGAGGCTAGTGGTTGGCGATCGGAAGGGAGGACCAGGTGGCCATCTCCGGGGGGGTTCGGGCGACCCCGCGATCTATAAACCGATTGTACCCTCGTGTGGCAGTGTGAGCCTGCTGCTTGGTTGAACACGACGCAGTGCCTCATTCAACTACCTTCCTCCTGCCTATTCAATTCTCCAAAAACTAACATGAAAAGCAAAAATGGATAAAAGTATACACAGCAGTTGCACGTCATCCCACTAAAAGTGCACCTCACTAACATCCGAGGTCTGCACTCAAATCTCGATTCGGTCCACTACCACTTTGAAACCGACAAACCGCAGCTGCTGTTCCTCACAGAGACGCAGAGCAGATGTCCGACTGACGCAGCGTACCTCAGCTACCCCGGGTATACTCTGGATCACAGGTTCGTACCTGGTGCCGGAGTGTGTACGTTCGCGATGACATCTGTGTCAAGCGTCTCAAGAACCTTGAGGCACTAAGTTTTTCTATGTTCGCACATTGGAGATCAAGAGACGACCAAGTTGTTCCAACGTCTGAGCGAGACGTCTAGTGAGGCTCAGCTCAGGTACCCAGCGGCGCAACTAGTCATTCTGGGGGACTTTAATGCTCACCAACAAGAAAGGTTGTTTCCACACCAGATGACCGATCACGCCGGGAGAGAGACGCGTGAACTTGCGTTAACACTAAGCCTTTTCCAGCTCGTTAGTAGCACCACCAGAATCCCAGATGTTGAGTCTCATACGGCTAATCACTTGGACCTTCTGTTAACAATTGATCCAGACCGCTACTCTGTGGTTGTGGAGGCCCCACTGGATACTTCCGATCATTGTCTGTTGAAAACTGTATCCGTGTACTTCCCAACCTATCCGGGCCCTAGTGGTATGAGACGGGTGTGGGGATACAAGTTAGCAGATTGGGACGAAATGCGCCATTTCTTTACGTCATATCCTTGGCAGGCGTGCTTTACTTCAGAAGACTCGTCGAGCTATGCTGATGCTGTAGTAGAGGTCTTGCTGATTGTAGTTATGCTGATGCACATCCGCATAACTACAATCAGCAAGTAACATAACAGTCCGCGTATCAAGCTTGTACAGATGCTCGACTACGCAAAACTCCGAGTACTCGGAATTTGAAGAAAGCTTTTAATAAGGCCGCCAAGATAACACTATGGCTCTACACAGCGGTGATAAGACCCATGATCAGTTACGGCGCTACAGTATGGTGGCCACGAACCCAGCTGACGACCGCAACCGACAAGCTGGACAAATTCCAAAGACTTGCTTGCGTGGCGACGACCGGCTGCATGAGGACAACACCAACTGCGGCCCTCGAAGCGATGCTGGACCTGCGACCCCTCCCACTGTTCATCAGACAGGAAGCGGCGTCAACAGCAGTGCGTCTAAATAGAGCCGGCCTTTGGAAGAACATGAGGACCCCACACACAGAAATCCTCTATAAGACTGTCAATGAGGAACCGCTACTGGAGGCGGCTGTGGATGGGATCCCAAAACAATACATCTTTGACAAAAAATACAAGATACAATTGTTTGAAGAACCCAACGAAGGACTAAACCCCAAAGAGGTCCGCGTCTTCACTGATGGATCTAAAACAAATTCAGGAACAGGTACTGGGGTATTCTCAGAAGACCTCAATATCAGGATATCAACACCACTTGGTGACCACAACACAGTATTCCAGGCTGAATGCATGGGCATCAAGTTGGCGGCAGAAGCAATCATAGCGAGAAGAGTTAAGAACCACTCCATTCGAATACTCTCAGACAGTATGTCAGTACTACAAGCACTGAACAGCTATGACATAAACTCAGGGCTCATTTATGAATGCCATCAAGCACTCATGGAGGTATGTATACAAAACCACGTAACCCTACAGTGGATTAAAGGACACAGCGGCTCACGCGGCAATGATGCAGCAGATGAACTAGCCAGAAAAGGATCGGAGGCGGACGCTGTAGGACCAGAACCCATAGTGTCCCTCCCCTACCAATGGTTCAAAACAACCATACACAAAGGTACAAAATCATCACATAATAATACATGGACGACCCTTACGGTCTGTAGACAGGCGAGGGAAGCACTCCCAACGCTCAATGCCAGTCTATCTCGAATATTTATTAAACTCAAAAGGCAAGAGCTTCGCACTCTAACTGCCGCCCTAACGGGTCATGGTCCATACAATAAACACCTTTTCAATTTAGGTATCACAGACAGCCCTCTATGCAGAGCGTGCATGGAGGGGGAGGAAACGGCTGCGCACATCCTACTACAGTGCTCCGGCGTGGCCAACTACAGGGCAAAGTACCTTGGAGTGCCAAGGTCGCTCCCCGAAGTCTTCAGCAAGCCCAGGAGGCTGCTGAGATTCCTGGAGGAGCTTGGGTGGCACGAGTAGGACCCTGCACCCACCACACGCAAAATAGGCGCCTTGACGTCGAGTTGCGGACACCAGCCCGTTGCACCAAGTACCAAGTACCAAGTAAGGCCGCCAAGAAGTATAAAAGCGTGTTAGGTAGGGCCAAGTTCGACCATGTGCACCGCATAGGGGCCAAGCTTACCTCTTATCCAGCAGGCAGCAAATCCTTTTGGTCGAATCTAACTTTTGTCGACCATCTTTGCCACCTCTGCTGAGGCCGGATGGTTCGCTAGCTCATACTGCGGAAGAGAAGGCGAATCTCTTTGCCTCACTCTTTGCAGAGAATTTGCGTCTGAACGACGCAGGGAACCTACCATCTACCTTACCTCAGGCTGGCTGCACTATGGCGCCAGTTCGCATACGCCAAAAAGAGGTACTTAGAACTCTGCGAAATCTAGACGTGAATAAAGCTAGCGGGCCAGATGGAATTCCAGCAATAGTCCTGCTTAACTATGCGCCTGAGTTGTCTCCTGTTCTCACTCGCCTGTACCGCCTCTCACTTGAGACTGATATAGTTCCCAGGTCGTGGAAGCTTGCAAACGTACAACCTGTACCAAAAAAGGGAAATAGAGCTGACCCGGTCAACTACTACTACATATCTCAGTCACTTCCATACTCTACAAGACTATGGAACGTGTCACTATGAACTCACCCGTCTCCTATCATACCTTGAAGAGAACGACCTCCTCAGTGATCGCCAGTACGGATTCCGACGAGGGCGATCTACTGGTTGGTTCTTGTGTATGCCTGTAAATAAGGAGCGAGGCGAAGCACTTGCAGTATCTTTGGACATTTATAAAGCCTTTGACAGAGTCTGCCACGCAAGCCTTTTTAGTAAGCTTCCCTCTTATGGACTTCCCACTGACCTTTGCAATTGGATCTCGATTTCTTGAGCGAACGTTCGATTCGAGTGGTCTTAGAATGCTACTCTTCCGAACATATGGCGATAGATTCTTCCGGACTTCCTCAGGGTTCCGTACTGTCTGCAACTCTCTTTCTGATGCATATCAATGATATGTTAATTCCAGGTACCTTTGCGTATCCTGATGACAGCACAGTTATAGATAGGTACTTGACCAATGCAGGGTCAGTGCAGAGGAAATCCAGTTTTGTCGAGAGTCCATGGTTAGCCGTTTAGATTTGACACTCCAGGCAGTCTCCGATTGGGGCAATGCCAATCTTGTCTAATTTAATGCTACCAAAACGCAGGCGTGTCTATTCTCCACAAAACGGAGTCCCTTTGAGTAGACTCCGACTTTTCATGATATATCCATACCGATAGCCGACTGTCTCCAGCTACTTGAAATGGACGTGTCATCCAATTTGAACTTCAGGAGATACATTGAATCCATGACCAAAATTGCAGCACGGAAGCTTGGGATCCTTTCCAGAGTGAGGCGTTACTGTACACCGGGACAGATGCTTCACCTATACCAAGCACAAGTCCGATCGTGCATGGAGTACTGCTGCCACCTTTGGGATGGCTTATCATATAAACTGGCCACTTTGGTTTCAATTGACAACTGTGCCAAGAGGCTTATAGGTGACTCAGAATTAGTAGAGGCAAAGCTGCAGAGCCTTGAACACCGTCGTAAAGTTGCCTGCTTATCGGTATTTTACAGGATATATCACGGAGAGTGTGCGATAGAATTACACGATTTAATTCCGTCTTCCCCTTTCCATCACCGGGGGACTAGGCGTAGGCTTGGGTTCCATCTCTATGTTGTGGATATTCCAAAGATTCGCACGAAGCGTTACGCTTCCACATTTATATGGCGAACGGCTATGGAGTGGAATTTCCTGCCTGCAGACTTCTTCCCTGAACGTTATAACTTGGGTCTTTTGAAGGAGAGAGTGAATATGCATTATTTAGGTGTGGATGCTCCATCGTCAACCTCATCGTCACTTTCCATAAGGTGAGATGGGGGTCAAATACGCACTTATATTGTATAAAAAAAATTATCGAAAGATCGTTTTCAGGAAATAGGTAATAGTCAACAACTGCAAAAAAAAAAATTACAATTAAATAATTTATGCAAAATGTTTGATGTAAGTTTATATGAGTAATAATTTAACCATTAGATTTTGTCAACATGGTACGCAAAAGTTTTATAATTTTAAGAAATATTTATGTATTATATGTGGTCATACGTAGTGTTGGATCATGGAAAAATTTCCATTTTGAAAAAAATCTTATTTTTCATAAAAATAAATATTTTTCCGGATTTTTTTCCAATACTTTTCCTACTATTTTCCGCATTTGTCGTTGACACCTGTCAAAAGTTGAAGGTACTGAACGAAAACGATGGAGCCATTAAAAAGGTTCTTTTTTAGCTGTTGTGAAATCATTTTAAATCTCGTTTTTCGTTAATTGACTTTTAGCTAAAGAAGTTTATTTTATAATTCAAAAGATATTTCTAAACGTAGAGCATAATATGAGCATTCGTAATTATATATTTCCAATTTTTAGGGGAACTTTCCGGAAAAATTTCAACTATTTGAAATTTTACTAATTATTTATTACCCAACAGTAATCATACGTTAAAAGTTCCTTTATCACATGAAAGTTATAAATTTTATAACTTTTTATCTTGAATAAACAATAAATGACTAATTTCGATCGTAGAATCTTTAAACTTGTCTTCTAAAGAATCATTTTGCAGATATGGCCTGAGACATAAGTTGAGAAATCCCACACAAATACAAACAATACAAACACATTGTAATTTCACCAAATTTGAAATTGAAAATATCACCTTCTATGCCAACCCATTATACCTGTGAGCTTTCTTATCGCACTACAGATTCCACATCTGCACTGCGATAAGCTCACAGACTTAGAATAATAACGCATAGAAACCTAGTCCGCACACGCTAAGTGAGGCAAATTGTGGCACTCCCAATGGGCCTTCACGAGCGGGCTTGAGCCGTCAGTGCTCAAGGTCAACTTGCACCGCGAACAGCTCAAGAATTTAGCTAAAAATGACGAAATGTGCAGTAAATGAGTGTAAAAATACGTCAGACAAACATAAAATAGATACTAACATCACATTTCACAAGAAAGTACCTAACGCGTTTCAACTTGTATTTTTATATAAATATTCACTAAAACCGAAAATTAATTTCGTTGCAACAAGACACGAAAATGTTGCAAAGTAACGAATTTCTTTTTCCCAATTTTGCTATTCTGTTTCAAAATTATTATAATACGTAATTTTTTGAGAATAGGCAATATCGCGATGGCTGCAGATTTTTTTTAATTCTAATGTAATTGTGCATTTCACCTCCATTTCTGCAAGTTGAATGCGTACAAATGTTGTTTACAAAGAGCAACCCCTAGAGTTTCTTGCTCATACTTCTCGGAGGAATCTGCCTTACGAATGAGCGGTAGAGTTTAACCAATGTGATGATTTCAAGTGTAATAATGCTTACCTATGAAATAAAGATTATTTTGATTCTGGGTATCGTTTACGAGGTATGTGGGGGTGCTCATTACGAATATAGCACTTATTTCTAAATCCAAGATGGCGGACACGATTTTTCAAAAAAAATGCAATATGGGTATCCTTTTCGAGTTATTTGGGGATGCTCATTACGAATATGGCACTCATTTCTAAATCCAAGATGGCGGGCGCGATTTTTCGAATAATGGCAAGTTGGGTATTGTTTTCGAGATATTTGGGGGTGCTCATTACGAATATAGCACTTATTTGTAAATCCAAGATAGCGGACACGATTTTTCAAAAATGCTATATGAGTATCCTTTTCGAGGTATTTGGGGATGCTCAATACGAATATGGCACTCATTTCTAAATCCGAGATGGCGGGCACGATTTTTCGAATAATTGCAAGTTGGGTATCGTTTTCGAGATATTTGGGGATGTTCAATACGAACATGACACTCATTTCTAAATCCAAGATGGCAGACACGACAGTTCCAACAAAAGCAATATTCGTAATGAGCACCCCCAAATAACTCGAAAACGATACCTAACTTGCCATTATTGGAAAAATCGTGCCCACCATCGTCGGTTTACAAATAGTGCCATATTCACATTGAGCATCCTAAAATACCTCGAAAATGATACCCATATAGCATTTTTTGAAAAATCGTGCCCGCCATCTTGGATTTAGAAATGAGTGCCATATTTGTAATGAGCACCCCCAAGTACCTCGAAAATGATACCCATATTGCATTTATTTGAAAACTCGTGTCCGCCATCTTGGATTTAGAAATAAATGCTATATTCGTAATGAGCACCCCCAAATACCTTGAAAACGATACCCAACTTGACATTATTCGAAAAATCGTGCCCGCCATCTTGGATTTAGAAATGAGTGCCATATTCGTAATGAGCACCTCGAATACCTCGAAAATGATTCCCATATTGCATTTATTTGAAAAGTCGTGTCCATCATCGTATATTCAGATATAAATGCCATTTCCATAAAGATTACCAAAAATACATTTTTGAAAATTCTTGTTACTTGACATTGTCGATCGACAAAACCGAGCATATCTGTAGGCACCTGATCGACATTGTAGATCGACAGTAACGATCGACAAAATCGAGCAAATCTGTACGCACCTTTAACTTAATGTTGAGTTAAGCAAGATACAATTTCCCCACTTTTGAGGGAAATGTTATTCCATGGCATCATTATTTGTATATTTGTGTGGGTGCCGATGAGCGTAGACACAAGTTGCTTACATGAATTTGATTTTTGCCTCACTGGTGACAGTTCGTTTGATATGAAACTATCATTCTATGCGTTATTATTCTAAGCTCACAGGTATAATCACTCATCCATATAATGGCCCACAAGTAGTAATAATCTTCAACTGTATAATTAAATGGGCTTCTTTGTGAAACAATGGCGCGAACGGCGGAATGTGACCCAGGGCTAACCTCTTTTATATATATAGTTAACGGGGCATAGAGCTTCGCCAACAACTATACATAATCAAGTTCTGTATTGGAGCTTACTCAAGTATGTGCCTCATTAAATTTATTTCCCTATTGAAAGTTTAACTTTCCGTTGTACGCACGGGTCTTTTTATATTAATTATTGATATCGAAAAGTGACAGTGCACACAAAAAAGGAACCATTTAAATAAAAGTGAATTGAGGGTAAGAAAACAAAATACATCTTAAATATTCGTTATACTTATAACTTAGTATAAAATCACTGGAATCTGACATCATGTTTACTTAGTACAGTTTTTTTACTCTCCCCTCTCCGTAACGAAATAGGTCTTTTCTGCAGATGTTATAAAATAACATATCTAACTTTAACCTCTACGCTGCAACAACAAAATTTTGAATTTGAACAATGTGCAGATATTTTTAAAATACGAACAACTTTGTAGAACAAAGTTTTATAATTGAAAAAGATAAAGTATTTTTGAATTCCTGGAGAGGTATTCAAGAACTCCCTCCGGCCTAACTGTCTAAAATATCTAATATTTTTTAATTAAATCTGAAAATGAAGTTAACTTGTGCATTCCACTGCCTACTTTAAACTTGACGTGGGTTTCATTAACCTAATTTTATGATACTGTAGGATAATTTAAAATACTCGAGTCAAATATATAAACGTAGCTAACCTACGAGACAAAATACATAAAATACACCATATAACATTTTATTCGGGCACTAGTACATTTTGATTCTTTACTTTTATTTATGATACCAAGTCACGGGACTCTAATCGTACGCCCGATGGTAAGCTACACACCTGTCTATAACAGTTGCAGTGCCACTCAGAGCTATAAGCCACAAAGGTTTGTGACTTATAGCTCTGAGTGGCACAGTGGTGAATGGTGAGACATAAGTTGACAAGTCTCATGTGCGTGTAGTTTCACCAGCACCCTTACCCTTCAAAACCGGAACGCAATAATGCTCACATTACTGCTTGGCGGTGGAAATAAGAAAGGTGGCAGTACTTCCCTGGATGAACTCTTCCACAAGGAACTCTACTGCTACTTTGAACTTAAAGTCGTTTGTAAAAGAAATTAGGTCTTAGAAAGCTGCTCTAAAGGGCCGAGTATTTTTATGTCTCAAATTAAGAATTTCTTATAATTTAGAAAAAGGCACGGGACGTCAACAGGCCGCATGGGGTGTGCTCATTAGAGTATGCTATTTGTTCTCGTTAAGCTCCTCCATAACTTAAAAGTCGGTCCCTCCCATATATTATTGAGCTGTATAGTCGTTCACATAATTAACAAATAAGCAAGCAGCCTTTAAGGCCCGATATTTATTAAAAATTAAATTAGGCAAACAGTACTATTAAGTCCTGTGCATTTGCATTTGTACATTAAGGGTAAATTAATGCTTTTGTGGTCAATAAAATATGTTGTTCAGAGTTTAATTGAATTTTATTGTAATTACCTACCACCGATTGCATTGCAACTGTTATCATTTAGTTTATCTGTTACGATTAAACGGAAAAAATATTTGAAATAATTTCCCAACATAATACAATAACTTTAAAAGGGTTTCAGTTCCTTAATTTCAAATATTAAGTCTTCCACGATTGCCGAAACTAGTACAAAGTATTGATAAGTGAAATATTTGGAAAATAAAACAAAAAATCACTTCGTGCTCTTGCACAAAGGTTGTGTTTAGAATATAAACTAAAAATAACTTATCGGATTGCACTAACAATATGAGTACTATGTGTGGATAGTAAAATAATAGTTGCATCTGAGTTTCATCATTTATACCCAAAGTGGGCGTGGATTAGAGGATGAGAGTTAATTAAAGTGAGCAAGATTATTACAGAATCAACAGTTATCATTTTGCAAAAATGGAGTATAGAGGTAAGTACATGAAATATGTAAATATGTAGGTATTTATAATTCATTTGTATGATCTGAGTGAAGTAGTCACCTTATATAGAAAGATTGATTTAGATTTTTTATTTTTTTATTATTTTTATGACATCAAACGACGTGAAAGCGTGCGCCTGGTAGTAAGTGACAGTGACACGCCTGTCCATGACAGTTCGATTCGGCATGTACGACAAAAATAAACATTATGTAGTAGGTGAAACTGATATGGCGATCAGAGTCAACACTTGAAGGTTGTCAGTTTCTACAACAACAAAAAATTTGAAGGCGATCAATATTCTGTTACCGGTACGGGCTCGTATCCTTGATAAGACATTTTTGATAATCTATTTGTCCAACAGCGCACGACACACCCGCCGAACGGGACAAACAAGCGAACAGATCCTCGTACAGATATTGGGATCAACAAAACCCGTCATGCAGGTATAGCTAAAAAAAGAAAGGATGTGTTCAGTTTATTTTTGCCGTAATTGGATTGCAAATATGTTTGTTGAGATTCGGCGCAGGTGAAACAATATTTTCCATTGTTTTATAGATATCGATTTCACTCACTAAGCCTCTTTTAGTACGCTATAGCAAAGTTGAGTGCTAATGAGGCACCTAAAACATATAAATACACGGGGCTGAATTTCATTGATGCTACGACGACTAACACTACGTGCTACGCTTGTGCCAAGGCACATCGGTGCATTATTTTAAAGTGTCCGTAACTAAATTTTATAAATCTTTAGACCGCTTATCATGAAAAATCTGCAGATAGTATTTAGATATTCAGGAGAGGAAGCCACGAGTGGCAGGCGACTAATTGTGTCGGCGATGTTAGTAAGCCCCGCGCGATCGCCCCATTACCGTATTATAATTGTGGACTCGCCGCCAAAGAGTCTAAAGCCTCTGTCGACCTTTATCACCGAACTACATAAATATATCGAGTATCTACTGAAAATAAGGTTCTAAAAGTGGAAGTATGGCCTCTATTATATTCCATCGGTTTCAAAAGTACTGTCCTAGAATACCATATTCTGCACGACACAGGAACTTAGCGAACATAGCCACTTACCCGAGCAGCACGCACGTGCGCTGCTGGTGGCAAACGCCTTGGTAGAGTTGCACGAGGCGCAGGAGATCGGGAATAACTGTCTTTCCGCGCGCCATCTAGAAAAACAAAAACCGCTATAATATAATTTTACCGCGTCGGCTCATACTAGTGACATGAATAGTAATACACACATCAAGTGTCTAGGGATCAAGTGAATATTTTTGAAATAAAAATTATTTAAGCAATATTTACCAAATCCAGTCTTCCAGGACGACTTCTTACTTTAATGCTTATGTTTTATTTAACCGCTTACCCCTATATTTAATTAAAATAAACTAAAATTGATGTTTTTGCAAATTGTGGGAAAAAACTCAAATTAACGGCGTCAATTAAATGACAAAAAAATGGCGAAAATGATGATTTTGCTTTTTATTGTAAAGATAAGAAAATTAATAATCTGTATTTCCACCATTTGGCATGCTTAAGATGAGTTCATCAAAATCACTTTGAGGAATGGCCGCCCATGTGTTTTGTAACAAGTCAAAATATTGTTGTAGAGTATGTACGGTATGCATACTCGGCACAGCTCTTCTTTGAAGCATATCCCATGCGTGCTCAATTGGATTGAGGTCTGGCGATTGAGCAGGCCACGGCCGAACGTTGATACGAGCTTCGGCAAGAATGCGTGTTACGACTCTAGCCGTGTGTGGACGTGCGTTGTCATGCATTAGTTGAAATGAATCACCCAACTGGCCTCGCAAAGGGATGATAACATCTGAAACAATCCTCTCTGCGTAAACTTGAGCATTGAGGTTACCCCTGATCCAAATGAGATCGGTTCTTCCGCCGATCCAAATACCGGCCCATATCATTATTGTTCCCCCACCATATCTCAAACGTTCATGACGTCCAGATGTTCTCCAAACTCGAGTACGTCTTGTATCTGGTCTCATACCGAAGCGGGATTCATCCGAAAAGCACACATAGCGCCAGTCTTCTTCCTCCCAGTTTCTGTGTTCGCGAGCCCATCGTAAACGGGTCCTGCGATTGCAGGGTGCAATAGGTGGAACTCTAAGCGGCCTTCGGGATCGCAGACCCACTTCACGTAAACGATTTCGGATTGTTTGATCGCTTATTAGCAAGCCTGAGGAGCTGTGGAGCCTCGTAACCAACATCATGGCGGTCATGGTACGATTCCGTCGAGCAGTATTTTGGATATACCGGTCCTGTCTGCGAGTCGTGATGCGAGGTCGTCCTCCATGTCGCTCGGCCACGCTGCCCGCCATGCGATAGCGCGTCCAGAGGCGACTTATGACGCTCTGTGTAGTGTTAAGAGTGAAAGCCACAGCACGTTGCCTGGAACCAGCTTCCAACATTCCGACGGCTCGCATCATCACTTCTCGGGTTAAATGATGTCGTCTCTCCATAATAATGTAAATTGTTTCGGTTTCGATGCAGATATTGTAATGATTTTGTCAAAACGCTATAACTCATTTTTATACAAAACCACATTGACAATCGATTTTCTTCTTATTATCGAATTTTAAACAATATTCCTTATTTAAATGTTAAAACTCACTAAAAAGTATCAATAGCGATACAAAAAAGTTAATATAATTAACCCTAATTGCAGCAATACTCTTAAACGTACTTGATCCCTAGACACTTTTGATGTGTGTAGATAACTCGTTAAATAGGTGAGTAAGTAGCACAGACCACATAAAGTAAGTAGCTATATTATTATAAACATGTGACGCTGTTTAACTTTCAGGCTTTACCAAATCCTCTGAAAATCATAAACCTAGCATTTTTTGTGAGACTATAACACAATAATCCATTTGTCATGTTAGGCTTGATTCATATCGCCGAGTAGTGCTCTAACAGCTAGTGACATTATGACATAATGTACAGATCCGGTAAAGATAATGGGCAGCCGACTATCTATCTCGCGTTTGTGCATCTATCGAAACTCGTCTTTGTTAATTAGCTTCATTACACGAGGAACTATGTTATCCCGGTGTGACGAGGATGTTTCACTAGGTAAAATCATAGAACCTACCATTTTCTTTACATGAAGTCAGGGATACAATTAAGGATTGCAAAATTTATGCTGAAGTAAAAGCCTAGATTTTTTTGCAACAACGTTCGTAACTTACCGAAGCTGATTAAACCTACTGTTCCTTGGGATTGACTTTAAGGGGCCGATACCCTCCAAGACGAACACGTCCTATGTACTTCCTTACAGTTAAGTATGAATTATATCGGTTTCCCTTTGCTTTTCCTTGCTGGGGAGTACAACAACGGTAATCAGATATTTAAATGGAATATTCATGATTTTCGCACTACATGCCTACATACATTCTGACCGTGGATCTTCATTTTTACCTAAGGAAGTCAGATAATTCCTACATTCGCGGGGCACAGCGGCGAGCTCTTCTACGCTCTATAACCCACAAGGGAACGGACAAGTTGAGAAACTTAATTCGACTCTCTGGGAAGTCGTGCAGATAGCGCTACGTACGAAAAATCTATTGAGGAATGGGAGAAGGTACTGCCACAGGCTTTGCATTCAATTCGTTCTCTTCTTTGTACTGTGACCAACTGCACAGCACATGAAAGAATGTTCACTCACGCCCGCCGGTCCTCAAATGGCTATTTGATACCTACCTAGTTGACGAACACAGGGCATGTGCTGGTGAGAAAATTCAATCGAACTAACAAGAACGAATCTCTTGTTGGGGAGATTATTCGCTGGTGAAATTCCCGGACAGAAGAGAGACGAATATTTCTAACCGAAACTTAGCGCATTACCACAGATTGAAAGGCAGCAGAAGCAAAATAAATGTGATAGCATCCACTGATCCACTAATAAATTATTCTGCGGGCCCAAGTCGAACTCTAGATTCTGTGGATACAATGGAGTCTATCGTGAGTCCAGACGAAACAATAAATCGGAGATCGGACTGGACCTGCGTGTGGCCCAATCACCTGGACGATTATATTTTTTTATTAGCCTGGGGAGAATGACACCACCTTCTTAATTGTCAGAAAGACATATCTAATCGCTATTATTTCATAACATTTGCAATGCAAATTATATTTTGTTGATTAAACCTGACCTATATGTCCATTGTAACGTGTGTTTCATGTGTCTTTTCTTTGTACAATAAAGAATATATATATTTTAACAAGGTTTGTCTCATTTCAGGTTTCATTCTTTCATTAATCCTTCGTTATTTTCAATTATAGTTCTAGGTACCAACAATACCTATATTTGCACCTACAATATAATTGTTACTCTGTCTAGTCTAAATTATGTAAAATTTGTTTTTTATTATGATTTTATTATTTGAAATGTATTTACAATATGTGTACTCTTCTTTTAATACGTGTTTTCTATTCTTTATTACGTGCCGAAATTGTATGTAGGTACCTTGTGAAGTGCGCGGAGGGGTTGGATCTGGGGTGCGAGCCCGCCGTGGTAGGCCACGTGTAGGTGCAACGGCTGGCGTGGCCGGAGCGGACGGAGGTAGCTGCTTCGATGCTGTCGTAGGAGCAGGTAGCGCCAATAGCTGCCGATACAGCTCCAACTCATGATAGAACTCTAGCGAATCGGGAGAGCCATCTGCGTCAGCGTCAAGTGGCGCGCCAGTGTTGGAGGCGCGCACCTCAGCTGTTAGCCCGTTGAGCACGAGGCGCCGAGCCGCCATACCGCCACAATACACACGCTGCGCACACGCAACATACGCACACGCACCTATGAATTGCAGCTCGTGCGGATCAAAACTTGCCTCCTTTTAAGCTATATTTTTTTACATTAATCGTATTTTAAATGAAATCTACATTTTCAACGAGTCATCGGAAATCCAATGAGGTCACCTTGTAGAGGCCGATTTGATTCACTTTAAGTTACACTAATGCAAATATTTAATAGAACAAAAAAATAAATTTGAAATCTATTTAAAATAATATTACATAAATCGTACCCACTGCCATTCACAACAAGGAACCTTCAAGGAACTGATACATTGCACTAGACTAATATCGAAAATTCCATACATCCTCAACAGCACCAACAAGGTGACATTTCAAAACACTGCCGTAAATATTTTAGTTACTGCGAATTCAGAAACGACATGCCTTCATGAGAAAAGTAATGATAAAAAGTTAGAAAAAAGTTGCAAAGTCGCGCAAATATACGTAGGTTATAGAGAAAGCGCGGCGACCGTAAACCGCGCGCTGCCGCCGCGGCCACGCCGCGTACTGCCGCCGCTGCCGCTCCATGTCACTGCGCGAATATTCAATTCGCGACGAACAGATTCTCTTTGTTATTGTTTATGTAGTTTTCATGATGTGTTCCAACGGGATAGGCTATTCAGTCCGATAATCAATCATAATGCACTTATATGCTATGAGATAAAACTGAAAGGAAGTAGATGGTAAAATTAAAAACAAAAAATTAAATTATCTTTCATGTATTTCATTTAATAAATATAAAGACTTATACTATATTAACAATACCACGCTACATCAACATACATATCTTTATACATTCTATAATGGTGAAGAGTCCGTCAAGTGGTATTTTTGTTGGTGCAGAAAAGTACTTACTTTTTATAGCCCAATTTTTTCAAAAAAGTTTTCGAGAATGGAGTGTATTTGTTTGTAATAAATTGTAAATAATTATAAATAAATTAATAACTTAAGTAAGCTGTGACCAATTTGCTAAATTGATATAAGTGATAAAGTAAACATACTGTATTTATTTTAGGACAAATTTTAGATTTTTTATGACCATTTTATTTATCAAAAAACGAACATCGTGTTGAAAATCTCTGCCTTTTCATTTTATTTTAATTACTAAGAAACCCGCCATTTTCCGACAGCTGTACCAAGCGTTGTATTTGTTTTATTTATTCGTGATACATTATGTATCTCAGATACATTCGTAAATATGAGTAGCTCAAGTTACTTCGCGGACGTTTCAAGGAATCATTCCGCCAGACGGTTTGAGCGAAGCGCGAGTTCTTTTAATACGTCTTTTCGTATTTAATATAACATAGTGTGTGCGTTATAAACGCCGTATTATAAAGTGGATTAGAAGTCTAACTGCGTGCCTACAACCTTCAGAGTGCCACGTGGTACCGCGGTGTATATTGGTCCTTCGAGCAGCCGGACTGCCTTACGTCTATCTCGAAAAGTTTCAGATTAGATTCAGGGAAATCCCTGGAAGGGGTCAACTACCCCTCTTCTGTATTAATAGTCGGTCCGCAGACTGCGCAAATGGATGCTGATGGGGGAGTACCAACCCTAGGGGTGAGAGAAGAGAAGGTGGTGGATGTGGTTATCAACTCTGAACGGGGGGTGCGGAATGCAGTCAGGTGCTGTCACAAAGCAAGAAACGTGATAAGACGAAAACCCTCGCCAGAGGAATGGTGAAAGGAGGCGATTTGTGAGCTGCCTGCAACGTGTCCGTAGGCTCACGGCGTAGAAGGGCGGTGAACGAAATGTCATGTCAAGACAAAGAGTACATTGGTGTGCGTAATGGAATAAAATTACAGAAATGTTTCATTGTTTGCAATAAGCAATAATAATAAGTTGAACATCGTTAACCGACTTTTAACCGACCTCAAAAGGGAGGAGGTTCTCAATTCGAGCTTTTTTTGTGTACGTTACGCGATTATAAAAATATTATTTGTGAACTTATTTTGACGATTATTTTTTTGTTGGAAAGAGGGCACCTCAATTTTGGTTCCATTTCAATTTGAAGAAAATATTCCACCTTTATGGGTGGCAAACTAGGGGATGAATCCGGTTTCACGCACTTTCCGATAACCATTTTCAATAAAACTTGGCAAATAGATGGAAGTTCCACGAACTTTCGAGGTCGATTTTTTTGTAATTCTAATTATTTTAGTATGCTTATTATTTTCCTTATTTATTAGTGGGTTCTAGCGCTTCCCTCGGTCGGCTCGCGCATTGTTGTGGTCACAAGTCATCTAATAGCTCGCTCGCCGTTGCACTTAAATTTGACTTTGGGATTATATTTTTAATATTGAGTATTCAATATTGTATCGGAAAAGTTTATATAAAATGCACTTTAGTGGTATAAGAGTCTAGTTATTAGAGCAATACTTTTTATACAAAATTATACTATATACCCGACCTTTTATCACTACAATAACAAGAACGTCACAAGTTACAATGCCACAATGAAATATGATATCATAAGTGTTATTCAAGAATGCCAAATTATTGTTCTAAATATTCAACGAGACTAATAATATTACATAATTAGCCATTTGTACAATTCGGCTGTCATCAATTATCTTATATACAAAAAAAAGGAAGTTGTCGTTCTTTTACACCTTATAGGATGGAAAATAAATAGTCTAAGTTCTTATTTTAAATTATATTTTGGTAGCAACTTTTTAAATAGTGTAATATTAGCCACATTCTCTAGAACAAGTATATTTATGGGTAAATTTCTATGGCTTTCAGCAAATTTTCTTGTATATAACTAAAAAGTATTAAAACCATTATGTATGATATGCAAAATATGTATACGGACTCCTAGAGACCGATATAATAACCCTGATTTAATTAATCCGTTCTATCTTCTAAGCAAAGGACTAACTGTAAAATTTTTCGACTAGAACTAGTTAATTCGCGACTTTTTCTTGCAGTCTAAGCAACTGTACTTTTAGAGATTAAAAAATAATGCCACGGAAATAAGCTTATTCCACTGAGTACAGTAAAATATCCTTATAACATTAAAACGGCGCAACAATTAAATCTAGTTTGAGACGACAAGAACCGACTAAAACACGACTCTTTTTGAGTTCAATCAGCTGGGCGCTGTGGTTCTCGAGATTAACGAATGGTGCCGCTAGAACGAGCTTATTTCAGCGTGGACAGGAAAACACCCTTATAACTTTAAAACAGCAGCGGACCGACTAAATCCTGTGTTTGCGACTAGAACCGACTAAATGAGGACTTTTACCTGACTAGTTACAATTCAAATACTCAACCACGGGCACGCTGGAATAAGGCACGCAAAAAAATAGTTTCTTGCCGATAAAATACAGAGAGAAATGTTTTTATTATAATTTGTTACGACTTCATATTGCGAAAAACCAATTAAAAATGCAACGTGAAGTTTTTTATTTATTCATTAATGTATTACTAATGTACTGTAAAAAAGTATCAAGGTTCTTTTTACTTTGCGTACTTGTAAAACAATATATATAGAGCGCACTATAAGTTTCCGGAACAGGGCACCTTCGTCCGACATCCGTCCGAAACAATTACTGTCAAATAAGTAATATTCGACAAAATTAAACGACAATTATCAAGAATACAGCTTCATTCGCATCACGCGTCTTTTCATTTGGTCAAGTGTTGCTTATTTGGGTAATAATTGTTTCGGACGGATGTCGGACGGAGATCGAGAGTAGACCCCCTGGCCACTTACCTAAACAATATTTAAAAAGTAATTACAACATTTGAAAACGGAACTCTTTGGCTGTAGAGTACAGTTTGCTTCATCTGACTGTCACTTGTTTTTACATTGTGGCGTCATTTTAGAAATTGGTTGTCTACATCACCATGGATTTAACTCGTGAAAATTTTCGTAGTATGATTTTCTACGATTTTAGGTGTAACTTAACAGCTCAGCGGAGCTTTGCTCGACTTCAAAATGCTTTTGATGATGAAGCACCATGCAAGACTACTTTTATAGCTTTATATACCTAAACTACCCTAAAGTACCGTTTGCAGCATTCAAACGCGATCGTGTGAATCTCAGTGACGAATTTCGTGATGATCGCCCGTCCACTGCTGTGAACAACAACAACATCGATACTGTGCGCCGTATGATCAAAACAAACAGGCACGTGACGTACCATGAGATTTGGGCATCTTTAGGCATAAGCATGAGTCAAATACAATCAATACTACATAAACATTTGGGTGTGAAAAAGCTGTGCTTTCGGTGGATCCCACACAATTTGACTGAGGCTCAAAAAACGGATCGTGTCACTTGGTGCAATACTATGCTTACCAGATTCAACGAAGGGGCGTAAAATTTGGTGTGGGGCATAGTAACAGGTGACGAAACATGGATTTTTTAGTTACGATCCCAAAACAAAGCAGCAATCGAGAGTATGGGTCTTTCGAGGTGAGCCGAAACCAACCAAAGTGGCACGCGTGGAAAGTGCCTCTAATAGGATGATTGCTTCTTTTTTTTAATAAAACTGGACACGTGGCTACTGTTACTTTGGAGAATAGTTGTACCGTAAATGGTGATTGGTACACAACCATTTGTTTGCCGAAAGTTATTGACAAACTCCGTAAAAATAACCGTAAACACCTTATCATCGTGCACCACGATAATGCCAGTTCTCACGCGGCCAGACAGACAAAATAATTTTTGAAGGTGAACACAAGTTGACATTATGAGCCATCCCGCGTACAGTCCCGACCTGGTAGTTTATGACTTTTATTTATTTCCAAAAATTAAGAACCAGTTACGCGGTCAACGATTTTCATCACCTGAAGAGTCGTAGAAAAATCAGTTTCAGAGATTGTCATGGAGGAGTGGTATAAATGTTTTCAAAATTGGTTCCTTCGTATGAAAAAGTGCAGTGCATTAACGCTAACGGAGAATATTTTGAGAAAATAAATTCATTTCTGACAACAAAATTTATAGTCATTTTTTCTTATTCATTCCGGAAACTTATAGTGCGCTCCACGTATAACATATTATAGTTCAGGTCAATACTATTTTAATCGCGAATCATAAGTCTGAATAAATTACAAAAAAGTAAATATTACAATAACCCGGAAAAGTTTTCTGATACAAGATGCCATTTCATTGATGATAGCTTCGCAGAGATATAGCGTCTCTTAGCGTATTCTATCGCCTGTACCACGGTGAGTGCTCTGAAGAGTTATTCAACCTTATCCCTTCCTCTCCTTTCCATCAGCGGACCACCCGTGCCGGACTGCGTTGCCACAGTTGGACGGTCAGTTCAATACCGTCCCGCACTAAAAAGTTTGGCAATTCGTTCTTATGCCGAACCATCAAATTGTGGAACCAACTCCCGGCGCATGTATTCCCTCCCCTCTATAACATCGGGTCCTTCAAACGTAGTGTGAAGAAGCATTTGGACAGACCGGCAAAATGATAGTGACGGAGTGAAGATATTTGTGTTTTCCATCCGTTACTCTCATCTCTGGACTGTATTCGCACTTTCCATCAGGCGCGGTGCAGTCATTTTGCCGAGTCTTTGCAATAAAAAAAAATATTAAAAAAAAAAGATAAAAAAGTACCTTTTCGGAAACTATTGAGATGGTCGCCGATGAATAGGCGAGGCGACATAATAGACTTTTACATTAAGATGAGATCAAACATTTTAAGATGCAAATGCAAGCGAGGATCCTGATCCTGATCCTCGATTGCCAACACGGCCGAAAATTATGGATTAGATGTCAGCGAGCAGGCGCAGTAACGCATGCGGCTGCAGCGGCAGAGGCAGCGTGAGACGGTGCAGCAGTAGCGTTAGTAGCACTAGCGCCGTGCAAGCCAGCGCCGCAGGCACAGCCAGGGACGCACGCGCGCTCTGCTCTTGTCCGCCGTGAGTGGGCGTAGCGGGTGCTGGCCCAGGCCCGGGGGGCGTGGCCTGCTTCGGCGGAGGTGCGCGCGGCGGCAGCAGCTCGCGGTCTGCGCAACGCTGGCATTGCGGCTGCGCACGCCACGCCGCCCAGGCCCCACGCTCCCAAGCGGCCCAGGCCTCCGCCGCCAGACGCAGCGCACCGTCGGCTGCGCGCCAGTGCCTCAAGTGCCAAAACGCGTACGCGAGCGCCTCGCTGTCGCCACGCCGCACGACGTGCTCCGGCGGCAGCGCCAGGGCGCGCAGTTCCAGAAGGTACGGCGGGACGTGAGGGTTGAATTCAATGGCGCGACGCAACGCGTCCAGCGCGGCCGCGTCGAGTGCGCGCACGCCAGTCGCGCCGGGTCCCGCCTGCTGAGCGGCGGCGCGAGCCCTTAGCAGCGCGCTCGTGTACAGCACGGCGGCGGACGCGCCCAAACCGATGTCTTCGCAGCGCGCGATTACAGCCTGTCAACATAATGTTTAGTCAGTTTAACGTTCCATCCTCTACACAAAAGTGAAACGAGACAAATTCCAAAATGGACGACCTGCACGTCGGCATAAGCGCGCTGCTCGAGCAGCGCCTCGATCAGGTTTTCGTGGAGCGACAGCGCGTGCAGCGCCGGCGGAGCGTCGCGAGCCAGCTCGCGGAAGAGGCGCACGGCGTCGCGCAGGCGCCCGAGCCGGCGCGCGCACAT
>NW_020653854.1:11599380-11625449 GCF_003589595.1 Hyposmocoma kahamanoa | reverse complement strand
TTTGGGTTGTCGACACTCTCGAACCTGCTACTGCTCTGTGATTGGCCAGTGGTGCTGTCCTCCGCAAACATTCCTTATTGCTTGCATGGAAATATCAAGCTTGCTAGATATCAAACTCAAGCAACGCAAAGAAACCCAAGGCAAAGGAAGCGGCCGGCGCAAGCGAGCGACTCATGAACAGTCCTACCTGTGAAGCTGACTCGCTCGCAAGCATGCGAAAAACGCAAGTGAAAGACTCATGAACCCGGCATAACAAAGGCGAAAAAACATTATACAGTCTGTGTATTATAAAATCGTCTTAAAGGGGATACTCATTAATGCTGCATTGCAGTCCGCCTTGCCGTCTGCCGCATTATGCTGGATTATGATATGATTATGTCGCAGCGTGCAAATCATCCTGCAATGCGTCCTGCGAGACTCCATACGAGGGCCATACGCAGGATAGTGTATAGCCCTCGCCCGCCTGCGCGGCGGACTGCCATGAAGGTGAACGGGCCGTTAAATTTACACAATAACTAACCAAAAGAACTACTGAATGAATGTAGTTCTTAACCTTAGAGGATGGAAAAAGTTCTAAACTGATGACATTGTAAGCTATATCCACGAAACATAAAAATCCGTGGCCATAATAAAATTAAAAAAATACCAGTAAAAAAAAATTTTTGACAGAAGAAGAAATTAAGATCCGACCGAATCGAAAAACTTATATTTTTGTTGAAGTTGGTGCTGTAATCCACCAAAAATGCTATCTAGGCCTCTTGTTTCAAGAGTTCTTCTACTACGATCATTGAAGAACTCTGCAGATAATGTAAAACAAGTTAAAAGAAATGGGAGCCATGGGTGAGTGACTGGTTATGTCATCGATATTTATTTATCTCAGCGTAAAAAGAGCCACTAAATAATTGTATGTATGAATACTTCTCGACTAAATTCGATATTATAAAGTGTGATATATTTATCGACAACAATATAATGAATGTTTGTTAATGTTTACGTAGTACATCAAAATAGTTATGGAGAAGTTACGCACTTACGGTTTATATGTCTTTCTTCAACCACACAACCGACTATAATATCAAAATAATATCAAAAAGTAACATCGAAGTAGTAATTCATTATTGAAGGAGTTGCAGATCCATTAAAGCTGATGACATTGTAAAACTAACTGATGTTAGTTTATTTATTTATTTATTGAAAACACTTGAAAGCTTACATTATTATTAACTAATTATAATTATATATATAATAATTATAATTATTATAATTAACTGCCTCCGTGGCCGAACGGTTACCATGCCGGACTGCCACGCAGAGGTCCTAGGTTCGATTCCCGGGCCGGGAGAAATATTTGTATGGCTTACATTTATTTCTCTCGTGAGTTTGGGTGTAATTTGTGTTTGTCTATGTATGTGTCCATGGCACCCGCGACACAGGGTTTCCCTAGTGCGGGGCTATGTTGAGTGTGTGCGTTATTATTATTATTATTATTATATTACTTAATTAGTAATACATTACGAAAACGCTTGTAAGTCTGTCTTGATTTTTTATATTTTTAAATTTAATTCAATTAATCATGTTATGGTCCTATGTGTAACAATTGCGAAAACCTAAGAACTTGTCTAGTTATATCATCAATGCATTATATTGAAAAAATTTAAAAAAATAGAAAATACAAAAATTTAATTCATAAAAATGATATTACAAAGTATTATACTTTTTAAAAAGATATTACAAAATATTATATAAATTGAAAAAGATATTACAAAATATTATGTAAATTGAAAAACGCTGCGTGTGCTACCTCCCAGTCCTACTAGTTCACGAACAGAAGTATCCCGCTCCGGACTGCTTGTCAAAGAATATATCTAAATTCTGAGACTGGTTGTACAAGCTTGTGCTTGTATGAAGCTGCACATAACTTCTACAGCAACTGAGTTATCCATAATTGGAACATGCTACTAGAATCGACTCTGTTAATGCCTTCAGAAACATGCTCAACAATTATTGCATTCATCCTCCAAGAACGACTTGGCAATGTTGGGCCACAAAGACAGTCTCACATTCCTACATCATCGACATCCTACAATTGTCCTACAATTGACATCAGTTGTTACAGTTAGAAAATCAGCATATTAATAATAACATATGCACACAGTCACAGCTCTGCACTAGAGAAACCCTGTGTCGCAGGTGCTGTAGACACACATAGACAACCGTAAATTACACCAAAACTCACGAAATAAATAAATGTAGGCCATACAAATATTTCTCCCAGTCTGGGAATCGAATTGGGACCTCTGCGTGGCAGACCACTATGGTTATATATTGTGTAAAGGCTGCATGGCACTTAATTACATTTTCTATTTGTTATACAGAGTATGGTCCTACCGTGTGGTTCCACCCATGCCCTCAAAGAGGGCTACATTACTGGCTGAAGTACTTGGAGGATTCGCTTGGTGGTGGATCTTCTTCCATATTTTTACTGAACCTGAACATGTTTATGTAAGTCTTTTTTTTCTATTCAGTATTTCAATATTATAAAATAAGAAGTAGTCGAAGTTTTTTTTTGTCCATCGCGTCCCCTCCAATGGCAGCTGGATTTTCAAACTAGTTGATCCAATTCCAAGATTCCGCGCCTCATAAGACGTCTCATTGAGTCATGGATAGTTGCCCTGCCAGCAGGTTAGTGTGGTGATGCAGTCGCTTTTGTACTTAATAGCGTAAGATCGAATTTCTTCTTTTACTGTGTTGATTTTTAGGTAGTGATGGATTTCCGAGTTTCGAATGAACCAGGGCGCATTAGAAAGGACGGAATCTTCAGCTCTTTGTGTTAGTGTAATATTTTAATTGTATGTGGCAACCTAAATCTGAATGCCCTGAGTCCATACTGGTGTAAGGACAGTGTTTCTTTTAAGCAGCCAGTACAGTTCGCGACATCAGATGTTGAGTTTGTCTCTTTTCGCTCGGTTATGATTCCTCCAGGAAAGCCTACTTAACAGAGTTGTTAGGGTATGAGGTAGATCCAACATATAAATTGTGTACAATACTGGTCCCAATACGGAACCTTGGGGCACTCCAGCAAGAATATCAAAGCATGGTGATGTGTTTTCTCCTTCTCGAACTTAGAGGAATGTACTTGAAAGGTACGTTGCCAGGATAGCATAATAATTGTGCGGTAGGAAAGTTTTTATTTTATAAAGTAGCCCTTTATGCCATACTCTGTCAAAAGCCTGTTGTATGTCCAAAAATGCAGCCAAGCAATATTCTTTGTTTTCAAGAGATGTTCTGATGACACTACATAATCTATGGATATGCTCTATTGTAGCATGATTCTTTCTAAATCCAAATTGGTGATCCGGTGTTAGTGATTGTGAGAAAAGTGCTTTCACGAGTCTCTTCAGGAGAATTTTTTCGAATATCTTTGACATTACGGGCAGCAGGCTTATTGGTCTATATGAGGTTACATCATGTGCTGATTTCCGTGGCTTGGGCACCATGATTATTTGGGATACTTTCCACAGTTTAGAAAAGTGACCTGTTCTCGTTACACCATTACAGAGACATGTCAAGTAGACAATTACTTTCGAGGGAGTTCGGTGAGCACTTTTTTGTGTATGAGGTTAAAACCTGGAGCTTTCTTGTTCTCCAGCCGGTGGATAATTTATTTTACTTCCTTAGGAGATGCTGGATGGACCGGAAAGTCTAGTTGCAGAGCGCATGACTTCGTCAATGTCTGTCACGTCCCTTTGAGGGTCGGGTTCATTTAGAGTGCAAAATTTTTGACAAGTGTCTGGCGAATAAATTTGCCTTTCCTTCAGGTGTTCTAGCACACGTGGCTTAGCAGTGACAGGCCTGCCCTTGCGTGCTCGCCATAAGGAGTAATTCATGGCTTTTGGTACCTGACAATACCTCAATTTCGGCTTTTGCAGCATCGTTTGCAGTTCGGTGTATAATTTCTTTCATTGCGAAATTTAGAGCTCTTTTATCTTCCGGGTGTTGGCTAGTGTGCCATACTCCTTTTTTCTGAGATTTTTACTCTAATTTCTTCAGGTACTGGGTTATGTGTAGTTTATATATTTCTTATTTCAGGCGTACAAGTCCAGCAGCTCCTTTGATTCAAGGAAGTGAATTCTACAATAGCACTTTCTATGTCCTCTTCTGATTGAAGAGCTACCTTGAGTTGCAAATTTTTGTTTATCATATCTCGAAATTATTCCTATGTAGTACAGCATCGCGCGTTTATCAGTGTTCAAAACTGTTGTGCTAATGCTTAATATAATCGAAGTATGATCTGATGAACCATCGAGACATGGCTCTATAACACAGGAGAGTCGTGATAATACTTTTGTTATAAAGAAATCTATGACATCTGGAAGCCGATTTGCATCAGAGGGCCAATGTGTAGGTTCCGCCGTAAAAAGGGTCTTCAAATTGAAAGTATCTGGACTTTTCTTCAGTTCTCTGCCACTGTTGTGGTAAGTCTGGATCCCCAGTGGACAAGTTTAGCATACCAGTCTCCCCCTGTAATAAATCGCCCACCAAGAGTGGTAAAACATTCATTGAATAAATTTTCGTCTATTGCCCGCCTTGGGGGGCAACAGACCGTAGATATGCTAAAGTATTCATTTTTAAATGATTATCACTAATTTCAGGTGCCTTACCACGGTATGACTTCTTTTTATTTTCCCGATATTTCGGAACGGTTGCACGCTCCATGATCACAGGTTGACTGGACGGCGACAGCTGACAGCTTTAAAAGCTGACATATCTGTCTACCCTCTTGCACTGTCGACGACTACCTTCATCGCGATTTGTTGTGGCGTGGTATTAGAGCTGTTTATGATGAATTGATTTTTACTCACTATTTTATGTGTGAACTGCGTTTTATCAGTCAAAGGGTCGTATTCCAGAACCCTACTCAATGCTCAAGTCAGGACTTAAGTATGATTTAAAGCACTAGAAATTATACTTAAATCCTGCGTTTAGGGTCGTATTTCCAGTGCTTGAAATCATACTCAGATCCTGACTTGAGCATTGAGTAGAGTTCTCGAATACGACCCTTAGTTTCTAGCAATTCGGTTAGTATCTGTATATCTTCAATTCCATATAATATTATTGACCTGTGGTGGTAGTGGTATTCTTGGTGTTTTGTTCTTAGGTGCTCCGACTTCGTCCTCATTTGAGTCTACAGCCAGTCCGTTAAATCTATTTGAGATAGTGTAACACTTACACACATAAATTTTTAATGTAAAAATAATTTAAATAATCTATTGTGAAATTTGGCAAAGTCAAAACATTTAACACTTACAGTCCCATTTTGCAAATGCTCGTAGGATAATACTATGTATATATATCATTCAATAATATATGGACATTTAATCATTAATTTTAATTTATTTGTAAACCTGTTGTAGTATAGATAAATTGTTCACTATGGTTAGGTGAAGTTTAAAAAAATATTTGTTTTCTAAAAAAATAATTAATTTTCTAGGGTGAATGGCCCTACATTGATCCCAGTACTTGGACCGATGAAGAGTTAGGCATACCTCCCGACAGCCAAGGAAGCCTCCCAAGGATAAATGTATAAATAAAACATACTGCCTCTGAATAGAATAATGAAACATAATTTATAGCTTGAAAAATTATTGTTGTAAATAAAAATTCAAATTAAGAAATTAACCTTTTTATTTAAGAAATTACTCTTTTTATTTTAATAGTACACTTAAAGGGAGTCTGGTAACTAGTTCCCAAGAGTTTGCCACTGGTCATAATTTTTGTTAATACGTATTTGATATTTGCCTGTAGTTGCATGTATTGACCCAAAATGTAAAAATATAACTTTTAGTTAATGTAGGTACAGATAAGCAAAAAATGCAGGCATTAAAAAAAGGTGGAAGTGCCATTCTCAATATTGTCGAGTTAGTTGTTGGTGGTAAAATTTATCAGGAATGTGGGACATACTTCTGCTATTTATGTTATCTTAAAGTTATTTGAATACATTCTTACCATAAGGAAAATACACGACCAGACACGTTATTTGTTAATATTTTTTTATTTTATGGTATGATTCGTTTAAGTTACCTTCTTTCCCAAATAAACAATATGGACTTGTTTGGGAGTAAGTATGTAGGTATCTGAATTTTATAGAATACCTTTGCCCTGTGTTGCGTTGTATGTGTGTTGATACTGACTAGTAAGTATCCTTAAATATACTTTTCTCTATTTATATAACAATTTTCAAATTTTAATTTTAAATTTACTATTATTATGAGCCTTTCGGTGAAGGAAAACAATGTGACCTGTATGTCGAAGAAGGGTCACAACCGTCCACAAACGTGTGAGTCTCCAACCCGCATTGGGCCAGTGTGGCGGACTATGGCCTAAACCCTCGCCTGAGAGGAGACCCGTGGGACCAGCAGCAGTGGGACTTATTTTAATGATGATGATGATGATGAAAAAACCAAAATGTTTATATTATAATAATTGAACTACGTATTTCCCATTAGCAATGAATTGTAGTTTAAAAAATAGTCTATTCCTGAAATTTAAAAACTTTTTATAAAAGCGACCTCAAAAGTTTGTGTAATTACATCTATGTGGTAAGTTTTATTGAAGTTGGTCACCGGAAAGTGCGCGAAACCGGATTCATTCCCTAGTTTACCATCCCTTAAAGAAGTAATATTTTCTTCAAATTTAACTGGGATCTTTACTGAGGTATCCTCTTGCCCATAGATTTAGTATATACTAAATAGTAATATACTAAATCTATGCTCTTTCCAACAAAAAAAAATCGTCAAAATCGGTTCACAAATTTTTATGGCATGGGATATGAGTTATCGCGTAACGTATACATATACAAAAAAAAAAAAAGAAATACAGTCGAATTGAGAACTTCCTCCTTTTTTTGAAGTCTTAAAAATAGTTTATAACTTAGACTATGGAAACCAATTTTTTCCATCCTCCAAGGTTTATAAGTATTGTGTATTTTTAGTAAATTAATCCAGTAGTCATTATTACTAGGCTAGAAGGTAAGCTCTATAGGCAATGGCTTTATTTTTTGATTAGCGCCGCATGTAAACTTTGCTTAGAGGATGGAAAAAATGGTTTCCATAGTCTAAGAAACTTTGGTTCTTCTCTTAGAGGATGGAAACCAAAATTTGAAAGTTACAAATGGCAACAAACACATAGAAAAATTCGTGAGGTCCGCTGGTTCGTTCCCTGGCTTAGTTGGTATAGCGTCTGGCACGGTATGTTAAAAGATGTCGGCTCGAATCCGGCCGGATCGAAGGAATTTTTTCTGAGTGTTCGATCTTTGTATTAATAATTAAGGCATGTGTTTTCAAGGAAAGAACTTGTGAAAATATTGACAGAGCTCCTCCGTCTCTATCAATAAATGAGAAAACTGGTCTAATATTTTAATAAAGATTTTTATTAAATTATATATAACGTGAAAAAAATACACATGACACGAAGAGAGTACTACGAGGTGAAAAAATAAATTTGAAACACACACCGGCCAGTATGTAAAAGATTGCACATCCGTGCTCTGACACCCCTCCTCAATTATTTACAGCTGGCTTTCCTTATACTACCAAAAAAATCTTGTCAGTCATGAACACTCAGTACACACCCATTTCTCTACGTCAAACAAAACTCATACTTGCCCTTTAACACTGCTTTCGTTAAAGCATCAGCAGCCATGCACTTGGTTTCTAAATACTTGAGCATTATAGTACCCTTGTCTAATGCTTCTCTAATAAAGTGGCAGCGAACATCAACATATTTTGTCTGCTAATGTTGCACCGGATTTTGGGCTATTGCCATAGCAAATTGGCTATCTGTATGTATCGTGATAGGCAACTCCTCCTTGCCCGTGCCGTGCCGTTTTTATATTACATTTATCGATGACTATTCGCGAAAAATTTTGCATATTTTCTCAAGGCGAAGAGTGTGGCTTATGGAAAAATAAAGGATTTAAGAAATTTGCAGAAAATCAAACCTGAAAGAAGCTCAAGGTGTTGAGGACAGATAATGAAGGCGAATACGTTAATATGAGTGCATTCTTATAAAGGAAAATTATGGTTTAGGTCAATTGTTCGAAATTATGCGAACTTGGAAGGGGATTTTTTTAAAATACCAACTATTTCTTAGATAAATGCAATTTCGTTACCTACTTACATATAGGTAACTCATCAGAATTACAATCATTTATGTGCATAATATTGACATAACTGCCTACTGCCAAACTCATTATTTTTTGCATCGTCGAAGTCGGGTAATTACTGTGTACACTCGGCTTTATCCAGTTAGTAACGAAATCCATGAAATGTTGCGAAATAATATTACAAATATGACCATAACCGAGTTTTTAAATGCCAATGGTTTGTTATAATTATAACTTGTTATACAAATGTCATAATACATTTATTAAACTTTTAATTTACATGTTTTACGATGAGATAAATAAATCAAGACTCACCGTATCATGAAAAAGTTCTTAACTATTAACGTCACGAAAACATACTCTCAATTTGACCAACACGTTTGGACTGATTGTCATGAAAAATATGGCCGAGGACGCCAGACCAACAGCCAGCAAGGATAATTCTAATGGTGCCCGTGCAAATATCTAACGGATGAATTCAGAAATTAGGTGAAAGTGGAAATTAAACGTAACGAAAGAAAAGTAAATCGATATGGCTCATTTTATTTTTGGCATATTTCTTAAATTTTTACTATGAAGCCGCATTTAAATCATTCTCATACATAATGAAGAATTTCATTTTGTACAATATTATTTTCAATTTTTTCATACTTTAGGCCTTTTGTAAATAGTTTCTTTTTTATTATTAATTGTTACGTTGTAGCGTTGTAGTGCTTAGGTTTAGTTAATTCATTTATTTATTTTTGTTGTATGTTTAAGTTGATTGCCTCGTAGCCAATGCTCAATAAATTAAAAAAAAAATATCGTGACTTTTCGTATTTTTTGAAGTGTCAAACACTTGACGTAAGGTGGCGGCAATTTTATTTTTATTCGGCGCTTTTTTTTGTAAAGGTACATATATTTTGAGAAATAGTCCGGTAGTGAAATATGTAGGTACGCGTCTTCTCCTTGTAGGTTGTTGGAGGTCTTCGGTAAAAGTGTAGACACTAACATGATAAGCGATACAGGTGTACAACAAATAAGAATAGAACCTGGTACCCGAACCCAGGACGTTCACGTGTAAACTTTTACTGATCTCTTTTATATGACATAAATGAAATAATTATGTTTTTTGTTTAAGTAACACAAGTTAATATTACATATTTCACAATAAAAACAATGATTTACATACACATACACTTCACGCCCTTTTCTCATCGGGATAGGCAACACAGCCTTCCACTTGCTACCGTCTTGGCTTACATCTTTCTCTTCATCAAAACGCATCAATGCTTTTTCATAAACGCTTGTTGATTAAGATATATTTTATAGATCGGAACGGTTTAAACAAAACCCAAAGTTACTAATTTAATCTTTAATTTTGTTTTTTTTTTTCTTTTAGCTTTTAGTTAATTTTTTAGCTTTAGTTTACTTAAAAACAAGCTCGAATATCTTTGTCTTATTTTATCTGCTTTTTTAGACCTATGAGGCAACTACGCCTAATAAATTCGTTTAAAAATGACCAAACAACAAAATGTCGATAACATACCACAAATAATCATTATCGTTAACTAATGAACAGTAATGTAACTGCGATATATAAATTAATTAAAATCATATAAAATTCCTGTAAAAGATCTCTGATTAAAAGAACAAGTATAATAGGGAAAATATTATATTATGTATAAATTGATAAACAAAATACTTGACCTAAATTTTATATCACCAACACAATCTACGTGACTTAATTGTTTTTAAAATGAGTACAAGTATACTGTATAGGGAGTCACCATACTTACTAACTTAGAATCGCACTAAGTCGGTCAGAAAAGTGAGTTTCGCTGCCGCTCTGACAGCCCCGACGCGAAAGGCACGTCTTTAGCGCTCTTATTGCATGGACATAAAGCTTTTTCTGGCGCTTTAGTGTATTTTTATTAAATATGTAAAATTAACTATCGCGTTTGCGTTAAGATTTTGATTTAAACCTTATAAACATAATATAATTAAGGTCTAAATAAAAATTTTAACGCAAACGTGGCCCGCGCCTAGGGCGGCCAATGGTGACAAAAAATTCACTGATGATTGATGATAATCTCAGTAAAGAGTACTAAAAAAACCGACCTCAAAAGTACGTGAAATTACGTCTATTTGCTAAGTTTCATTGAAATATCCCCTAGTTCGCCACTATACAGGACTTGATACTGGAGATAATAAAAATAGGTTCTCACTACGACACTACTCAAAGTATATCGAGGGAAAAACGCCTTAAATTGGAGAAATAGCAAAATCAACTAAATAATTGCTAAAAGTAATTGCTCCTAAATTAAAGTTAGGCGCTATTTATAAAAATGAATCTTCATGCGTGAACAGCCACCCTTAGAGGTGGATGATTTCCTTCAAAATGAAATGGGACCACTATGGAAGTACCCCCTTTCCAAAAAAAAAGAATCATGAAAATCGGTTCACAAATACCGGAGTTATCGCGTAACATACATACAAAAAAAAAGATCATACCGTCGAATTGAGAACCTCCTCCTTTTTTGAAGTCGGTTAAAAACAAGAAATAACTCAAAGTACCTAAATATTGTAAAGGCTCACGCACATTATGGCGGGCCGCACTGCACCGCATCGTATAACAATAATCTTCCTAAATCACACTTTCGTACATTTTATGTATAAAATATAGATATGTTACATCTATAATATAATATACAGGGTGTAAATTTGAGACCGGGCGGCAAGGCCAGCTACCTTAATCGTTGTAGTTAGAAGACTATCCAAGAATTTTGAAGATATTTTGATTGGAATTCACAGATTTTGAAAAAATGGTACAGTCAGCAAGATAAATGATTATAATTTGGTTTTACTTAAATCTAATTTGTAGAGTAGTGGCCAGTTTCGTGTCTAACAAATACTTTTCATTTAAAATGTGTGGTAAAAGATTTTGCGATTTCTGACATTTAGGGTCGTATTCTAGAACTCTACTCAATGCTCACGTCAGGATTTGAGTATGGTTTAAAACACTCGAAATCATACTCAAGTCCCTGCCATTAGGGTCATATTTCCAGTGCTTGAAATCATACTCAGATCCTGACTTGAGCATTGAATAGAGTTCTGGAATACGACCCTTACAGTACTCTTACCTCAGTTGGTGCCACAGAGACTATATAGGGCGCACTATAAGTTTCCGGAACTGGCCACTTACATAAACAATATTTAAAAAGGAATTACAACATTTAAAAATGGAACTCTTTGGTTGTAGAATACAGTTTGTTTCATCTGACTGTCACTTGTTTTTACATTGTGGCGTCATTTTAGAAATTGGTTGTCTACATCACCATGGATTTAACTCGTGAAAATTTTCGTAGTATGATTTTTTAACACCTCAGCGGAGCATTCTCGGCTTCTAACTGCTTTTGGCGATGAAGTACCATACAAGACGACTATTTATAGCTGGTTTGCAGAATTCAAACGTGGTCGTGTAAATCTCAGTGACGAACTTGGTGATGGTCGCCCGTCCACTACTGTGAACAACAAAAACATCGATGCTGTGCGCCGTATGATCAAACAGACAGGCATGTGACATACCATGAGATTTAGGCATCTTTAGGTATAGGCATGAGACAAATATAATCAATACTACACAAACATTTGGGTGTGAAAAAGCTGTGCTCTCGGTGGATCCCACACAATTTAAGTGAGGCTCAAAAAACGGATCGCGTCACTTGGTGCAATGCCATGCTTACCATACAACAACAACATACAACGAAGGGGCGTCAAATTTGGTATGGAACATAGCAACAGGCGACGAAACATGACTTTATAGTTACGATCCCAAAACAAAGCAGCAATCAGACATGTGGCTACTGTTGCTTTGGAGAGTCCTTGTACCGTGAATAGTGATTGGTACACGACCATTTGTTTGCCGGAAGTTATTGACAAACTCCGTAAAAATAACCGTAAACGCCGTATCATCTATCGCCGTAGCACCACGATAATGCTAATTCTCACACGGCCAGACAGACAAATGAATTTTTGAAGGTGAACAACGTTGACCTTATGAGCCATCCCGCGTGCAGTCCCGACTTGGCACCTTATGACTTTTATTTATTTTCAAAAATTAAGAACCAGTTACGCAGTCAACGATTTTCATCATCTGAAGAGGCTGTCGAATAGTATGAAAAATATGTTTCAGCGATTGTCACGGAGGAGTGGCATAAATGTTTTCAAAATTGGTTCATTCGTATGAAAAAGTGCATTAACGGTAACGGAGAATATTTTGAGAAACAATAAATTCATTTCTGACCATTTATAGTATTTTTTTCTTTTCATTGCGGAAACTTATAGTGCGCCCTACGTATAATCATAGCATATTATCACTACCGCGTCTGTCTGTCTGTCTGATTGCGATAAATTCAAAAACTACTGAACAGATTTTCATGCTGTTTCCACCAATAGAAATAATGATTCACAAGGAAGGTTCAGGTGTATAATTTATTTAGATTTTGTTTAAGTTGACTGAAATCACTACATCACTACATATTATCACTACCGCGCCTATATGTCTGTCCAATCGCGATAAACTCAAAACTACTGAACGGATTTTCATGCGGTTTCCACCAATAGGCAGAGTGATAATGAGGAAGGTTTAAGTGTTATATAGTTAACTAAATTTCTGAATCGATTTCGATAAAAGGTTTTAGTCTAACCATATGAGTGCCGAGAAAGGGGCGACTGGTATTGACGACATGGCCTGGGGTCGGCCGGCGGGTAGGGCGGCCAAGACAGAAAAACCGCCACTGGTGGTAGTTAAATTTGAATGATTACAAATTTCCACTCGGGCCTCTGACCAGCTTAGTGCGATTCCGTGTCGATAAGTGTGGTGACTCCCGTATGTATCAATACGACTCGGTCTGAGTTCCGCCTCGACTTGTAGAGAGTACGTTATATGTTAAATAATCGTCATTCGCTTTATCCCAGTTCATGAACTTTGTTCGGGCTTCCCCTAGATAAGTATATCTACAATAACATTCCGGCACAAACATATACTAGAGTAAAATGTTGGTATAATTTCAAATAGCGGACTATTTACTTTTATACACACGGACGTTACTTTTTTTACGTGTAAAAAATATCATTTGAAATAATTATAAGTGTTTGAGCATAATAATAAGGCACAACTCACACAGGCGTAGAGTCGAAGCGTCGCGTCGCGTACTGTTTTTCAACTACAACGCTTGGCGATGCGCGTCGTCCCGCGACGACGCTCGCATTGGTACGCCCGGGTCACAGTGTGGTCGGCATCTGAGGACTCACTGCGCCCAAGTGACGCGCGAAGCCGCGTCGACACCCGCTTCCATATTTGCATATCACAAAGTACCTTAATAATGGGAAAAAAGAGACGAATATGCTATAGACGAATAACGTGACGCGTCGCGACGCTTCGACTTTGCGCCAGTGTGAGTTGAGCCTCAGGAGCACGTTCTCATCTCTCTATAACGTAAGTACCACGTATATGACCCTCGCACCCCGTCATACGTTAAGGACGTTTTCGCTTCCTCGAAACTAAGGTCTGAAATGGATAGCCTACTGAAACCCTTTTCACCCGCTCAGAGTATTTCAAAGACTTCTTTACGATGAAGGCTGCACAATTATGGAACAAACTCCCATCTGAAGTCCGACATTCTAAGTTCTTCCTGTTTTTAAAATTGAATTACGTAAATGTCTCCTGACACGGCCTATGTATTATTATTATTATACTATATAGAAATATACAATATGTAGCTATATTATATCGTTATTTATTATTTGATAATAAAGCAACTTTTTGTTTATACATTTCAAATTTTACCGTTGGCACACTATGTCTCCCGCTTGTTTAGCTTTCCTCTACCTCGAAGGCTGTCTGGAAGAGATCGATAGCGATAAGCTCGCCTTCGCCCACATTAGTTCAGCGTTCTAAGTTATTTATGAAGTGTATTGATTTTTGTGTGTGAGCAATAAAGAATACTTGTATCTATGTATATGCATCAAGTATGTTTCTAATTAAGTAAAGAATGCTTAGAAATTGCCAATAGCTGAATTACCGGACACATACGTACTTACTTCGTTATATAGAGCATGCGTACGTCAGAGCGTTGTATAGGTATTGTTTTTTCGCGGCTGTTTTATCATTCTATATAAATTGTGTCACACCAATTCAGTAGTCAGTCACTGGGTGACGCCGGTGCAGCGCGACGATGCTGCGCTATCTCGTGATTTTCGGTGCTTTGAACGCGTTTATCGTGACCAGCTTAACCAACGTTGGGCCGAAATTCCCCCCGACTCATGGCGAAGTATGGCCCCAACCGCAAATGCAGATGAAACACGATCAATTTCTGGTTTACGACCCAGCGAAATTAGTTATTAAGGTGAGTGACTTTTTAAATCAATTAAAAATCCAAATTATAATATGTGAACCAACCGGCTTTTGAGGGAACATGTCGTGTAGAAATGTACTTGTACATATTTAAACACCATAGGACTGTCTCGCAATTCTGACCTGCGCAAGAAAAATGTTGTTGCGTTCTCTACATCCATATAAAGTTGAGATTGTTTAACTAAGGTAGATCGAATCGAGTTGTTAGGTTTTCGCGATTTACATATAGGCAATGAAACATTTAGTAGCAATAGGGTACTTGTGTAAGAGTTCGTCTAGGGAAGTACTGCCACCTTGCCTATTTCTGCCGCCAAACAGTAACGTGAGCTTTACTGCGTTCCGGTTTAGAAGGGTAAGGTGGTGAAATTACAGGCACATGGGACTTGTCAACTTATATCTCAAGGTGACGGGTTCAGTGGCAGTGTCCCTAAGATCTTTGCGATTTAAAGCTCTGAGGTCACTGCAAATGTTATGGACAGGCTTGTCGCCTACCGCCATGTGCACGACTTGTTCATCACGTCACTTGATATTCTATAAATACCTACTTCCAGGTACAATATCAAAAGGCGCTTAAAACGATGAAATGGTTTAAAATTTGCTATTATTTACAGACAGTGCGAGAAACATGCCCAACGTTAACTCGAGCCATAAACCACTATGTTTACGTGCTGAAAAAACTTCACGACATAGCCAGCAAGAATAGAATAAACCATAAAGAAGATAAAACACACATCCCTTCCAATGAGCATGACAAAAAAAAATTGTTAGGGAATATAATGGAACTGAATGTAGAATTAAGTGCTCCATGTGAAGATTATCCTCATTTTGACATGGATGAAATCTGTAAGTACCTAACATTTTATTGAACACCACAATTAAGAAAAAGGCTTAGGTGCTCAAGCACAGTCATTGCACGAGTACGTTTGCAGGGCCCAGGACAAGTAATACAGCACCCGATGTTCCCGGGTTCAATTCCCGGTAGAACCAAATTGGGAAATGAACCTTTCTAGATTGGTTCTAGTCTGGGTGTTCTGGGAAGTGCCCCTGAGTGAGTTCCGTTGCTCTGGTATTCACATAATAGGGAATTGTCTAGTTTATTGAGACCAGGCAATTGGTGTAATTGACTGGCACAATTTTGTCACTATTATTATGTGAAGATAATGTTCCAAGAAATACGACTGATAAAATGTTATAGTCAACGAGTTTGATAAGTTTGAGTATAATGGAGTTCGAGATTTGTTCCTTTCATTTAATGCTTTTCAAATAAATCCAAACAATTAAGAACCACGAAACCGAATTTATATAAAACATTTTTAGTACTCTCCACGAAACATTTAAAAATAAAGATAAATTATAGATAAAGAGTAAAACAAATGTAAATAAAGCTATTATAGTATTAAAATAAGCATTAAGAAGGAAACCTTATACAATCTTCATAGTAAAGCTATACATTTTAATATTAGAATTATGTGTAATTGCGATGCCTAAAGCAAGTAAATGTGTACCTGTATTTTAGGCATATTGTTGGGCAAATTTCTTTATATTACAGCTTGAAAATAGACTTTCTATATTTAAGAATAAATTAATTAGTAGTTATAAATTAATGGTTACATAAAAATAATTATGAAACAACTTCTAGCAATCCCTCTGATCCATTGTAAGTTTTACTCTTAAGAATTTAATGAAATCGATACCTCGAATGTACACTGGCCCAACGCTATTTTATTGTAATTTTTGTTGTTATTTTTGTGAACAGCCACATTTATTTACTAATATTATGCTCCCTCAATCATGTGGAAAAAAAAAGAAAGCGACGAAATCCGAAAAAAAATACAAAAGAAAACGAATAATTTGGCGTATTGCTCATTGGAGGTATCGAAATATTCAAAGCCAATGCAAATTTCGATGCCAAACGCCCACACATAAACATTTAAGTATAAGTAGTTCAATTACTATGATCTTTGACCTAAGACCATTTACACTTAGTCCAATCAGTAACGAACATTTAATTAAACGGTTACTTTCGAGTACAATCGACTACATTACTATGTAATTTATGGACGTCATAAGAAGGCTTAAGGGCACTCAGTGAGCAATGGAGAGAGAGATGCTCGGTACTGCCCTACGTGATAGAATCAGAAATGAGGAAATCCGTAGGAGAACTAAGATAACCGACATAGCTCGAAGAATTGCTCAGCTGAAGTGGCAGTGGACGGTCCGCTATTTCGTTCCGCGGTTTAAGAGGCATAGCGTCTGGCGCGCTTTGCTGAAAGACGCTGGTTCGAATCCAGCCGGACCGAATGAATTTTTTCGTAGTGTCCGACCTTTGCATTAATAATTCTTATAAACTAGTAGAGTAATTTCACAAAAATAATTGAATATCATGGTGGGCAAACGACGTTACATTCAATAAACTTAAAAATTACAAAAAAAGTACGAATTTTAGTAGGTTTTACTTTATCAGCTTTATGAGCTGTGGTAGCCTAATGGTTTGACGTACGGTCTCTCAAGCAGAGGTTGTGAATTCCAATCTGGCCTCGTACCTCTGAGTTTCTCGGAATTTATGTGCGAAATTTGACTGTCATTTACCATGAGCTTTTCGGTGAAGGAAAATATCGTGATGAAACCTCGTCGAAGAAAGTTCACAATCCTCGAAAAACGTGTGAAGACCCCAACCCCCAATGGGCCAGCGTGGCGGACTGTGGCCTAAAACTTCACCTGAGACTCTTCTCAGGCACACACTCCCAGCCAGTCGCACAATTGGGCACGGGTAGAGACCCGTGAAACGTATGGGTTGATGATGATGATCATTTATTTTTTGCCATTTATTTTCCTTTTTTTTACAATATAGAAGTATATGATATGTATACATATATTTAAGTTGACTATACATAACTAACTTTATTAAAAGTGAGTGGCATTTTGTATCTACGATCCCGTTTTCCAACAACATGGGCATTTGAATCGGAGTCAAAGGGTGACTAGGTTATCGACTGCAGATTAGGAACTGTGCAAATATTAAAATCAACAAATATGTTATTGTAGCATCAAAAGTGCTGTCAAATCTGTTTATTTTTAACCGACTTCAAAAAAGGCGGGGTTCTCAATACGACTGTATGTTTTTTTGTATGTATACTACATTTGTGAACCAATTGTGACGATTCTTTTTTTCTTGGAAAGCGGGTTCCTCGGTACTGGTCCCATTTACATTTGAAGAAAATATTCCACCTCTAAGGGTAAACTAGGGGATTAATCCGGTTTCGCGCACTTTCCGGTAACGGATTTCAATAAAATTTGGCAATAGATATAATTCCACGAACTTTCGAGGTCAGTTTTTTAGTACTGTAGTACTTACTTGTATTTTTAGTACTGATCGTTATTGAATCAACTGGTTACCTATAGGGTATACTTTAAGTAAGTAATCGGTTGATCCAAATTGATGTATGTGCAGTATGAGAAACGTAAACATTTAACCTTAGTAAGCTTTACTTTCTTGTGTCGTGTTCTTTATTTGTAAGGCGAGCGAGCGAGGTAAATTCCTGCTATGTGCTTAAAACTAATTATTCAAGCTCTCCTGCACCAAAGAAATAGTTTATTCTTCCTGATAGGTAACCTTAGCGCCCAGTTACACGAGGTGAAAGTTTTCCATTACCACGACTTCATGTACATTAATGGCGAATCTGAATTCTATTTACTAGGCAACAACATTTAAATTCCTCTGAATAATACAACCGCTCAGCCGCCGTTGACTAAATTCAAGCCAGTCTCGCCCACGTACCCGGGATGCTCATTTATGTTATAACGTGAAAGCTCAATAAATAGAGCGTATTTTTCTATATTCTGTTTTATTATATGTGTGACTTTTTTAGTCTTTGATTTGCTTTTAATTGTGGTAGTTTTACATTATCTTTCAATTTGTCCAACAGTGTCTGGCATCCATATGTGGTCACCGGTACAATGCACACATATTCATTACTATGAATTTGTATTTTGTATCAATTTCTTTTGATTTCAGGACTTCTTTGAGTGACCAGAATTTCTTCCACGTATTTGTGACTCGTCTTCCAATTTCTTTGTCTGTTTGGTCCGGTCTGTGGATATTATTTGGCCCAAGTATTCTTATTTGTCTACATATTCAATTTTATTTCCAGTTATCGCAACCTGTTCTTTAATATTGTTTGCCAAAAATTTCGTTTTGTTAGTGTTCATAGTGAGTCCTTTTTTTTAGCTTGCCGTGTCCAATTCTATAAGCATAGTTTGTAGCATTTTTGGGTTTATAGCCACGAGTATAAAATCAGCTGCAAATTTCAAGTGGTTAATGCGTACTCCATCTATACTCAAGCCATATTACTCCCAAACCAGATGTCTAAATATACTTTCCAAGACAGCAGCGACTATTTTGGGCGATAGAGGATCCCCCTGATGGACACCTTTTCTGAGTTGGAATTATTCTCCTGTAGTCGCTGGCTGTATTTTTGCTTTACTCTTTTTGTATATTTGTTGGATTAGTCTTATATTTTTCTTTTGTACTCATTGTTCACCGAGAGATTCGCAGACTTCATTATGTTTAAGTGAATCAAAGGCCTTATTGTAATCTATAAATACTTATTATTATTGTTGTCCTCTCTCTCATTAAATGTTTCTATTATTTGTTTTATTACAAGAATATGATCTATGGTTGAAAAGCCGTAACTATAGAGGCAGTTAAATAGTAAAGACTTTTCTGTACAAGTTTTATCTATGTAGGTAACAACCACATTAGTTGAATATACATCAAACTACGAAATATAAAAATTACTTACGAAAATGTAGTCACTCTTGTCACTATCCATAAACACAGCCAGCCTATATTGTTATATAATAAAATAATTAACGCGCATCCACGGCTTGGGAAGCCTAGCGTCTTAAGAGTCTATACTACCTCAGCTCGAATTCAAATTATTCCTTTACGGAATACGGTTCATTTTGCTTGGGTTTAGCGGCAGAGACACACATTTCAGAATGTATTTTTTTACAAACGAAATTAAAGCCATTTGAAAAATCTATATCGTATAATATTAGTGTTCTGCCTCCGTGGCCGAACGGTTACCATGCCGAGGTCCCAGGTTCGATTCCCGGGCCGGGGGAAATATTTGTATGGTCTACATTTATTTCTCTCGTGAGTTTGGGTGTAATTTGTAGTTGTCTATGTGTGTGTCCATGGTACCCGCGACACAGGGTTTCCCTAGTGCGGGGCTATGTTGAGTGTGTGCGTTATTATTATTATTGTGTGCCTTCTATTTATTCCAGTTGATATAAAAATCATTGGTACGTACGAGTATATGTAAAGTACCTATTGAATAGTTATTTTGTAAAATTTTGAGGCAAGTTTGGGTTTTTTCTGTTGTGTAAATTTTTAGGAATCGTGTTTTCACGCCATGTAGTTAATCAGTGTATATCCTCAATTATACAATATATTTTTTTCTAAAGTGATTGATTCAACCAAAACCAAAGCTATTTGAGGTAGTATATACTCTCAATAATCTCAGTTCTTCTTAGGGTTCTTCTCCTTCCGGAGGTTGGACAACTTTATGGCAATCCTGACTTTACAGGCTGCCGCTCTAAAGAGCGAGGTGGTACTGCAGCCGAATTTCAGTACAGAGTACTAAAAAAAAAGCGACCTCAAAAGTTCGTGGAATTACATCTATTTGCCAAGTTTTATTGGTTACCATAAAATGACGTAACCGGATTCATCCCCTAGTTTGCCACCCTTAGCGGTGGAATATTTCCTTCAAATTTAAATTAGACTAAGATACCCTCTTTCCAACAAACAAAAGAATCATCAAAATCGGTTCACAAATACCGGAGTTATCGCGTAACATTCATAAAAAAAAATATAGTTGAAAATTGAGACCTGCTTTTTTTGAGGTCGGTCAAAATGTGGCCACTGGTAATCGAGTCCATATTCCAAACAATTTTTTTGTTTAATTCTTAAACTATTGTTTTATTTGTTGTTTTTGTTTCGACGACGTAAACTTTTCGATAGTGCTGAAGCTACAATTTCTGTGAACTTGGTATTATGCAGATGCAAAAGCTGTAGCTAAAAAGGCATAATGATAACCTAATCCATTATGTGGCGTAAAAAGGCCTTCGGAACTCAACCGGAATAAATCATAGATTACATTTTAACCCGTTAAAGGGGCCGGCACAGCATTAGGCAAGGGTTAAGCTCCATCACCGAGGCGCACAGAGTCGCATCGTGTGCGTTGTGTGAAACGCTTTGAAATATGAGATACGCATGAATGCTAGAAGAAAATAAAGTAATTTTAATGTTATGGCTGGTATACAATACGATATATATTATTATTTAATTAGATTTCAGTTGATTACGTTATTTTTTGTACGTTAACTTCGTACTTCGTTACAATCATTACACAATTCACAGGCGAATAGTCAGCGTTGCTATTATTGTGCACAACAATGAACAATAAATATGTAACCTCATCTTTTACTGAAACCGGGCTTGTTCAAAAATCAGAAACGTTTATTGTATGAATTGGTAAAATACAGGTGTTACTTACAAGTGATTAGATCCACAATTCTTACCCAATCAAGCGTACTATATCTTAAAATTACAATTCAATTAAAATTGATTACAACTTAAATGTCAAAAATGAAAACTATGATTAAGTTAATTATAGAATTGTCAAATATTTGATGTCTTTATATAAAATTCGTTAAGATTGTAAAAAACTTTGTCAATTAACCATTTTTTTAAACAAGTTTTAAATTTATCACAATTTAAACATTTCATTTCCATTGGAAGTCTGTTGTAAATTCTGATCGCTGTTACATAGGTACTGCTGTGAAAGATCGTGCTGTTTATTCTACGGAGGACAAGACGGTCCTTGTTTCTGACGTTAACGTAGTGTACATTAGATAGTTTAGTAGTTACTGTAATTACGTACAAAAATATATATTTCCAAAATATATATTCCTGTTAAAGTCAGGAAACCCTTTTCTTTGTACAGATTTCTTAAAGAATAATCACTGGATTTACAACAGATTATGCGTAAGCATCGTTTTTGTATTGTGACTATTTTAACAGCATTGACAGAGTTTAAAGAACGTACAGATATGGTGAGCCTATCTATTGAGCGGACTATAGAGATATCCTGCATAGAGCTTGAACGGCTTGTTATATTAAGCGTGTACAGACCCCCTCATTCATCTTACGAACTACATATTTGAAAAAAGATTAGATGAAAATTTAGGCAAATTAAATAATCCAAATAAATATATTGCTGTTTGTGGTGACTTCAATGTTAACTTAGAAAATTCCAGTGCTAGCAGTAGGTTCATATCATTTTTCCAATATTATAATCTTGTGAATCTTTTCTTAGTGTTTCCGACTAGAATAACTTCTACTACTACCACTTGTTTAGACAACATTTATACTAACGCCGTACCTAGTAATAAATCTATTATATATAAATTAACTTCTGATCACTGCGGTCAATTAGCCACTTTTAATATAACTGTTGACAAAATGCCAACAAAGGATATCACATGTGTTCCGATAAATAATGGTCGACATAAAGCTTATAGAAATAATGTAATGCTTAAACTAACTGATATTCCGTACGTTAACGATCCCAATAAATTGATTAATTCAGTTTTCAACATAGTGAAAAGTGAACGTGATAATGTTTTTAGGTCCAAAATCGTTACTATTAATAATTCATTGAAATTTAGTGATTGGGCGACTGTGGGAATTCACAAAATTAGACAAAGGCTATATGATCTTTACGATGAAAGGACTTATAACACTAGTAACAGTTTTAATGATTTTGTTAGGAAATATTTGAAAATGTTTAAACGTGTTTGTGTTGCAGCCAAAGCAATGTTTATAAATAGTAAAATAAAAAGCAGCCCGAATGTAGTAAAAACGACTTGGAATATTATAAACAGCGAAACTGGAAGGGTCAAACCTCGTAACTTAGATTTTCAACTAAGATTTAATGACAAAATTGTAAACACAGACGCAGAAGTTGCTAAAATATTTAAAAATTTTTTTACCGACATTCCAATTTTGACTACTAAGTCGTTAAATTCATCTCCCACCGCCGCTGAATCCTTACTAAAAGAAAATAATGCAGTTAGTATCACTAGTTTAAGGTTCCGTTATGTATTTCCAAACGATATTGTTAAAGCCTTTAAGTCTATAAACATAAAAAATACTGCTGATCTTGATGGTCTTTCAGTCAGAGTAATTAGTTCTATAGTTGATTGTATTGCGCCTTACTTAGCCTGTGTCTTTAATAAATGAGTTGATGATGGTGTCTTTCCTGACCTCATGAAGCAAAGTAAAGTTATTCCACTTTTCAAATCTGGTAGTATTTCTGGCCCCACCAATTTCAGACCTATATCAATACTACCAACGCTCAGTAAAATATTTGAAAAAAATATTCTAAATCAGATGTGTGCACATTTTTATAGTAATAACTTAATGTCTCCTAAACAATTTGGTTTCACTCGGGGTCGCTCTACAACCGACGCTGGTGTCGAGTTGATTAATCATATATTTGATGCATGAGAAATCTCACATGATGCTATTGGTGTATTCTGTGACCTTTCCAAGGCTTTTGATTGTGTGTACACGGTTAGGAAACTTCGCCATTAAGGTGTGGCGGGACGTAATCTCGACCTTCTTAAATCGTATTTGCGTGGTAGGGTACAGAGGGTCGATGTTAACGGTACGAGATCATCAGGGTCTTCCCACCCATTAGCATGGGTGTCCCTCAAGGTTCAATTCTAGGCCCATTTTTGTTTTTAGTTTATATTAATGACTTACCTAGCCTTATGGAGGGTATAAAACATGAGATAGTATGCTGATGATACTTCATTATTATTTAAAGTTAAAAGGCACCAATGTTCCTACGACGATGTGAACAATGCTATATCTAAAGTAGTAGATTGGTTTGCTGTTAATAACCTACTTCTTAATGAGAAAAAAACAAATTGTGTTAAATTTACATTACCCAATGTCGAAGAGACGGTTACAAACATTGTAGTTAGAAACGAAAAATTGTATCTTGTGGATACAGTTGTATTTCTATGTATAACGTTAGATGCTAAATTGCAATGGGGTCCCCATAGAAGTAAGTTATCAAAACGGCTCGGCTCTGCAGTGTACGCGATTAAAAAAATAAGGAAACTTTCAGACGTCGAAACCGCTAGATTGGTTTACTTCAGCTACTTTCACAGTCTAATGACATACGGCATTTTGCTTTGGAGTAATGCCGCCGATATCAATAAAATCTTTGTCCTGCAGAAACGTGCAGTTAGGGCAATTTACAATCTGGGCCCCAAAGTATCTTTGAGAGATAAGTTTAAGGAAATTAAGATTCTTACACTAGCCTCACAGTACATTTATGAAAATGTAATTTATGTTAAAAGGAATAGTAATTTCTTTATGAAAAATAGTGACAAACATAACATTAATACGAGGAATAAAAATAAACTAGCTTTTCTTGATAGTCGTCACAAAGTAAAAAAATCATTTAAGGGGCAATGTATACGCTTCTATAACAAGATTCCGGTTGATATACAAAATTTGCCTTTCACGAGGTTTAAAACTATAGTGAAACAAAAACTTTATACTAAAGGTTATTATACAACTTCTGCGTACTTGGATGACAAAAATCCGTGGTAGTAACCCGTTTAGCTCATGGAGGTAGTCTCGATCTCTGATGTTTCAAATAAAAAAAATAAATTGTAAATGTTATTTACAAAGAGCAACCCCTAGAGTTTCTTGCTCATTCTTCTCAGGGGAATCTGCCTTACGAATGAGCGGTAGAGTTTAACCATTGTGACGATTTCAAGTGTAATAATGCTTACCTATGAAATAAAGATTATTTTGAATTTGAATTTGAATTCCCCAAGAAATTACACCATATAGTAACGGTTATACGTTCCCGTAATATGCGTTTTTTGCAAGTTCAGCCGACACTACATCGACCAATGCAGATAAAGCGTAGCAATAACTACACAGTTTGTTATTTAGCACATCTACGTAATGTTTCCAATTTAAGTTTTTATCTATAGTAATACCAAGAAATTTAGTATTATTTTTACCTCATCAATAACGTCATTTTCACAAGTTATGTGTAAATCTAAGTGATTTTTTTTGTAATTACCAAACTGCATATATTTTGTTTTAGAATTATTTATTTTTAAATTTAGTGATTTAAGCCAGGTAGTAAGACCTTTCAATGTATTGTTTATGTCAAATTCGTAGTCAATTTTTGTTTTTTCGTTGTTAGCAAATAATATTGTGACATCATCAGCGTACATAATTGGTATAAAGCGTGCATAATACTGAGTAAGATATGGCAGTTCATTTATATAAATTATAAAAAGAAGAGGACCCAATACGCTTCCCTGTAGCACTCCCAATATATTTCTTAAGTATGTCGATCTGGCCTCTTGAACGCATTTATTGCTAAACACGTTCAGATATAAGTACTTGTTTACATTCCGATAGGTAACGTATTATTGTTTTATTGTTAAGCGACAAAACAATAGATTGCCGATTTATATTACGTTTTAGGTTCACTCACCTATTACATTTATACCTTTTATAACTGCCAATTTCACCACTACATAAATGACGAAAGATACAATTTAATTTAATTTTCTTACCTTAGCCTAATAAAATATAAAAATATGTATATAAATAATTCCTGTCACATCTTGATTATATTTACGCGCTACGCTGTGTCAAAGAATGTATTATTTCTGAATTGCTTTACGAGATCAATTATACTAATAATTTCTCGTATTACGAATGTAATCACTGTCGATATTTCGAATAACAAGATTAACAAGCGACTAAAGGATTAATTCAGGAGCTGCCTAACAGCGCCGTCAAGTTCTTTAGTTTCGTGAAAGTCGTTGAAGATAAATGAGTATCCAAGATTCTTGCTTTTGTTTCAGATTATCTCAACGTTTCATCAACGTCCAATTTAAGAAGCTCTTCGATTTGGGGTATTCTGAGAGGCTTGGAGACATTTTCTCAATTGTTTTTCATTACTGATGACTTCAAGGTAAATCTTTCACTTTTCTAATTAAAAATTAATTCTTATGTTTTCACACATTTGTTTACGTATATTTCAATTAGGCATTAAGTACCGAAATAGTATAAAATTGCTCCTTGCTCTGAACATGATGTACAAATCAGCCTTGATCACCGCCGTAAAGTTGCCTGCTTATCAGTATTTCATAGGATTTATCACAGAGAGTGTACGATGGAATTACACGATTTAATTCCGCCGTCCCCTTTCCATCATCGGGTGACAAGACGTACTGGTGTTCTTCCCCTATGTCAACATTTATATGGCGAACGGCTACGTAAGAATATTCTATTAACGTGGACCGTTTCAAGTCAATTCAATTTAATTCGAGTTTCGAGGGTCTATAGGCATTATTATTATAAGTGTGCATGCTCCATAGTCGACCTCATCTTGA
>NW_020653854.1:11546497-11584380 GCF_003589595.1 Hyposmocoma kahamanoa | reverse complement strand
TAGTAAAGTGTGGCATCAACTTTGCTCACTTAAAACGTTGCTAAAATGTTTGTCAACTTGTGCGGGTGTAAGGATTATATTAGGATTAGACGGTTTGAATGAATCCTGTATTTTTGGCAGTCATTTAACAACATTTCGATTATTTTGCAGGTCCAGAGAGTGGCAAGGACGAAAAAAAACAAATAAAGAAGAATTTGCAAAAGATTGACTACGTAAGGAAGTTGAGTATATGAAAATAGAGAATAATAGAGCATTTATAAGAAAAATAAAAATAAAAAAGAGGATAAACAAAAATAATTCAGAGCATAAAAATTATGAGTAGGTACAATAGCTCAGAGAGAATAAAGATGAAAATGGCACGAAAACAGTCGTAAATATTATGAGAATTGAATTTTAATCGTCTTTATTATAAAATATTTTTAAAAAAAAGGCAATTACAAAATGATCTTATTCTAAATTTGTAATACTACTAAAGTTAATCGTTACTGAGACTGACTCACGTTTACGAACATTTCAATACGTATCTGTATGATGATTTATTGTGTAAATAGAAGATAGACAAAAAGACAGAAATATTATTTAAAAAAAGAAGAGTAGTGGAAACGAAATAAGTAGGTACGATGCACAAGTCAAACGTCTAAATCTAGAAAAATACGCAACGAAATTATGAAAGTTGTAAAAAATTTATGACAAAATTAATTAATTAAATTAAATAAATATACTAAAAAATAAATTAAAAAATATATTAAAAGTCATTTTGATGAAACGAGTAAAGAAACTGAATTTACCACGAAAACAAAAAGAAAAAACATTAGAAAAGAAAGTTAATTACTTTGTAAGAGACGTTCCAAAATATTAAGTTCAGAATGTACAAAAGGTTATTGTTTAATGAAACACTCCCGCGGGAATTGAATGAAAAATCCAAAAATCCAAAAAATACCGAAACAAGGTTATCAGTTTGTCAGCATGAGAAATTACTATAAATTCAATGGCTTGATTGATATGATTATGCAAAGTGAAATTTGTGTAAATTACTAATTTTATGTTTATGATTTATTATTTCCATGTTTTGATGTTATATGATGATATTATGATGATGAGCGATAGCTGAAAATCAGTGCGTTGCTTTTGGGCAACACCTGCACTGAGCTATGGCCTGTTTGGCTTGCTGCAGCACTCACAACTTGCTTTTTAATTAATTGTAGATATATGTCGTTTATTGTGTATATTTATATAACTGCCTCCGTGGCTGAACGGTTACCATGCCGGACTGCCACGCAGAGGTCCCAGGTTCGATTCCCGGGCCGGGAGAAATGTTTGTATGGCTTACATTTATTTCTCTCGTGAGTTTGGGTGTAATTTGTGGTTTTCTATGTGTGAGTCCATGGCACCCGCGACACAGGGTTTCCCTAGTGCGGGGCTATGTTGAATGTGTGCGTTATTTTTTTTATTTATTTTTTTATTTATTTGATTTCATTCCTTTTTGTTATATTGTATGTTTTGTTTTGAAGTTTTTTCTTTTGTCATCTTTCTTTCTTTAGCTATTTGTTGTTTCATATTATTGTGTGTGCTTGTGGTAAGTCAATAAACGTATTCTATCTATCTATCTATCTATCTATGTTTTTAAGATGTTACCTACATTTTTCATTTTGAAAAAACTAGATTGATGGTAAGATTGATGGCTACTTATATGAGTCTCTTTTCATAAATTTATATTTCTACGTAGTTTATATATAAAAATATCAGTTGTTGCGACAACTATAGATAAATCCAATTTTTACTACAATTTATTAGATTAATTTTAGTATTTATATATTTACTCACTTTGCACTCATAAAAATGCCATTACTTTCTACAAGCACTCGTTACCATTATGTCATATTTTCATAATGCAATTGGTAAATATCATTAAATTCCATACACACTCATCACCATCCTGATACGTTTTATTACCATCTACGCCTTCATTACCTTCCTTTAAATTATACCTAAATAAAGTATATGGTCTCCTAGAGTGCCTTTCTCTTACATTTATTGCTCATGGGTATAAGAACCATTGTCATGTTTTAATTTCGACGAAAACGAGAATATTTTGAACTTTAAAAAACGTGCGAATTTGAACGACTCGCGAGAACCATCCAGTAACATTTGTGTTTCCATTTCGACATCAGCAAATACAATGAGGCCCTATAGCTAGGCGGCCGGCGGCATTAAGTCTCTGTACAGTCAGTGTCGACTAAGCATGCACTTGTATACGCAAACCACTCATTTCATCAGATCAGTCATTTAGACCGACTTACGCCGCAAGCATGCAGTGCAGTCCTTTTGGTAGCAACATAAGGGCTAGCGCAACTGGCGGACGGGTGGGCAGAGAATTTTTATCAATGTATATTTTATCCTCCTATAAACAAGGTATACATTTCAATACTCTGAGACCGACCTCGGAGCATCACGTCGCATTTTTCTCTGCGAGAGCATTAAAATTTATATCTATTAAATTTCAATAGCATAAAAGATACATTGATAAAAATATCCTTGCCTTGCCTTACACCAGTTTGCGCTGGCCCTAAATATTATCAGGAAAAAAATCCATGTTCGTTTCATGGCAATTTTTTTAACGGCAACGTCAACGTAATGACAAATCGAATCCCACTGTAAAGCACCACCTTAGAGCTTAGAGGATGGAAAAAAATTAATGAATACACTATCTACTCATTGACAAACATATTAAATGAATGTGAATTGTATGACTTTTTTACTTAGAATATCAATATTAAGTCTGCTGACATAATGCTTAACCTTAGCTGACATAATGCTTAACCTTGGGCTTTATTGCGATCGTACTCACAAACACGGCCAACATGTTTACTAGTGAATGTAAATATTTAAATCGTTTTCGAAAAACCAATAACTTGGAGATTCTAGCCAATATGGCAATTGAATAAGGACATTGCATAGCCAGCTGTAGCTATGGCACACTGAAAAATACATCAAGCTTAAAACTTTGTACTTGGGATTGTTATTATTACACTCACCAACAGTGTAGGGTGTGCGGCTCACAAGGGACCTGGGTCTTAGGGGGCGACGAGCACCGTTAATATTTGTAGTTGTACCATTTACACCAAAATTTCCGATCAATGGGGAAATTATAACTGTAAATAATCAACTCATTTTGGTTGTGTACCTACTGGAGGGCGCCAAGGTATTTATTGCATCCAGGCGCTACATGAGCTCGTGTTAGCGTTGTTATCACAAGCAACATAGGGTCAAATTTAAATCTTAAGTATCAATAATCATTAATCCTAAACAGAAATTTAAATAAATATTGCACGATTCTACTTGTTACTACATTTTATTTGGGAAACAAATTCACGAGAATTCCATTACAACAAAAGAGGCTTAAAAGCAAATTTCTGTAGCGCGATTGTCACAATAAAGCTCGAAAAAAAAATTTAGTTTTGACGTGAACGATTGAAAAGCGCGTCGAATTTCTGCTCGCATTTGTGCTTATTTTTAATAAATTAAAGAAAAATCGCTAGTTGTAAAGAGAGATGTGCTGTTCCTTTAAGGTTCAAGTGGATGTGTTGTGATAATGTGATGTTTAGTTTCATCTGAAATGGAGACAAATGCGAATCAAAAGGGTAAGTACTCTTTACTCATGTCTTGTTTGTGTATGAATAACTGTACCTTCTAACATGCGACACGGCTTTAGGTGACGTGCAATGTCTTAAAATCGTAGTATTCAAGTATTTTCATCTTTATTGTGTGGTGTTGGTACGGAAAGGCTTTACAAGTAATTTGGCAGGTCTTTATTTCGGGCGTCCTTTGGGGGAAATTGGCTTATCTTACTTTTGACGTGTTCTTATCATTGCAAAGTTTGGTACGATAGAAAGAATGCAGAATTTATTTTGTAGTTGATATTATTGTTCACTGTTCATGTATTTCTGTGTTATGGCTATGAGTCATGGTCTTGGCATTGTGATGTCATATGCATGTTAAACGCTAATAAACAAAAAGCGCGACGGTCCTTCATATTAGCATTTGAACACATTAAGTGGAAATTAGTTAGTGGCAACTTCTTGATTTGAGCTCATTTAGTGTGCAGACAGTGTTAACTACTTGGTGTATGTTTTCAATTGATTAAATCAGCCGTTTTTATTTTAATTAATATAAATATGCATAATATGTTAATTTTCCCATAGAAGATTCTGTCTGTGTGCTGGTCGCAGTCATCCTCTGATGATTCTATCATGTCTGTCATCATCAACAACTAGAAAACTAATTTCACCAAACCAGCTAACCTTCATTCTCAATTTAACTCTTACTAGATGCTATGTACCACATGATTCTGCTTATAGATTCCTAAATTTACCTACATCCTCCGCTACTGTCACTTCTGGAAATCATCAATGTCAATTATTTCATGGCCAATGCCCACTCCTCACTAATATTTACTTTGTCTAAATTTCCAAAATCTTAATAAGATAAAATTGTACGAGTAAGTAATTGCTCTATACTGACTAAATATTTTATTACAAAATACTAAACAAAGAATCATTCAAACCTATGCAAAAACCTTTCCATAACCATCACTTTGTCTTGCCATAGCACTCAATTGCAAAAACCTGTCAAAACCATTAATTTGTCTCATCACAGCACTGAATCTTCTAACCCTGATGTTGGCGGAATCATTGTGTAAAATGATGGAGCCATATCCATACAAAACTTGACTTCACTTGATTCTGGGATTAATTTCCTTTCCTTTCATCAGAGGTTTTATGTCGATACTCTTATCAAAATACTACATTGTCTTATGGTCAACATCTGGCTTAATCCTCTTTTTTATGTCTATCTTTTGTTCACAAAAAGTAAGTTTCCAGAGTTGCAATTCCAACTCAACAACTCTGTCTATGACATATAGTGCTTGCTGCTTCTTTGGTAGCATCATTATCTCTTCTTTTAGTTTTATTGGGCTGACATACTTGGCCTTAACATTCTGGACATTCAAATTTCCTGGTATCTATGCCCTTCTATTTTTTCACCAGTATTCAAGAGGAATTTGATATTATACAAAAAAACTCATACTCTCTGCTAGTAACTAAGGATGTGCTTCAAACAGGTCTCTTGAGTATTGACTGTAGGTACTAACTTTGGCTGTTTTCAGCATCCTACTAGATGATCTTTTGCTCCCACAGTGTAACTCAGAACAGTACTTGCTACTTGGTGCAAGGGGCTGGTATCCGCAACTCAACAACAAGGTGCCTATTTTCGTGTGGTGTGTGCAGGGTCCTACTCATGCCACCCAAGCTCCTCCAGAAATCTCAGCAGCCTCCTTGGTTTGACTTCGGGGAGCGACCATGGCACTCCAAGGTACTTTGCCCTGTAGTTGGCCACGCTGGAGCACTGAAGTAGGATGTGCGCAGCCGGTTCCTTCCCCTCCATGCACGCTCTGCATAGAGGGTTGTCTGTGATACCTAAATTGAAGAGGTGTTTATTGTATGGACCATGACCCATTAGGGCAAAAGGTAGAGTGCGAAGCTCTTGCCTTTTAAGTTTAATTAATATTCGAGATAGACTGGCATTGAGTGTTGGGAGTGCTTCCCTTGCCTGTCTGCAAACCGTAAGGGTTGTCCATGTATTATTATGTGAAGATTTTGTACCTTTGTGTATAGTTGTTCTGGACCATTGGTAGGGGAGGGACACTATCGGTTCTGGTCCTACAGCGTCCGTCTCCGACCCTTTTCTGGCTAGTTCATCTGCTGAGTCATTGCCATGTGAGCCGCTGTGTCCTTTAATCCGCTGTAGAGTTACGTGGTTTTGTATACATACTTCCATGAGTGCTTGATGGCATTCGTAAATGAGCCCTGAGTTTATGTCATAGCTATTCCGTGCTTGAAGTACTGACATACTGTTGGAGAGTGTTCGAATGGATTACGAGAAACTGGAGAAACTCTTCTCGCTATGATTGTTTCTGCCGCCATTCAGCCTGGAATACTGTGTTGTGGTCACCAAGTGGTGCTGATATCCTGATATTGAGGTCTTCTGAGAATACCTCAGTACCTGTTCCTGAATTTGTTTTAGATCCATCAGTGAAGACTCGGACCTCTCTGGGGTTTAGTCCTTCGTTGGGATCTTCAAACAATTGTATCTTGTATTTTTTGTCAAAGATTTATTGTTTTGGGATCCTATCCACAACCGCCTCCAGTAGCGGTTCCTCATTGACAGTCTTATAAAGGATTTCTGTATGTGGGGTCCTCATGTGCTTCCAAAGGCCGGGTCTGTTTAGACGCACTGCTGTTGACGCCGCTTCGTGTCTGATGAACAGTGGGAGGGGTCGAAGGTCTAGTATTGCTTCGACGGCCGCAGTTGGAGTTGTCCTCATGTAGCCGGTCGTCGCCATGCAAGCGAGTCTTTGGAATTTGTCCAGTTTGTCGGTTGCGGTCGTCAGCTTGCTTCGTGGCCACCATACCATCGCGCCGTAACTGATCATGGGTCTTATCACTGCTGTGTAGAGCCATAGTGTTATCTTGGGTGAAAGTCCCCATTGTTTACCTACTCAGAACAGTATATATAATAACTATTGATGGATGGAAGTGGGCAGAGGCATTTTGGTGTGGGGATACAATTCTTATAACTCTATCTACAATATTAGGTAATGGAATTACAAGAATTGGAGAGGATGTGAGTTATATTTTCTGTATCTAATGGAGCAATAAAAATTTTTGGTGTAACTCCACTTATACCGTTCTTCCATGGGGGGTGCATACATTTCTCCAATATTTGTAATAATTATTTATTAATATATTTCATATTTCATTACATAATCGCTTTTTTTCTCTCTATTTCTCTTCCTAATCTCATTTCCAAATTTTTTTTTTGTAATGTTGAGGTGACGGGACGAACAAGTCGTGCGCTCGATGTCGTCGCCTGATGATAAGTTACATGCCTGTCCATAACAGTTACAGTGCCACCCAGAGCTTTAAATTGCAAAGATCTGAGGGGCACTACTACTGCGCCCATCATCCTGAGACATAAGTTGACAAGTCCCATGTGCATCGAATTTCATCAGCACCATTACCCTTTAAAACCAGAACACAGCAATGCTGATATACTGCTTGGCGTCAGAAATAGGTAAGGTGGCAGTATTACCCTGGACTGAACTCCTTCAGAAGGAGCTCTACTGTTACTAAATGTTGTGAGTTTCTCCATTTTAAAGACAAAAGTATAAATCTTGTAAGTGGCTTGGTTAAAGTATATGACTAATTAAACTTGCTTGCCATATCTCATTCACAAAACACGACAAAACAAAAAACTGGTGAAAAAAAATCTATGTTTCCATATAGTTCATTAATCATTCAGAAATTCTAATCTATATTGTAATTATTTATTTATCCTATGAGTTTTACAATAGTTTTTTTATATGTTTCCAGAGAGTGACAAAGGCTGTTAAGTTAAAAATACCACTGCTTGCATATTTTATTATAAGGCCTCTCCATGCTGCTATGTGTAATGGTTCACATGATGGATACTAATAGATAACTTTTATTAGTGCAGAATAGTCTGCATGGAGAGACCTATTTGTTATGCATACATATTATATAGTTGCATGGAAAAGACTGTGAATCAACAAATGAAAATTCATGAACTTTTTATGTATAAACTGCCACCTTAAGATATTGAAATTTTGAATCTTATTTTACAACACCATTAGGATGTAGATTTGTGCACTATACTATGGCCAATTATACCTACATTCATTATTAAAACATTTAACCTTTTACTGATTGACATTAGGACGAAGCAGTCTAGTGCCATTATAAATATTTAAGAACATTTTTTTTTTAATTAGCCATTATTTTTCCACTACCAGGACAAAGTCTTAAACATTGGAAATGAAACTATTTTTTCGGATCTAAATCACCTATATTTATCAGTTAGGCTTGAGACTATAGAACAAAGGGCCCGAACATTGGTTTGTTTGAAAAACTATTCACGAGTTAGATCCGAAAAATAGTAGTATTTCCAATGTGTAACAATCGCGAAAATCTAAGAATTCGATAAGTCCTAAACATATTTAATGTTGCAAGTGTTTATCTCAAATTTTGTCACTAGGATCGTGCATAGTAAACTATCCATACGATGCATTGGAGCCGGACGAGCTGACGATCCGGCCAGGCGACGTCCTGCACGACGTGGAGCGTTTGTCGGGTGGATGGTGGCGCGGGGAGCTGCGCGGGCGACGCGGCATGTTTCCGGACAACTTCGTGTCACCACTTACTGAGGGAAATCACAGCACTAGGTGAGTGGTGAACGAAAAGCAGTTTTATTTAAGTACTCGCTCAGATGAATTTCTATTACAAAAATCACTCAATATACTTGTAAGGTTGTGCTGTATTATTCCAATATACATTGACTGGTTGCGTGGGAAACAGTTAGCGTTACTTTGCAAATGACGAGGTGCCGTAATTCACGCACCCCACTTAGTTCTGAAGTTAACTTAAACTTCTCGATGAGGGTGATTATTCGAGACAGTTCCCTTCCCTCCTCCGGCTTACTATGAAAGATCCGAGTTTATTGATTGTCATTCTATTACTTAGGAAAGGCTGACAAAACTTTAGCGAAATGGTGGTATGCTCAATAGGTTTTAACATTAATATTATTGATGTCAATAAAATAAAGAGTTCTCTCAAATTGCCGACATACATCTAGAAGAGTTTAAGTATAGGTAGCTATTCATTATTGAAATTTAAACGGAGTTTTAGCACGGTCTTTTATATCAGTAGCAGCGATAATATCCTCGAAAATCTTAGAAATTACCCGGGGTTTTCCAATAAGTGATCTTTGAATAAATCTCTTATACTGTATGCAAATAATTTTTACGTTAACTCAAGATCATGACATCGATTATACGAGTAATTTTTTCCTATAGCTCGTTTCTGGTTTCTGTTTGTCTGTGTAGCCAAGAAATTTAAAATATGCTCACAAAAATGGAATTTAGTTGTATTAAGGAGCTGATCTGAGGGGCATCTGAAATGCTGTGTTAATACATCTGTGGCGTGTCTGGCTGCATAGAACATGGCGCTCTCATACTGAAATCGTGCTGGTCTTGAACATTATATCTTCTAATTGTCAACTCTCGGATTGGTCGTCATCTGTTAGCGCAGTACCAAATTACCATACTGATTTTGAATAAAATACGTATCGATGATATCAGTGGATCCAAATCTTGAGTTTTCTTTACCTCAGATTGGACCACCTTGCTTATTGGCAAATTTCATTGAAAAATATTTTTCTTTGCAAATTCGGGATTAATTACTGACTCCAGAGGGCAACCAGCGAACCACTGGCACTTGAAAATGGTCGATCACAATCTTTACTTCTTGATCTAACATAAAATTTGTGGATTTCAACGTGTTATGTTGACATACATGAGGTGACGAATTCACTGCAAAATTTTAAATGTCAATCAATTGTAGGATTATCTGTAAGATGATGATACCCCAATTGAACAAATGATTTTTTAGACCAGCACCCTGTATTCTTTGTTTATCATTTGAATATGTTGTTCACAGGTATATCGCTACTTTTTTCATTGACAAAGAACTATGTACAAAAGGCGTTGCTTGTTTTTCTTGGCTAGCAAAGATATCTTACACCTTGGAAATCGCTCACTAAATAAAGTTTTCATAAAAGTCACAGAGATCTCAAGGTTATTTCACTTTCTATGAATCTTCTACGAATAACAATATGTTTGTTGAGGTATATAAGGGTCTTCTGATCCCATCGCCCGTTTTGTTATTGCGACATGCTTAGGGACGTGAGCGTTTCTTCCCTGTTGTTTTTCGCTATTGTGTTACGACTTACAATATTTATCTCTTCAGTACTACGCAAAGCAGGCTGAATCATTTAATTTACTTGTTTAATAAATTAGTCAACGCTTATTTTTTCCGTGAATCGTTAAGTGTTTTGCTCGTTTGTGCATACTTAAACCCTTGGAAAGGGAATCACCGATTTATGACTATTTTCTTGGTTATTACTTTATTGACTGCAAAAGTTACGTTCTGCGCCACAATTTAGTGCGATGCAAATTATATGCCACAGGTTAAAATAATATAAAATGGGTTAAGACTGAGGTCATAAGATTTACTGTTACTCAGATGCGGTATTAATACTACATCCTGCTGCGTACTAGTCGTGCTCCTTTAAAACAGGTTTATAAACTTGTATACAATTACCATGTGACTCTGATGTTTCTAGTTCACTGACACACATATTGTAGATTTTATAATATGATATACTACTGGTTTCGTGTAGTGTTGTTTGCTTTTGTTTTTATAGCCTTTATTTAGATGTGAGTTCATCCATGTTTCATCCAGCTTTCTCAAAATTTTAAGATTCCTAGTAAGGTAAAGCGATTTAATTAAACATACTTCATAATTGTCACATGTAATTAAAATGACAAAGATGAGTTAGAGAAGTTATGAGTCCCTGAGTATATGCATATAGGTAGATCCACACGTTTTTATGCGGAATAGTCTTGAGCCCGGTCAGAGAAAGACATCGGGTGTATCGTTACCGCTCGGACTGCACGACGCGAAACGCGCAGCATCTTTTTTTTATTATACCAAGTGACGCGACGGGACCGCCAAGTCGTGCGCTTTGTGGTAAGCGACACGCCTGTCCATAGCAGTTGCAGTGCCACTCAGAGCTTGAAATCGCAAAGATCTGAGGGGCACTGCCACTGCGCCCGTCACCCTGAGTCACAGTAGCACTAGAGATCCTTGTGAAAGAGTTCGTCCAGGGAAGTACTGCCACCTTACCTATTTCTGCCGCCAAGTAGTAATGTGAGCAATGTTACATGTTACGTTCTGGATTAGGAGGGTAAGGGTGCTGTTGAAATTGCCGACACATGGGACTTGTCAACTTATGTCTCAGAGTGACGGGCGCATTGGTAGTACCACTAAGATCTTAGCGATTTAAAGCTCTGAGTGGCACAGCAACTGTTATGAATAGGCGTGTCGCTTAGCACCAGGCGCACGACTTTTTCTTTCCGTCACTTGGTATTATAAAAACAAAAAAAACACAGTTGATTGGCAATGTTTCCCCGGATGAACTCTTTCACAAGCATCTCTACTGCTACCAAGTATATTCGTCTATTTCACTCTTATTATGCTTACAAGGATTTGTTCTGACTGGCCTAATGCGAGTCCGTATCGATAAATCTGGTGACTTCCTTATGGGATGTCACTAGTTAGTATTCGATCATTAGGGTCAAAATTGTTGCAACAGATTTAATGTAAAAAGTAATTCTGATAGCACTTGATACTTAAATATTTTTTCTATGAGACCGTCAGTCACGTTCATTATACATATACTACATATGTCACGTCATAATTTTCCTTCAATGAAACTTTGTCAAGGAAAGGATTCGCTTGCCTCGTGAGTCACTAAAAATATAGAACCAATGAACTTTATTACATTATTTTCAGTAACGCGTTAGGTTTCATACAAAGAACGTGTTGTTTTTGCACTCACGCTTTTGTTAATCTTAGTCATCCGATATACAGTGATGTCATTGTACTCGCACGTATGTTATATGTTACATATGACGTAATAATTGATAATTTGTTAACATCGTCTTCAATGCTTAGTCCTGGCACCGACTCTTAGTATTATGCACAATATTACTACCTATTTTTGTCCTACAGAAAACTTATTTACTGACAGGAATAGTATAGGTTGACCTAGGTGGTGGGCGCTCCCGTTCCGACTGACACAGATACTCACCGGGCACGGATGCTTCGGTGAGTATCTGAATCGGATCGGACGCGAGTCGACGACGCAGTGCCACCACAGTGGGAGGGACCAGGTTCCGCCCAACATACGCTGGATTAGTGCCCCGCATGGGTCTCCGAGCGGAACATCCTGGTTGCCCGCATCGGGCGAGATCTCTCTCCGCCAGGCATAGTAGCGGCTATGTTGGCGGATCAAGAGTCCCATGAGGCAGTGGTCTCCTTCTGTGAAGCGGTGATGCTTCAGAAGCTGATCCCACTCGGCGGCGGCGTACCTTCGCGGCTGCGGGCGATCGGAGCGGGGGCTTCGTTCGCCAGTAAGTTAGGCAGCCGCGAGGAGGACGACGGGGCGGTGTGGCCCGCTTCGTCGTGAGGAGAGGAGGGGGAGGACGTAGCTCCTCCTAGGTGCTGGGGGGGTTCCGGTGCGCAAAGTCGATCCCGGATCCTTCCCACTACAGCACCCGAGAAGGCCACCGTGGGGTTTTAGCCGGTAGAAGTCATAACCTCCCGCTGCCCCCGCGGCGGAGAGGTATCCTAGCTAGATTTCCCCACGCAAAAAAAAGAAAAAGGTGGTGGGCGCTCCAAGGGACACTCTTCGGAGAGGCCGTGCGGAAGCGCGTTAGGTGTTGCGGCGGAGCCTGTCATCAGATCCGCCGCGGGGGCTGGGGGAGAAGCCACTGAACTTCACAGTTGAGTGGATGCTGTCCTGGCCCCCCATGGCCCCGGTAGCGGACTCGGAGGAGTTCGCTGCCCAGCACAAAGGGGCCCGGGATGGAAGGCTCGTCTGGTGTTCGGCGAGCCTCACATTCGGAGTCAGGGGACCGATGTGTCTCCCTTCTCCAGGGGCTGCGCAGGGCGCGGCCAGCAGCTGGTGGGGGCGCGGATGAGTGCAACAGCGTACCCGTACCCCCACCTGCAGCAGAGAGGAGGAACATTCCGGGGGTGTAGTGCGGTCGGGCTGCTCCCCTTCAGGGTTCAGCCCAGTCCCACATAACCCAGGCTCTGCCCCTGCGGAGCCAAAAAAAAAAAGGGTATCTGTAAGCAGATTCCCCCGGATTAACAAAAAAAAGGTGGTTGAATAACGCAAAAAATAATATTAAATAATACGTTGACTTTCTATTGGAACTATATTATTTACTGATTCACAATGTCCGTTTGTTTCTGACTAATGTAGAAATATTACTTCTCCGTGTCTATCACGTACGAAGTTAATTCTGAGATCCTATCACTACTTCCGGATTATCAAGATTTCTAGTAATCCGGTATATTGGTGTAGATTTTTTTATGTTATTAATAACTTGATTAGGTATGCTCTAAAATATTGAGTGCGACATTTATCGTTACGAAGGCGCTGTTTCTTAAGCGAGTATTACCGATTTGTTTTAACTTAATTGTCATTAATTAAACGGAGTGTAAATTGCTCCAACACACACCTTACACAATACTACGAATACAGTAAGGTTTATGTCATGCATAATTTTTAATAAATAAGCATTTTTATGAGGCAAGCTCCGCTGTTCGGTAGACTTCGACTTTTCATAACAGGGAAACCTACTTTTGGTGACAATACCATGACGTTACGATCTTGATACGTTTTGTTGAATACTTCTTCGATTAGCGGAATAATGAATGTGCATATTATCTAATCTGTGCGGATAAGGTGATAAGACGTGCGTCTGCTGTTAGTGTTTTTTGTTCGGTACGGCTCTTGGTGATATATTTTTTTAGTTTGCTCTGGTCAATATTTTTAACCAAATGTCGTTAATAAGGTACAGTACCGTTATTCTGTAAGGACTCTTTGTCAGTCTTGTCAGGTGTTGCTTCCCAGGTGTTGCTATTTGACGCCGGCCAATGCTTGGCTGATTTTAAGTGTCAGAGATAAATTTTACAGGTGTGTGTAATTTGGCACATTTATAAATGTACTATATGAAGTGTTCTACAAGTGGAACTAAATGTGAATTTTTAAATTAAAGTAATAATAATAACGCACACACTCGAAAGTGAACACGATATTTTGAAAAAATCTTAAGAACGATTTGTAGTAAAACAGAGAATTGGTGCAGATCGTCGACGGGCGGTGTGCAGGGCCGATGTCGGGCCGTGTTCAGCTATCAGCCAGCCAACCCAGATGAGTTGGCGCTGTGTGTCGGTGACGTCCTCGAAGTGCTTGGGGAGGTAAGATACATTTTCCTGTAATTATTTTCTATTGTTATTTTTTATTTCAAAAGGCCCTTGATGGTGTCGTAAAAGACCGATTGCCGACTCCACGCCAGCCTTTTCTATTGTATGTTTGAAATAACTTATCAGTTTTCCAAGTTACGTTCCACTCGTCTAATTGTGGTTCTGATATAATCATCATACCTTATAAGGTGGTTCACAATAATATTTCTTGCTTCGATTTTGTGTTACCTTCACTAGTGCCTCTTAATGTTTACCCTCTCGGTTCCGTTTATCCTTTTTCTTCGTCTGCACTTAATTGAAGGTTGAAGAGTTTTGAGTATAAGTATACGATGGCAAATCTATTGGGTTGATTGTGTGTTTATTAAGACACCATCGTGCTTTCTTTTCGCCAGTGTACACAGAAAAAAAGGATTTCTACTAATAAGAAAGAGCAATTTCTCAAAATATTTGCTAATTCTGAAAACATATTTATTTAAAGTAATAAAATATTGTCATTACAAAGATACTGCTTATCTTTTTCTAATACAATTTTACTCTTAACTTTATTCTAACTTTGAGACAAATACGTTCACTTCAAGATTTTATTTCATTTCTAATCAATTAATTGGACATTACTTACATCAAGAAATTTTTTCCTCTTACATCAAATCTAAATAATCTCAAATGAATCCCCAATTTCTTGGATGTATTTTAAGAAAATATTTTCTTAGACAAAAAAAAAGTTATTTTGCTAATAAGAGTAATATTCTAAATTCGAGAATACATTTTTTATGGCAACATTTTGCTTTGTCATTTTCAATCATGTCGTGACATGTTGAAAACGCGCGCGCTCCGTCTCCGTGGCCGTGGTATCTGCGATTGAAGAAGCCATCCATAAATCAATAGCCAATTATTTAAAATGTGAAGCAAAGTGAACTATACTTACTTAGTTTTACTTGAAATCTTAAAAAGGTAAGGCAAGGAGAATAAAATCTTAAAAAGGAACTGATTTTTCTATTTGTTGTTTGTGGAAACAGTAATGGATTCGTTGAAAGAACTTTTGGAATCGTGGAATATACCACAACTTGTAGTGACCAATTTTATTGGTGAGTGATTTGATGTTATTATGTATTAATTGTGTAAGTATTACATTTTTATGCGCATGATGATATTTTGTACATAACCTTGAATGTAAGCGTAAAATGGAGGGATTTATTTATTTGTTTCTCTCGTGAGTTTGGGTGCAGTTTGTGTTTGTCTATTTGTGTGTTCATGGCACCCGCGACACAGGGTTTCCCTTGTGCGGGGTATATTCAGTGTATGTGTTATTGAATGTGTGTGTTATTCAGTGTGTGTGTGCGTTATTAAACTAGAAGTAAAATACATAAAAAGATATTTGATTTAATTTGACTTTATTTACAAACTTGACTACTTTTGCAGAGAATGGTATAATGATTGAACATTTTCCCAAATTAAAACTAGACAATTTGAAAGAATTATGCCCACATATGGGGACTAGACTATCTTTAGAGGAAAAGATAGGGGAGCTTATTACTGCACAGGTGAGGGACCTGTATGTTTAAGTTAAAAAATTTAGTTGAAAGTGCTTTCATACTGACTATCTTAACATAGCTTGACTATAAAATACACAATATATTCTATTTTTTTAACTTTACAGGCAACGACGGATGCAGTATCTGAATCAACTGATGATCAAGTCATTATTACTCCCACCTCCAGTAAATTTGAGACAAGCACCAGTGATTGTTTATTTTTATTAGTTTTTTACCAGTTTATTAGTTTCATTAGATGAACTACAAGTGGTCGACATCTTGGAAACAACCAAAAGTGTATCTAGAAAAACATTTCCACATTTTGATTTGGAGACACTACTGCATACGTCAGCAGGTGGCAATAGTATTTTAAAATACTATGAAACATATGGTTTTCTCAATAATACCAAGAGAAACCAGTTGACCGATATAATTACACATACATTGTCAATTAGTAAGTATATACTGTATATATTAGTAAGTATATACTGTGTTCTGATTACTTTTACACTTCCCAATAATACATCATCATTTTTTTAGCCGGATAACCTATGAAGAATATAATATTATATCTGCGAAAATAATATCACTGTTTCCAAAGGAGTCAATAGGCACTTATTTTACCAAACCTATAAAAAAAAAATTCATTTAATGGACGTTCTACGGTAGCACGAGGAAAATTGGTGGGCAAAGTCCGTAACCTTCTGTATAAATATGGAGACCACACACAAGCGACAATCTGGCACTCTAGAAAATGCTCCACCGTTTAAAAGACAGTATATTCAAGGTTTGCAAGGTAATTTTTTTTTAAATAGGCTTGCAAGCAAACCCACTGACTTTCACTGGGTTAAAGCAATTTATGAACCTATTTAGGTATTTGAGAGTAGGTATTCTAAGTCGCATCATTCTGGGTTTTTAATACAGGTAAATGTAACTGTAAATCCACTGTAAGTGGGCCCCATTTACAGTGGTCCAAAAATTTTTCTACATAGAGGAGTAACAACCCATTTAAAATAAACATTAGTTTAGCAAAAATCAATAGCTTAAGTTATGATTTTTTTATGTACTTTCTTGAAAATTTTCTACTCTAGTCAAAAGTTTAAAACTAGTCTATTTTGAAAATTATTCCACTAAATTAATTGAAATTTGGTATTAAAGTAGTAGTAACCATGTAGCTAGCATGCAATGAACCATTTTTGTGTTTGTTCTTAGATTGCTCCGTTATTTTTTAGACAATTCATGTTCATGAGTTTCTACAATTTTAACTCTCTAATGGTCATAATGTACACAAAAAGAAAATGTTTAAAAACATATAGAGAACTTCTGATAAATAGATAGGTTTGAGAATAATTTCATGTAAATCTGAGCTGAACCAATGTTTTCTTTTGAGAAATTAAGTTAAAATTGTTTGAATAACGATTATGATACTGGTGGTGGTTTTAATGACTAGAATAGAAAATATTGAAAAAGTATGGATGGCAACGTATCAAGTTACACATTGACGTATCTTGTTCCGTTGCACTGGAGGCGATTTTCAAATAAAAATGTGTGGTCTGATGTGCTATTGACTGTAAATAAATGATCATGAGTTCTAAACTATTGAATTTTGCTGAACTAATGTTTATTTTCAATAGGTTGTTTTGTTACTATATCCTCTATCTAAAAAAATCTATAATATTATTATTATTAGATAGGAACAGGTACTTACGTGGGATAGGCATTTGTCAGGTGATTGGAATGCAGGTAAATAATGAAAGTCTTACAAAACATTTCAATAAGGATAAAATGAAACACTAACATGATTTTTTTTAGATTTACATTTAAGAGATATACTGTTTCTCAACGATAACACCGAACCATGGGGTGAAGTAATACAAAAATGTAAAGATACGTTTAAAGTTCGAAAAGAAAGTGAACACAAGAGCGTTCATGAGTTTCTACAAGACTGGAAAATATTATCAGACCAAAGAAGTGACATATTCGTATGTAATCTGTTTTCATATGTTTTACGTTTCATTTCTGAGCTAGGGTCCCTCCATCTTGACGCAGACCAATCATTTTGACAACTATGATATTTGTTTTCAGATAAACATTGACTTCGACTTGTTGTATCCAGAAAAAGGGCTGAATTTTTATTTAAATTGGAAAATATTTTTCGAAAAAATTATTGCTTTTAAACCGAACAGAGACGAAAGAATCTTGAACCTTATTGAGTCACTGAAAAATTTAGACAATGATTGTAAGTGTTCGTTTTTAATTTTATAAAGCTTGAGATAGAATTAGTAAAATAAATAATAAGAAAATGTTTATTTCAGTAATGCAATTAACTTTACATTAACAGTGGATGGTACCTCCTATTAAGCTTGTCAAGCGTCAGTGTCAGGAGGTACCGCTCTTCCATAGCTATAAATTCACATTTAACATTTTTAACTTAGTCTGTCTGTCCGTCAGTCCGTCTGTCCGTCGGTCCGTCGGTCCGTCTGTCCGTCTGTCCGTCCATGTGTCAGTGTGTGCGTGTGTGTCCGTGCGTGCGTGCGTGCGTTCGTCTGTCCGTCCGTCCGATCGATTGGATCGATTGGGCCGATCGATTGAATTGTCTGTTTGCAAATGTTGTATTTACTTGAGGTACTTTTACCACAATGTCTTTCCTTCTTCTCTTCGAAATATTTAGATCTAATTTAGAGGCCTACGTTGTCTGATTAAAGTTTGAGTGGTATAGAGTTTCGCTACAGTGGCTAAATTTGATAGATAAAATTGTATAATATTATTTTCAATTGTTACAGTAACACTTCCTGCTGAGCTTAAAATACTCGCACATCTGGTGCCTCCAAAGGGAAGAATTTCAAAAAAAATTAAGTTCACTACTCAGGAAGCAATTGACTCCTTATATATTTGTGTGCCGGTATGTTTTTTTTTAATAGCCCCGCCCTAGGGAAACCCTGTGTCGCGGGTGCCATGGATATACACATAAACAATCACAAATTACACTCAAACTCACGAGATAAATAAATTTAGGCCATACAGATATTTCTCCCAACCCGGGAATCCAACCTGGGACCTCTGCGTTGGCAGTTCGGCATGCTAACCGTTTGGCCACGGAGGAAGTTATATATGTCGACTCATCCGAAGTCCGATATGATTATATAACGAAAAGAGAATAAGAACGTTACGAGAATAATTTCGTTATTCAAACTAAGGCCTGTGTAAAGGCGTTTTGACAATTTATATATCTTATTTCGTTTCGAAAATATAAAATCCAACAACAGTCGATCTGACATTTACAGCGAAGAAGAACAAACGAAATGTACTATGTCCTGAGAACAAGTAGTCTTGCACATATAGATCTTTGTTCTACGGATGAGTAGGTATATATATATAAAACTGCCTCCTGTATATAATATATGTATTTTTTGTTTTCAATATTTATGCCTCATTTATAATATTACTTTGTGGTAAAGATTGGCTCACAAATCTGTTGTGGATACTTATTATGTTTCATTATGTACTCTTAATACTATCTTAATTTCTAGAATGCTGGCGATATAGACCAAGTAATCAAAGAACAAAAACAAAAGGCGACAAGCAAGAAATTGTCTGTTCAACCCTATGTTATACTCCAGGGATTAGATATGTTATACTCCAGGGATAGTGTGATTGTTTAAATTATTCAGAAGGGTTGTTGCAGTGCAAATTTATATAAAATAAGTAAGTTACGTAAACAAGCCCTAAGGTTTATTGAATTATGGTTTGTCACACATATATGCATATATGTAGGGACACGAATTTTATTTCTGTGAGTTGTGATTTAATTTTCTATGTTAAAGTTTTTCATGTCAATAATTCATTTTGTATTTTACTAATATTATGCCAGTATTGTATACGTGTACAAAAAATAAACGTTTTTTAATTTATTTCCTAAATAAGTATAATCTTTTTATTATTTAAGTCGTTTTGTGTCAAGTATTTTAAGCCTGCAATTTTATTTTGTTTAAATTTGTGAACAATTCTCAAAAAAATACAACCGTTTTCAAGAAGCAATAATTATAATTTGATAAAGTCGGAACGTCATAACAGCAACGCCAACGACTTCATTAAAATTAATTGTTGCGTTTTGAAGGCGGTTATATATTTTTTTAATTATTCACAAACTATGCCCTTAGGCTCAATTTATATAGCAGCGGAACGGAATGGAAGCGAATTTTTGTAACGTTATTGTACATAGCACAATGAATTTTATGGTCAATTGTGTAACGTACATGCTCGAGAATGCATTCCGCGGAAGATTTTGGCTCGTATCTAGTTTGTACCGTTACACAATCGACCATAATGTTCATTATGTTATGTATAATATCGTTACAAAAATTCGCTTCCATTCCGTTCCACCGCAATATAAATTGAGCCTTATTTTAAACAAACAAAATGACTTAAATCAAAAATATCCCACATTTTAACCCAAGACGGTAAAATCTTACATTAAGATTTACCCCACATTTTAACCCAAGACGGTAAAATCTTACATTAAGATTGTAATGGACTTATTAATAGCAGAAAGTTGCTTTGATATAACTGAACCAAAAGTCATAATTTAAGAAATTTGGTTTCAGAATGAAATCAAACTTCTCTTAAACATAGAAAACATAAATCTCCAGTTAAATAATTATCTCTCAATTTTCATTCTTTTTTTTTTCAAGTCAAAATCAGAAATTTCTAATAACAAATAAATATTTTCTTGAATCTAGAGTAGCTTTATGACTTAAATAAATTAATTTGCTCTTGGATTAAATATTTCTGTCTTAGAACTAAAATACACTTTTGAGACGTTTTTTTACTATTATCAAGTAATTATTCTCTAGCGTCTATAGGGAGCGAATCGTTTTCTTGGATTTAATAAAATTGTCTTCATACAAAGAAATTTGTCTAGTTTTAAGTAATCTGTTTTTACCGTGTAGAAAGAAAGAGGTGGTGAGACAAATTGGATTATTTCTATAGGAAAGAATATACTTTGGTATTGTTATTGAGTAGAGAAGAATGCAGGGAAAGGGGAAGCCTTTGCCCAGAAGCGAGACAGGGCAGACTATTAAAATATGCTGTTCAGGCATTATACTAATTTTTAGAAAAGGAATAAAAGAAAATTAAATTAAAATGGCAATATTTATTTATTGAGTGATATTTTATTATCATGATTTTCTTGTGAAAATGACTCCACTAGTTTGTTATTATTATTTATATAAAAATCAAATACACAAAGTGAAATTCCTTCGATCTGACTGCACTCTAACCAGTGTCTGTTTTCATGCCGGGGACGCCGCTCATAACTACCGATCGAGTTAAAAAGAAAAGGGGTTTAGAGTTATTTGTATGATCTGAATCTTCAATTCTTAGGTTATAAAAGTAACATTTCTACGCGTATCCATTTCCCGACAATGATTCATAGGAGGAAATCGCCAGTGGTGTAGAGTTGCATACGATCCATTTCCTTGCAATGTTTTTGATTAATAAATATCAACAATACTATAACGAAGGACAGTTCGAAGTGTGTCGGCGATTGTTAGCCCTCCTCCTATTCGGTATATCGGTGCGATATGTTCAGTCACACATTCCGCAAATCATAACCATTGACGCCGCATGTTTGGAATGTTGTTTCTTAAGTATGGTGATCTCCCATCAACATAGGCGCTCAAGAGCGCCGAGATATCGCGATTCTTTGCCGCGAAAGTGTGACATTTACAATAGTGTTTCGTCTCGGCGTGGCGAATATAAATTCATTGGATATATAGAGGTGTGTTGTAATGCTCAGGTGCGTTTTATTCATCCTGGCTTTAAACGTGTCTTAAATAATGATCACGAAACATTTATTGGCTTTGCGGTTCCAGATTTGCTACATCGTGCTACTACGTCGACAGACAACACTAGAGGGGTTGTCGATCGATGTGTAGAACAAGCAATTATAGAATAGATTTGGATACTGACCTTATAGTTAACTATTAATTATTTATCATAAGCTGATATAGCAGTGTTAAATATTCTTTAAATGTATTGGTTGCTCTGTGCTTTATGTATTGGTTAATATAAAAATATTATTACGATAGAGTATCTTCTACCGAATTAACAGATTATTCAGATTATTTTATGAAATTTTATAACACACTAACGTTTGTGTAGGTCGAGGAAGGCTGGTGGCAAGGCCGGCGGCAGGGCCGCCTGGGTGTGTTCCCTTCGAACTTTGTGGTGATGCTGGACCCAGCGCCACCCGCGGTACCGGTTGAACCTGCTCCCGCGCTACCACCTAAACGTGGTAAACATTTCTATTTGTTTCTTCTTTTGCCCTTTCAAGTAGAAATAATAAGTGTTCTTATCTTCTGAAGATCTGTAAAAAGAAACTAATTTCAGAACTGACGACTTGTCTACTTTTATAAAACATAGCTTAGGTCAGAGTTCACTAGATATAAGTGACCGTACTTTTGTTATTTTTGAAGTGTGTTAATGCCACAGGCCTTTTGATCTGCCCAAAAATCTTCTCGCCAATCTTACGGTATTTTATAACAGGTTTAAATTTAAACTATTATTCTAACAGTATACTTTTCCCAACAGTAAAAGAGCAATGCCGCGTACTATTCCCGTATATAGCAGTGAACGAAGACGAGTTGTCGCTATCAGAAGGAGATATTGTGACGATCCTGTCCAAGGATGCGCCAGACCGCGGGTGGTGGCGCGGCGAGCTCAATGGCCGCGTTGGATTGTTCCCTGATAACTTCGTACAAGTTATACCTACCACAGGTACACAAAATTATCATCTCATTTATCAAAATTTAATTTATAAAATCTGTTTAATATTTAGTTTAAGAACCAATAAGTTTTATACAAAAATTTCGAGTGCCATGAACCATTATCTACGCGAGAGTGTACCGTTCTCGCCCAAGTCTTGACTTTCCATGGTCTATATCTCCACTTTTTCATTACAATTCCATCACTGAGTGAGACTATATTTTAAACAAATCAACATCTTTATAGTATGGTAAAGCAGGTTTCAAAACTATTATTTGGAACCACTTTTTTGATATTCCTGCGAGATGTACACTTTATAGATTCGCTAAACTAAAAGGTGTCATATTTCGTACGGAATAACACTCGTAATGCGTCCCACCGTTGCGTCGGTGATACAATTGCTATCACTAAAAAATATCTTTTAATGCTGTCCTACCGATTAAGTTTTTCACAAAAGCAATAAAACAATTATTATCGTTAGCTACTTATTATATACCACACAAAAATCGTATCGTTAACATTTAGCGGAATTTTTAAAATAACTTAAACTTAACACAACTTCTTGCGTAATGGAGACGCGCCTTGAAAATTAATGACAGATTTTATAAATTATAGATATAAATAACAAATCCATATTAGGCCAGTAATAGATAACTCATATTGGTGTACACGTTGTACCTATTTCTTAATCGTTATGCAACGAATGGTGGTCAAATTTATATTGAATATTGATACGGTAATGATTGCTTATGTAATACTTTACATAAAATATGTATTTGGGTTTAGTTTTCGAAACCAGTCATTGTCATTCTTAGTTTTTATTCGTTATGAATTTATAATAATGTTATATGGATACACTTAATCACAGCATTGCTTAATTTTGTAAATTGGAACGATTTGTAGTTGAAGTAAAGTACCATTTTCGACAAAGAATTTTGACAAGTTGTATGTCATTATTATTGATGCAAATGTCGAACAAACTCAAAGAAACTGTCGCCTCAATATGGATAACTGAGCTGCGAATCGAACCAGCAGATCTTATGAATTTCTTATACGTTTGTTGCGGACCTTTGTATTGGATTTAAAGGACTTTCTTGCCCATCCGCCATCTTTAAAAACTTATGAAAGTTTCTACATTCAGCGAGGTACCTTTACAGCTACCAGAATACGGACATTCGCTATATTCATTGCATTTATCCCATATCACACCTTAGAAATATATTCTTGAAATAGTAGTACAATGTATAAATAACATTTATTTAGAAGTTAATAATGATGCTTACAATACAACAACGTACAATCGTTTGTAATGCCTGTATATTATAAGGAGGCTGCTGTATTTATTTAAAATCTTTTTTTTACAATACAAAATGACGGGACGAACAAGTCGTGCACCTGGTAGGCGACACGCCTGTCCATAGCAGCTGCGGTGTCGCTCTGAGCTTTAAATCGCATAGATCTGAGGGGCTCTGCCACTGCGCCCGTCATCCTGAGATACAAGTTGACAAGTTCCATGTGCTTGTAGTTTCACCATCGCCCTTAACCCTTTAAAACCGGAACGCAATAATGCTCAAATTACTGCTCGGCGCCAGAAATAGGTAAGGTAGCAGTACTTCCCTGGATGAACACTTTCATCGAGCTCTATTGCTACTAAATACCTTATAATATTTTGCAATTGCAAAGAACGGGAACAATAGATATTTGGGACATGGCTTTAGACTGGTACATTCTTATATTCATATCTCAAAATTGTATGATTAAACGAACTTGCCCTAAGTGAAGTTCTATCATAATTATGCGAAGTTCCTTGTCCGAGACGCTTTAACGATGTAGTATACGTTGATTGTACAAGCGCCTTCACAATTTTAAAGATCTAAAACAAAAAACTTCTAGGCCGTATTAGATATGGCAATTCTAATGTCATTACGTTTAAAGTATTATTAGAACAACCATATCTAGGGAAAAAGTTCAAAAAGGAAATATGACATATAGGAAATGAAACTATTTTTCCGTATATTTGTTTTTTCAAACAAACCGACGTTTCGGGCCCTTTACAGGTCCCATGGTCACGGTTGACTGGGCAGTCAACCGTGACAAATATACGCGATTTAAATCCGGAAAAATAGTTTCATTTCTTATGTGTAACAATCGCGAAAACCTAAGAACTCGATAAATATGACATATTTCTGGGATGGGTATGCCGTCTTGGACAAAGAGCTTCGCATAATTATGATAAACTTCACTTAGGGTAAGTTCGTTTAATCATACAATTGTGCTCTCTCCTTGTCCGAGACGGTTTAACAATGTAGCTGTTTGAAGCTAGGGTTAAGAATGAATAGTCTATGCTACAAAGTCATAAAGATTTACATTCTTTATTTTTTATTTTAAATAATTTGTGTGTGTGATTAAGAACCATATTTTATATAGAATTCTCAATTGTCTGACGGATCATTTATTACAGGGCGGTGATAGAATCTGGCGAAGGTCTCAGAATTTTGAGACCAGCCTGCAGTTTTTCTTATGTCTTCTATATTAAGTATAGACCTCTTTGCCGCTGAAGTTGATGCATGTCGGGTACTGTGAGCCGTAAAAGAGGTCATATCTATACCAGCTTCTTCTATAGTAGTCTTTATCCAACAGCTTATAGCTTATATTTTTGTACGGCTTTTTATATGTAATAATCAATTTTTGAATATCTTTTCTTATGGACTGTGTGATATTTATATAGGATCGTATGATATGAATTGGGCAGATTTCTATTTTATTGTCGTAAGTTTTTGGGTGTAACGTTGGTTGTAGGGCATCTCGTTTTGAAGTTTTTATGATATCAGGAATATGTATCTTGATTCCTTGATGATAATATTATTTAGTTTAATTAAGGACAGGGTTTGAACTCTATGTCCCGTCGTCAATGCTAATATGGTGACTAACTTTTTAGTTAGATTTTCCAAGCTTATATCTATATGGTATACATGTGGATATCATAAGGCTACTTGGTTTAAAACTAAACCAGGATCCCAGGTGAAATTGTATTTTGGTCTAGGAGGTTTTGATAGGAAGTCTCCTTTAATAAATCTTTATATAACAATTTTATATATTAGTGCCATATGACGCGCCATTATTAAGTTTTTCATTTAGAAATGTTAGAATGTTAGGCACTGAGGCTTCATAAGGGCTTATTTTTGCTAGGCGAAAGAATTCAGCATAACAGGAATTGCGGAGGCCGGAGTTCCTGTTCTCACATACGCTTCGCTGACAACAGTCCTGCTGCCAGGGTCATTTGTCGGTATAGTGGGTGTAAATGTCTGAATGGTGATGAAAGTAATGTTTTGTTGGGTTGAAATAGTATAGGTTCGCCTATCATAAGTTGTTTCATCAAGGGAAACCAGGGCTGTGATGCCCAGTAGGGAAAAACAAGGACACCAGTAGCTTGATCTGTTACAATTTTGCGTACATATTTTAGACTAAGCTGAAAGGGGGCAAGCATAAAAGAAAAAAGGGTTTCCAATAAAGGGTAAAACCATCTACTGTAAAAGCTTCAGGGTCTTTTTTCCATGACACTTATTATTTATTCTAGATGCGAATAGGTCTATTTCTGGGACCCCACATTTTTTTACTATATTTTTGTATGCATATTGAGACAGTTCCCATTCAATATTAATTTTTCTTGTTTCTCTATCAGCCATGAAATTATCTTTTGTGTTAATATAGGATGCAAAATCCCAGATATTTTTAACTTCACACCAATTCCAAATCTGCCTACTAATTTCATTTAGGTGCGGAAACTGTATTCCTCCATTTTTATTTATGTAAGCTACAGCTGTTGTATTTTGTCAATTCTTAATAAAATCTCATAGTTCTGTAAATTTTTCGTAAAACATTGTAATCCCAGAAATGCCGCTTTTAGTTCAATGTAATTTATTTGGAATTTTGTGTGAGATCGTGAACAAGATCCTGAGGATTTTTCCGAGCCGCAGACTGCACCCCAGCCTGTTGATGACGCATCAGTGTCGATTTTAAGTTCAAATTGAAATTGTTTTATAGGATTAGATTTTTTTATATTTTTACTCCACCAACATAACTCTGGCCACATTTTATCTGAAAGGTACATAATATCATCATAATTGTCATGAGATTTTAATAGGGCTAGGTATTTTTCTCTTTCTAAAAGTTTTGTATATACCCAGCCATATGGAACAACTGGACGAACATTCGAACGAAAATTCTTTAGAGAACCTAACAGTTCTGAAAATTCTCGAATTTTGCAATGTGTTTTCTTTTGAAAAGATTAATTTTTTCTAAAATATTTTGTTGTTTTTCTTTTGGTACAGATAGAGTAAGATTTCTAGAGTATAATAAAAACCCTAAATATTTACATGTTTTATTTGGTTCAAGGACAGTTTTTTCAAAGTTAACAACAAATCCCAAATCCTGTAATAATTTTCATGCAAGTACTACATCTTGTCTACATGTATTTTTGTTTTAGTTGAAAAAATGCCGTCATCTAAATAACAAGACATGAGAATGTCTTTATTTCTGAGATAAGTATTAACTTGTTTTAGTAATTTCGTGAAAACAAATGGGGCAGTACATAATCCATAAGGCAGGACATTAAACTGGTATAGTGTCTCATCAAATTTGAATCTTAGAAATCTCTTTGAATTTTCAAATATAGGGACAGAAAAATATGCTTCCTTTAAATCTACAGTGGCCATGTAATAATTTTTTGAGATCAATTTGCATGATGTTCTAATATCGTCCAACTTAAAGTGTTCTGTATTTATGCATTTGTTTAACCGTTTTAAACTTAAAATAAACCTAAATGAACCATTTTGTTTAGGAATTAGGAATATTGGGGAAACAAATTGGTTTGGATTATGACTACATTCTGAAATAGCTCCTAAGTTAATAAGCTTATTGATTTCAGAGTTTATGATCTGTTTTTCAGTGTCATGATATGTCTGTAATTGGAAATCGTATGGTGTTTCATTGAATGGAATTTCATAATGTTCTAGCCATTCTAGAATTACAGGATCATCTGTTATTTCTAACCAGTTATCAAAATAATTCTGTATTCTATCTCCATGTACCTGTGTATTTATTTGTGGTATCAGGGGATCGTCTCTGGAATTTCTGGTGAGGTTGATTAAAGGGGGCTGGTTTAAGCGACGTAGAGGGTTCTGTCTCTTGATCGGGTATTGTGGAGTGACCCACTGCGAGGTTGTTGTGGCAGTGGGCTTTTCCAGTTTCCCTGTTTTTAACTGGCTGTACAAGTGTTTTCTTTTCGGCAACTCGTATTTGATTACTTGTTTTCTGTATCTTATGAGCTGCATTTATTTTTTCCATACAATCTTTTCCGAAACGATATACATCTGGAATTATATTTTTAAGAGCTTCTTGTATAGTCTTTGTTGTACTTGGTAGTGTAAAAATTTCCTAGATGATGAATCCTGGTGATAAATTTCTGCTAACATTTTTTCTGCGTCATTAATTTGTTCTATCAGAGGTTTTGTGTTTATGGCGCCCTTTGTCAATACTCTTCCGAGAGAAGCCATTACCTTTCTTGTCATGTTTTGTCGAAAAACAATTCTTTTATCTCTTTTTAAAGATGTATCTGAGAAAGAAGCGGCAACTTCTGGATTTAAAATTGGTGCAACTGCACCTGGGACGTTTTTGGGAGAGGGGTATTTTTTGATCAAAGCGTCTCTGGCGCATCTTTTCCCAGACCTGTTGTCAGTATTTTTGTTCATCTGTCTGCAAGTTATTGTCTGATTGATTCTCCCAATTCCGTTTTGTCTTCTCTTTCGGTACCCAATGCTTTTAGAAATTCTACTCGAAGATTTTCCTTTTCTTCATCTGAAAAAATACCTCATTTACAATTTATTTGCTATACATGTCCATTACCAAGTCTATTTGCTTGTGATAGCGTTAATTTTAAAGAGATCGTTTACATTTTGTCTGCCCGCACTATGATAGTGCATTATAATTTCTAACATGACAAGTAGTCTACCCGCACAGTGGTGGCGCTTTATTTCTTTTATCAATACAAGTTGTCTACCCGCAAAGTGGTAGCGCGTTAGTAATTACTTATCATTACAAGTTGTCTACCCACAAAGTGGTAGCGCATTAGTAATTTTTTATCATTACAAGTTGTCTAACGACACCGTGGCAGCGCATTAGTAACGTTTTATTTTTGACTGTCAGTCACCACAGAAAACTGCTTTCTTGTCCATGCGTTTAAAGAAATATGTAAGTTTATTAAACTATACCTGCAGTATTTTCCATTTCCGGTTGAAGTGCGTCTGCTGGTGTCGGAGTTGGAGGTTTTTGAGGAATTGGTGTTCGTAGCGGTGGAGTTTGTGTTGATGAACGTTTCTCCTCATTTAGTGTTTGTAGTTTTTTCTTTAGTTTTCTCATTTTCTTTTTTATGTATTCTTCATGTTCATGTTTACGTTTTCCCATTTTTCTTCCTCTTTTGCTTAATCTTAACACACTTTATAAAAATAAATGTTTATAGCGAAAGAAGGAATTTATACCGCGTACGAAACGTCAAAAATGTTCACCCGTAAAATGCAAATCTAATCGTCAATCCAGTTTAACCTATTGACACACGTTGTGTGACAATAGGTAGTGACATATATTGACACACTTGCTTACCGCAAAAAGTAAGGCGTTAGACGAGTCATGAGTCGAAAGTGTAAATGCAGAATTTTTTATAAATTAATGAACGAAAGTTTTGTTTTTGTTAAAAAGTAAAAATATGGCGTACTTCACCTGTAAATTACTTGATTGAAGTTGGGTTTTCACTGATAATAGCTTAGACTATGGAAACTAAAGGACATGTTATGTTGACATATATAAATAATACGTTATATGTACATATATGATGCATTTCGACGTTGAAAACATAAATATGTAATTGCCTTTGTTTAATTCTTGCGTGCCGTCTTAAACCAAAAGAGATAGCAGTACATTGGTCTGTGTCAAACACGGGAATCGAAAGTACGTAACGTCATCTTAAATGCCAACCGTGTCCATTTCGCAGTATATGAGGTACATGATACGGTTGTCAAAGGGAAGTACATCAAATGTAAAATGTTTTATAGAATTATTCGCATGTATTGTAATAAAATGGACAAAAATATCGACGATAGTGAGAACAACTAAGTATTAATAAAAATTCGTCGCTGCAGCATTACAGGATGTGGCATTTGAAAAAGCGAAGATCGACTGAATGTAACATTGTACAGGCACGTGTTAGTTTTCTGTCTATAAATTACACAAAAGCCCAAATATCTCATGTGATAAGACATATTTAAGTAGTTTATTCATAAATCTTGCCAAATTTTGCTTTGCTTTGGTTTCTTCAGATTGCCTATTTGTTTGTATATTTTGATCATTGTTGTTAACGATTATTTTGAGATAGTGTTGTTCTTGGAAGCGTACATATTATCGATATTCTGTTATTAAAATAATTCACTACGACGTTTTTATTATTATTATTTTTACTATTTCAAGTTTACCTACAAATCAAAAATGAAAGAATGGTTGGAAATCATACCGCCGTATAATGGTGCCGAATATAAAAATTGTATCAAAGACCATCTTCATTTATTCACTTCACTTTGAAGAGTCAAATTTTAACATATTTTTGAAAGTAACTAGATTACATGATAATGCAATTCCTTCGTAGGTTTATTGGTAAATATTTTTATATTTAATTTAGATTAAACAAGACTCATTTACTAAGCATTCTCAGTTCCTGAAAACAAAATTATCCACTCGTTTCCAATTTTTTCCCACTGACAACTCTAACTACTAAAAATTCTTATTTTATAAAGCCAGCAATACAAAGACCATGTTGGCCTAACGTTGCCGGGTGAAGGCCAATACCAACGTATAGACAGCCTATTTGCCTTGCCATCGTTCGGTGTCACTCGCCTAGCTGACCGAGTGAAGGCGAGCGCTAACGTGTATAGAGCTCGTTTGACGTGGCTTGTCACAACTCTCAGTCGCTCGTGACTACTTGTCTCACTTCGGAGAAGTGTCGATTTTTCTGCACAAATCAAAGGCGCTCGGCCAATAGTTGTCAATTGGCATTGTATAATCAGACATTTGCATGCTATTTAATATATGCGAAACATGTTTATACAACACTGTCTCTTGTTACATCTCCTGTTATACCATGTTTTAAGCAAATAAACGTATGATAATAATATTATTATTGATAATATTACTACTTTCATTTATTTCCAAAATTAAATGGAAGTATTAAAGATTCACTTAAATCAGTCACTGGTACTAATTCTATATCATTGCATAAATACAAAAAAGCTTACACTATTTGAAATCTGTTTAAAAATTTCTCTATGAAAAAAAATTAATCTTGAGGTTGGAAATGTATAGGATTTATATTTCAAAGTTTTCTATTTTTTATATTCTCTCAAATTACAAATAGAATTTTTTTCTGTGCAAATTCACTTTTCGTAACATGTGACTATTTGTAAACGCAAAACAATAAATTAAAAATTTCATGTGACATTCCCGGATATTCCTATATAACCTAAAATATTCCTAAATGGAATTGATCTACTTTAATTAAATGTTTGTATTTCGATAATGACTTATAGATAGATTATGGTACGACACTAAAGAAATCCGCCATTTGTTCGTTCAATTTTTGTTTAGGTATGCACGTTCATTCCGTAGTTAGGGCAGCTCCTTTCTTTTATTTTTTTCCCATCCTCTAAGGATAATAGTGTGAAAAAAAACATTATTTTTCAATGCCATAACATTTCAACTTTAACGTAGTTTAGAATGACGTTACTTTTTAACTCGTGTCGTATCATTTTTACAATAAACTTATTTTAAAACAAAATACACGTAACCGGTGCTTTGCTCAAAAATCGTAATGACATTGGAGTTGCCATATCTAAACAAATATACGGCCTAGAAGTTTTTTGTTTTAGATCTTTAAAAATTGTGACGGCGCTTGTACGTACAATCAACGTATACTACATCGTTAAACCGTCTCGGACAAGAAGAGAGCATAATTTAAGTCAATCATAATATACAACAGCATTATAAACAAATTCGATTATGGTCTGGTTATAAATGCTGTAGATAATTGTTTAAGCATCAAGCTTGACTATAGCGTACATGAGTTTTAGATTATTATTATTATTATTATTAATGAAAAATAATAATAATAATATATACTTTTATTGATGATATTAAATTTACTACTTAATGATAATGATATGTTTCGGTTTTGTGGTACTAGTATTAAATTTTGGTATAATGACTTTAAAATAATGTTGTGCACCTTAACTGGTAGATTATGCAGTTCTAAGCTATGTAATATATAAAGATCATATACAAATGACCTGTATTTATGCAATAAATATATTTTTATTCTTACAATAACAATATACTTTACATTACAAAATAAATGAAATATATCGGGCTTAGGTTTGACAGTGAGCCAACAAATGTTTCAATTGTAAAAAGTGATTAGTATCCTGTTGTGACGACCTGTGTGGTGTTATGGTGGTTCGATTCCCGGCCGGGTCAATGTACATACACTAACTTTTGTATATTGTCTAGGGTCTGAGTGTTTGTGGTACCGTCGTTGCTTCTGATTTCCATAACACAGGTGCTTTAGTTACTTTGGGATCAGAGCAACGTGTGATGTTGTCTAATATTTATTTTTGATTTGTCTTGTTTTAACTCATGTATTTATCGTATAACGTGCAAAATTAGGAGGTAAGGTAACACACCTTACCTCTTAATTTTGTATACTGAGGTTGCCTGGAAGAAATTGCTACTTAGCAATATGGCCACTGGATCTATATTAGCTTAGTTTGATATACTTCAAGTACGGTTCTGTAATGTCATAATTTTTAATGTGGAATAAAAAATATTCCATGAAACTCAAATTCAAATGGAAATATAATAACTGGACTGATCTTCCTAGTCGTTCCAAACGACTATAAAGCATCCCACATACTACAGCAATATTCAAGAATGCGTAAACTCAAGGTACTCTTAATAATGACTAGCCGAGCGAAATAAGACATCGTTAAGTAGAAAATTACTGCCAAAACAATAACAGCTGACTATTTATTTGATGGCTGGAGTTTGTGCATGTGTGCCTCACACATGCAGAAAGTAATTATGTTAGTAAACACTCCGCCCACTCAGGTATTGCCATACGATGTTATTCTATTGACATTTCACATGAAGGTTGCTCTACTCGACGGCGTCGTGATTTTGCGTAACTTACCTCATCGGTCGAGCCTTACTTAGCTAACATCTTTTTATAATCACGGTAGTGTTGATGTAATAACAACGTTTTCCCTCTTTGCAATTCGTAGTTTTTTTTTCTAAACAAAATGGTGATAGAAAGTGAGTTTAAAGGTTTTTTTAAAGCGATCTGCGTGGGTGTCTACCAGATGTCGATTTCATGGTCTCATTGTCTGTGTTCGAATTTTGTGGAAACGATGTAAATTTTGACGTGTTTTGATAGTCAACTGCAATATTTCGTAGTGTTGTGTTAAAACTATCGGTGATATAAGCGGTTTTTAGTTATTTTTATATGTGAACACCTTTAGCTGGTTAATACTAGTGGAATTTATCTGTAAATGCGGAATCATTAATATCATAAAGGAAGTTTCATCTAAATGCATTTGGAATGTGTTTCACCAATAATGATTAATGGTATTAATGGTATTAATGGTATTCATATTTAAAAAGATATTTATTTAATTATTTATTGTACAAGAAAACGCAAATCACATTTAGTAAAACGGAAAATACAAACAAAACTACTACTACTACTGCTTATTTCTATAAGAAATGTCTTCCTGCAGACCAAAAGTTCCTGTAAACCACGGGATACAATAATTACCATAACGGGTAATATAATAATGTAATAAAATAATAAAAAAAAATAGCAAAAACATTAAGTTACTACAGACTATATAAATACCTAGATAAATACATATTTAATATTATAAAATCTATGAAGCGAATGGAACTGAGGATAAATAGTGCTCCTTGACTCGCACTTTAATGATAGCTAAGGATTTACTATCATGCACAGTAATGGGAAGTGCGTTCCAAAGTCTGTAAAAAGAAAGTAATTAAAACGCTTTTAGAAAACAATAACATCCCAAGATAAAACAAATCACTTATATACATACATGTAAACATTTGTTTTCCAGCTGCACAAGATGTCGAGGAGAAGAAGCCAGAACGGCCAACCAAAACAGGCAACTCCATTTATCCCGTACTCAACAAATACACCGAGAGATCACAATGCGTCAAGGAATTTACCACAACTAAAAACACGTAAGACTTTATTGTACTTTATGTTAGTGTAAAAGGTGCCTCAAGGTAGGATTTTTAAGGAGATTAGATGTTGACTTCTTGTACTAAATAATTGTATTTTGTACATATTTTAAAAGTGCGTGTAATTGAAGCTACCAGCGCAAAAGTGGTGTAACCCACATTCAAATTTTTTTCTACAATTTTACTAAAAAAAAAACCTAATTATTTTATATTTGGATGCTATTTTCGTGTATAAATACAAAAATATTTTTTATAAATGGAACTAATAAGAAGGCCTGTAGGTTTACTATATTTGTATTTGAATTTGGGCTTCATAAATAGAAAGTAATATAAAAAAGTTGCGTACATTTTATTATTTTTTAAACAAACCAACATTTCGGGTCCTTTGCAGGTCTCGTGGTCACGGCTGACTGAGCTGTTGTTTGTTTGAAAAGACGCGATTTAGATCCGGAAAAAGTTGTTTCATTTCCAATGTGTAAAAAATTTATTTGTATTTACACAAACTTGACCTACCAATAAATGGACGTCGGGTTCGCGCTAAAAAGTGTCCGCAACTGTAGGGCGTTAAAATCGCATACAGAGCGTCAATCGCGCTTTAGTCTTCGTTTGTTCGACTGACAGCGCGCTTGTCAATGATGCCGTATTGTGTAGTAAAACCTTGTAAAAATTACTAAAGTGAAAAAACAGGGTGGTATATCATATTTTCAGTAAGTACTACATTGTGTTATCATAGTTATCATTTAAAAGTGTTATTTTATGCACTAGTATATATAGCATTTAATTTATATATAACTGAATCGTAAATATAAATTACAAAAGCACACAAAATAGTGAAATAGCTAACTGTCCTTTTCCTACTCATTGCATGCGCAAAAGATGGAAAGAGACCCATTACGTCAGTTTCAAGAAGCTTATATAAACTTCTTGGCCATTTTCAATTGTTCGAACCACAAGCGATTGAAATATTTAGAACAAAGAAACTGTAGAGTTGCTTTGATTTTATTCCTATTTTTAAAATGATTCTTTTATTAAACGTTAGCAATAACTAACAAAATATTGTTGAACTCGTTTTGCGGCACGGGATTACCTATCAGAGGTCAGAAAATACATTTGCCCGAAATAACATATGCTCGAATTTTCATAATGTGTTTTTATGAAGATTACAAAACAAAAGCTAATTTTGTCTATGTAAAAAGCATCAAAATTACTCGAAAGCGTAACGGTTTTGTTATAAATCGGAATTACGGATATTTGAGTTTACGTTTAGTTAGTATATCGGTACATTTCTTATAGTACACCATTGACTTACAAATAAATGGACGACGGGTCTAATACAAAAACCACGAAAAAATGTCCCAAGTCAACCTATTTAAACGTAGTGATGTGTAAAGGTATATGAAACAGCTAAAACGTTGAATTTACATTGTAATGTCATTGCAGTACTGCCTAATTTTGCTTGCAACAATTGAAAGGCAAAAAAACACCATATTCATCTTCTACTGGAAACTTACCAAAACACCATATGTAGCTTCTAGTGAAAACTACTTGAACACATGTATAACGGAGTAGCTTTTATTATTTATAAATAAATTTTATACGTAAATGTATTTTGTATTTTGTGAATTTATACAATGCCATTTATTACGAGCTAGGGTGTCTAACTTTTTTTCTTGAGTTCCGAAAATTCTCGTACCCGATTTCTCGAGTTATTCGAGATTTTTTTTAAAAACCGTAAAAAATCAGCTCAATCAACTATAAAACTAAACGTGAACTTTTCGAAAGTTGTTTGTTATGTGTGTTCTGAGTTATGGAATAAATTCTATCGTTCTTGGTCCCAGGTTCGATTCCCAGTAGAACCAATTTGGGAAATGAACTTTTGTAAATTGGTTCTGCTCTGGAATTCTGTTGCTCTGATACTCATGGGGAGTATGTACAGAGAGTTCCCTAGTTTCAAACCAGGTGATTGTCTTACAATAGAATACCAAGACCAGAACCATTTAGAAAAGTTAAATTGATTCTACCGGTATCGAACCCGGGAACTTCTCATCCAGTGCCCACAGTGCAAACCGTTAGGCTATCAAGGTTGTTACTATTTGTATTATTATGCTGTGTTTTTGTTCACTCATTGATGTAATCACATGCCAAAGCTTTAATATTATGGTCTTTTATCAAGCTTGCATCAGCTCTGGTTTCCTTTCTTTTCTTAACATGTTTTTAACCCGTTCGTACATAGTACTGAAATTATACTGCGCTCAAAAACGTCACCACTTTTCTATATGCCGTAGTGCTTACATAGATTCAATATAATTATTACGGTTTATCACAGACGACGGTTGATTCCGTCAACAGGCATAGTCGTATGCTCATAGTTCTTGCAAATGTTGCAAGTTAAAAAAGTACGGCTATGACGGTACTAGAGTATTTGCCGTTGTGAGATAATTACAAAATTAAAATGCGCGATATTGAAACGCTTTCCAAAATAAACACTTAGGTACTCATTAATAATAATAATTATAATAACGCACACACTCAACATTGCCCCGCAATAGGGAAACCCTGTGTCGCGGGTGCCATGGACACACATATAGACAACCACAAATTACATCCAAACTCAAGAGAGAAATAAATGTAGGCCATACACATATTTCTCCCGAAAAACCTAAAAAAATACTTTCGGGATTATGGAAATTCATGAAAACGTTATTTCGGGCAAATGTATTTTCGGTTTTCTGATTCGTAACCCCGAGCCGTAGAAAGAGTACAACAATATTTGAAAGTATTACTAACATGTATTAAAAAATATTTTAATAATAACATTAGCATCAAAGCGACTCTATGAAATACTTGTTCTAAATATTTCAAACGCTTCTGTTTCAAACAATTGAAATTGACGTGATGGGTCTCGTTCAATCTTTTACGCAAGCAATGAGTCGGAAAGAGACAGTTAGCTATTTGATTATTTTGATTGCTTTTGTAATTTATATTTACGATTAATTTAAATATATATGAAATACTATATATGTATACTAGTGCATAAAATAACATTTTTAAATGATAACTATGATAACACAATGTAGTACTTACTGAAAATATGATATACCACCCTGTTTTTTCACTTTAGTTGAGTAATTTTTACAAGGTTTTACTACACAATACGGCATCATTGATAAGCGCGCTGTTAGTCGAACAAACGAAGACTAAAGCGTGACTGACGCTCTGTATACAATTTTAACGCCCTGTAAGTTCGGACACTTTTTAGCGCGGACCCGACGTCCATTTATTTGTAAGTCAATGTAGTACACGCTTATTTTCACATTTGTAGTAAATTGTATGTATGCATCTGCCCAACTCTTTTTATACCTTTAAGAGAATTTATACAAAATTCGACATAATAATATATATATAAAAAAATTAATTGATATCTATGAGAAAGGCAATAGCCTTTCTCATAGATATTAATTTTTTTTTTATTCCATTACTCTTGTGTTCAAGTAATTTTCAGTTGAAGCTAATTACGGTGCATTTTGTTAAGTTTCCAGTAGAAGCTGAATATGGTGTTTTTGGGCTCTTAAATTGTTGTAAGCAAATTTAGGCAGTACTGCAATGACGTTACAATTTAAATTAAATGTTTTAGTTTTTTATTTTTCGTTACATGTCACTATATATAGGTATAGGTTAACCTCGGACATTTTTTTCGTGGTTTTTGTATTAGACCCGATATCCATTTGTTGGTAGGTCAATGGTGTAAATGTATTTTATTACACATAGGAAATGAAATTATTCTATGGGTTTGATGGTCGTATTCCAGAACTCTACTCAATGCTCAAGTCAGGATTTGAGTATGGTTTAAAGCACTCGAAATTATACTCAAGTCCCTGCCATTAGGGTCGTATTTCCAGTGCTTGTGTTTCAATTGCAATCCTGACTTGAGCATTGAGTAGAGTTCTAAAATACGACCCTAAGTCTGTGACCCGTGACTTTGGAACCTGTTAAGAGTCTGAACGTAGATTTATTAAAAAAAAACAAATATACGCGATTTTATATCCCAAAAAAATAATTACATGTCCAATATCATATTACTTATTATTACATGATTTATAACTTTAAATAATACGCTTACTGTTTATGTTTTAATGGAATTTATTAACCAATGTCCTATAATAAATATTTCGACTTATCCGAAGAACAGAGTCCGATGTGATTATATAGCAAAAAGAGTATAAGTACGTTACGAGAATAAGTTCGTCATTCAAACTAAGGC
>NW_020653854.1:11538822-11546097 GCF_003589595.1 Hyposmocoma kahamanoa | reverse complement strand
AACCTATTGCAATAAAACGGCAATTTCATACTTTAACCCCTAATATATTGTACACACGCCAGCACTTCAAGTTACACATTGGCGTATCTTGTTCCGTTGCACTGGAGGTGATTTTCAAACAAAAATGTGTAGTCTGGTGTGCCGTAGTCCGTACATATTTTGGCCAAGTGTGTATCTGTATTACATAAACGATAATTTTAATATTATACAGACACACATTCGGCCACTGTTTCATCTGAGATGTACATACAAAATACGTAAGATTCAAGAATATGTTACGTAAGACCTTGTCCAGAAGGAGCGAATTCGCCGCGTATCGCCTCGCGCGTATTCATACGCGCGAGGTGAGGTACTTGGACGCTTATACATCGCGTCCACAAGCATCGTGCGGGTTCAAAATACGCGCGTAATTCGCATGCATTACGCTAGATTCCAACACGCGCGTGACTCACGCGAGTCGGGATACTAGGAACTTCTTGGTTACATCCACGTTACGCGCGAACTTCAAAGCGAGTGCACGTATCTAGGGAAATCTTAGTTTATTTTTTCCTTCCTCTATATTCGTTTTTTAACATTACGAATGAGGTAAACAAACAAGCAGGGTCTGTAAACATTTTTCTTCAGAAATTTATTACAAAAATTTAATGATTTTCAGTTTTTTAGTCCCACATACGCAGTAAAAAAGAAATTATGAATAAAGCTGTAGTCATTATTTGTTGGGTCCTAGTGGTTGATAGGTTTGCTTATAGTTAATAAACAGCCTACTATAGTTGTTATTTCCGTAAGAAAATTGGCCTATAAAATGGTATTACAGACCTGTCCGTTTCGTTACCTCGAGTATGGATGAATATTTTTATACCTATAAATTTTACGGGTATAAAAATTAAACTTCTGAAATTAGTGACTGAATTTACAAAGTAATTTAGGCATCTTAAATACTCAAAATCAAATAATCGAACTCAAATTATGTTTACTACTGACCGAATCTATCCTCAAACGCTTCTTCTGGAGGCACCGTACGATCGTGTACGCGTGAGACGATACATGGCGAGTTCGCTCCTTCTGGACAAGGTGTAGGCACTATGCAGTGCAGCAAACAATTGATTAAATGACTTAGCGTTTTGGTTGTTTGTAGAGAGAAGAACACAGCAGCGTCGATGGCGACGGTGACGTCCACAGGCAGCGGCAGCTCGAGCAGCGGCGAGTGGGACCGGCTGGATGGCGCGCTGCCCAGCAAGGCGTCGCAACCTACCAACACGTTCGATCACGTCGAGCGGAACTCTATGCTCAACGACCCGCGCGCCGGCAGGTAAACACATGGCGGATTTCCTCCCTTGTCGCTATTACTTACTGTTAGACAGACATACCTCTTCAGATCTTCATTACATCTACATGCGTCCCGTCCGTTGACAATACGTACTACATTTGCTAGAAGACAATTTGTGAAATTTTATAAAAGGCTTGTTGGAAAAATGTGGTATTGGTGTGACAATCGTATAATGTGCGCACAGACTGGCACTATTTTGCAGTACGTACAATAAAATTCAAACCCAAAGAGGTGCATAAAAAAGACCCAAAGAGGTGCGTAAAAGATAAATAAAACTAGCTTAATTTTCAAATGTTTGTCTTTTTTAAAAAGGGAATATTTATTACATGTAGATTTCTTGTTTTATACCCGTCAATGTATCTAAAAATCTTAATTGAATTATTTTGATCTATCTCAGAGTTAAAGCGCCTCGTCGTCGACCGCCTAGTCAACCCCAACGTGACGATGTGTCACAACAAATTGGCCTCAGCAATGGACACGAAGGTAAACAAATGAATGCTGCAATTGAACAAATAAATTTATTTTAAAGCTATTGCAGCGCCATTTAGTAATTGGCACAAAATCATCTACCCGAGAAATCTGTTTTACATTCAAAGCTCTTTATCTTATCTTTATTTACAAAACTTATGTTATATCGCACATCCAATGAAACTGTGACTTACATTTGCAAAAAAAATACAGAAAACGTGTTAAAAGTTCCATTTTTTGTTTTTAGGACTACTGAGCACATTTGAAGAGTTCTTAAATGTATACTATTTCAAAAATCTTACGCCCTATGTGAAAAATTATGGAATGCACAAAATGTCTTTGTATTCCGTATAAATTTGGGTATAAATTATTATTTTAGCATTATTAACACATTTTCACGATTTTTTCTGCAGTTCAAGTTCATGTTTCACCGGATATTTGTATTTGTGTATGCTGTATTTAAATGGCATTCATATTAGAAATTAATATTTTTATAATTTATTGAAACAGAATATTTCGTCCAACCATTTATTTTACCATTGACAGCTCGACTACTACTCAATTAGTGATAATAACCTAATTGTTACCGAGTTGCATTTCTTATAACAATCGATTTTATTTATGAAGAAGTTTTACATTTTTTTTAGGTTAATTTTAGGTTGAACAACGGTATTATCAATTTGTTAGTTTCCTTAACTACCTAGAATAACTGATTACTAAATATGTCCTTTCAAAATGTATGGAAAAAAGTTTTTTGCGATTTCTGACATTTCGAGTACTCTTACCTCAGTTGGTCCCATAGAGACTATTGATCCTTAACAGAGACCGGATCGAACGGCATAAAAAAAAGTTTTGTAAAAGTTGCCTTTTATCTTGCTGACTGTACCATTTTTCCAAAATCTGTGAATGCCAATCAAAATATCTTCAAAATTCATGGATAGTCTTCTAGAACCGTTTTTCTGTAATTACAACGGTGAACGTGTCTGGCCGTGCTGCCCCGTCACAAATTTACACCCTGTATAATATATAAATAAGAACTTTTGAAGTTTTCTTACTTGTGCAATGTTTTACACATAAATAACCAATCAATCTATCAATTCACCCCTCAATTTTGTATTTATTTTCATCTATAATCTTCTAAAACATGTGCAGTGGCGGATATCTGGTATACCTCGTAAGTTTATGTTTTAAATTTACAGCTGAGAAACCAGCACTTGAGAAAGAAAAGGAGAAACCCGAAGAAATAAAACCTCGTACACGTGAGTGGGAGAAGCACAAGGCGCCATGGATGGCAGAGTTGAAACTAAACCAAGCGAGGAAGAGCAGCTTCGGTGCGGATGGCAAGTCCCACTCCGTCACTTCGTCGTCGGAGAGTGGCATTGCTAGCAAAACCGGTGGTGGGAGCACTGACAGGTAAACATGTTTTTTTAATAAAATTACTACTACTTACTCCGAAATTAGAAATGTTTAGAGAAAGCCCGCTCTATAGATGTACATTAACTTATAATAAAATACCAGATTCCCTTAAGACAGAAGAAAATGACAACATATTCAAAACCAAATTAAAGTCTCTTTTGATAAATGGGTGCTACGTAAGGCGCACTATAAGTTTCCGGAATGAATAAGAAAAAAATACTATAAATGGTCAGAAATGAATTTATTGTTTCTCGAAATATTCTAAGTTAGCGTTAATGCACTTTTTCATGCGAATGGACCAATTTTGAAAACATTTATGCCACTCCTCCGTGACAATCTGTGAAACATATTTTTTGTACTCTTCGACAGCCTCTTCGGGTGATGAAAATCGTTGACCGCGTAACTGATTCTTAATTTTTGGAAATAAATAAAAGACCCAAGGTACCAGGGCGGAACTGTACGCGGGATGACTCATAAGGTCAACGTTGTTCACTTCCAAAAATTAATTTGTCTGTCTGGCCTTGCGAGAACTGGCATTATCGTGGTGCAAGATGATACGGCGTTTACGGTTATTTTTACGGAGTTGGTCAATAACTTCCGGTAAACTAATCACTATTCGCGGTACCACAATTCTCCAAAGCAACAGTAGCCACGTGTCCAGTTTTATTAAAAAAAGAAGCAATAATCCGCTTAAAGGCACTTTGCACGCTCGCCACTTTGGTTGTTTTCGTCTCATCTCGAAAGACCCATACGCTCCATTGCTGCTTTGTTTTGGGATTGTAACTATAGATCCATGTTTCGTCACCTGTTACTACGGCCCACACCAAATTTTACGCCCCTTCGTTGAATCTCGTAAGCATGACATTGCACCAAGTGACGCGATCCGTTTTTTGACCCTCAGTCCAGTTGTGTAGGATCCACCGAGAGCACAGCTTTTTCACACCCAAATGTTTGTGTAGTATTTATTGTATTTGACTCATGCCTATGCCTAAAGATAATCTCGTGGTATGTCACATGCCTGTCTGTTTTGATCATACGGCGCACAGCATCGATGTTTTTGTTGTTCACAGCAGTGGACGGGCAACCATCATGAAAAAAAATCAAGTGACAGTCAGATGAAACAAACTGTATTCTACATCCAAAGAGTTCCATTTTCAAATGTCGTAATTACTTTTTAAAATTGTTTATGTAAGTGGTCAGTTCCGGAAACCTATAGTGCGCCCTATGCGTACTTACAGTCTGTGAGACTTCATAGACTCTTTTACTTAGCAATTACCTGTGTAATGCCTTTACCAACACCGTTTGCAATAAATAAATAGAATTTGGTCTCAAACTTATATATGTCTATAGGAGAATATGAGTACCAGCAGCTCAACAAAATTCTCTCCGGGGGCTACCTAGACGAGATACCCATTTACAAAAGTTCATTTACCAAATTTGTCCTACCGTGTATCGAACCCGAGATCTTCTTATCCAACGCCTACAGTATTAATCATTGGTGGGATATTAAACTACTTTTGGTGGGCAGTCCACCCCATCGACAAAGCTGGTAACGAATGCATAAGTTTAATGTACGGCGGTAGAACTAATAATTTACTTTTTGTCGTTTTCTTTCGTTTCTTTTTTTAAAATTTCCTATTACATTTTTTACACTCATATAACCCTGATTATTTGTAAAATATTAACAAGCTATCAGGACTATATTTCATGACTTAATAATTCAAAAAATAAAAATATTTAAATAGATCCCTCTAAAAGGTCATAAACCATAAACACAAATACGAGTCCCATGCGAAAGGCAATAGCGGGGGTAAGGGTTACCGGGGAGGATGGCGCTTGCACGTTTTTACTTACTACCAAATACTGATCTAAAAAGAGTGTCAGATAGTAGAACAAAATATCTAAATGTTTGTTTTTGATGAATTCATTATGTTTTGAAAAAGTCATGGAATAAAGTTGTAGTTTATGATGTTAGTAATATAGTCCTGTGAGGTTGTTAGTATTGTAAAAATAATTCTGTACATAAAATGACATCTTAAAAAACACTTTTGAACTCTGTTTACAGAATCCTAGACTGCGGATTAGAGGACAAACGCGCGTCGCATTCGATGGAAATGTCAAGGAGCACTTCATCAATCAGCAATAAAATCTCCGTTTTGGAGAATTTTGAAGAGGTATATTGATTAATAAAATTGCTGTTAAAAATCTAAATTCCTTCTTTTCATGGGGTTGTCACGTGTTACCCAGAAATACCAGCAGAGAGCGCTTGACGCTACGTTAACGTATATACGGTTTCAGACTAAATATAGATTTTAAATATGTAGATTTTGAAACCTTGACTTGTCAAAATGTTACATTTACAGACGACGACAAAAGTGCGACACTCAATGGATCCCGCCAAGGAGACGATGAGCGACACTACTAACAAGCCAGCCGTACAATCGCCTACAGCAGCTGGTAATTTTTTTATTTCGTTACCACATAGTATGTAAAGTCAGCAGCGCAATTCTGTTGCTGCCCAATGCCTTTACACTCCGTACTGTGGGTCATTCTTATTGTAATTATTTTTTTTTTTAAATACAAAAATAAGTGCGCACTTGAACTCCATCTCACCTAATGGAAAGTGACGATCAGGTCTACGATGTAGCATGCACATCTAAATAATGCATATACACTCTCCCCTTGAAAATATCCAAGGGAACAAGTCCGCTGGCAGAGAATTCTACTCCCTAACCGCTCGCCGTATAAAAGTGTCCGCTCCGTGCGAATTCTGGGAATATTCGCAACATAGGAGTATTAAGTCGTTATCCCCTGCTTGTGGCACGTGTTGGTTATGGAACGTTCTTATTGTAAGTCTATAGACCACAGTGTAAAGGCTAAGTGTGTAGTTTAATTTACGAAAAAGACGTTAAGACGCTGACAAGCGTCGATGACCTTGAGCGATAACGCGCCTACTATAATTTCTCCAATAAGGTATGTAGGTAGTAGGTAGGCGCCATACGCCTCGATGCGGTAAGAGTATGGTAGTTGGACTTTCCGCTTGATTTAACATAATATTGATTGCCGCTAACAGATGGCATTGTACTTAAAATACACACATGCTATCAAACCAAAAAATATCAAAGCATATATGAACTGGACATGTTATGCAAACAAGAAACTTATTTAGAAAAATATTTAGCTCGTACCTTAGTAGGCGAAAGTTACTTTTTACTCCTAAATTTGTTATTTGTCTTTTATTTAAAACAAATAAAGTGTCAGGATCAAGATAAGTACCATTTAAATAACCACACCAAATTTGGTAGTAAGCAAGTTTGGTTTGTTGGAGTAGTACAGGATGTACTATTTTCAAAGTTCCATGTGCTATGTTATCGCCTAAAAACTTACACAAAAACGATTTAAGCGATTTTGGGCACCTCATCGCCTTAAAACAAAAAACGAAGATCTGTAACAAACGCATAATAAATTCGTAAGGTCTGATGACTCGATCTGTTGCTCACTTGATAGAGCGATTGCCCGAGATTGGCAAAAACAGACACTGGCTCGAGTCCTGTCAGTTTCGAGGAATTTTTCTTTGTGTTCGATCAGTGTATTCATAATTATATCGAGCTGAGTAATTTCATTAAATTGGAGTAATTTAAAAACATAAATGAATGTCATGGTGGTAAACATCATGATATTCATTACAATCAATATGTAATGTTTTTAAAAAATTAGTAATTTTCTAATCATATCGATGGCAATGCATACTACAATGCTTGCCACCGTTGTGAAAAGATTTGCCAATCGATGTAAGGTACACGCCTGTAGTAGTTGCTCAAGATGCGCCAGACGTACAAATCCTGTTGCACAACCCAACCCAACCCAACATAAAAAAATTGTAACATTATTATGTTTTATTTTTTATTGACACTCGGCTGTCCCTAAATTTTTCAATAAAATTTTTAAATTGTCTAACATTTTTATGCTTAATTAAAACAATTTAATTAAATTTTTATTGAATTGATATTCAATTATTTTTTGTGAAATTACTCCACTAGTTTGTTATAATTATTAATACAAAG
>NW_020653854.1:11451320-11538812 GCF_003589595.1 Hyposmocoma kahamanoa | reverse complement strand
CACGAATTTCTCTATGTGCTTGCGTCGTGTCTTTGTACTTGGTCTTTTAACAACTTTTTAGTCACACATTCAACATAGCGCCTTAGCGTAGCGCCTTCTATGAGATATCTATGACAGATTTATCACCCAGTTAGTACCTTTACAGCTACCAGTCCTGGCGAGAGATGTCGCTATTCACTGTATTAATTAAATTTACATTTACATTGTAAAAAAGTTGATTGGCCCTTATTTATTTTTTTCTTGTGCAGGTCGCACTCTAACATCGATGTTGGAAGACATAAAGAAGCCTCAGGCACCCACGCCGCCCTCGGCTTCAGCGCGTACGTTCTCTGAAAACTTAGAAAAGGCGCCACACAAAGTAGAAGTTACTGTATTCACGTTAGAACCACAAAACGATGTCATGAAGAACATGTTTGACAAAGGTTAGTACTGTTCTGAATCAACACGTATTGGACACAGATCTCTGAGAAGAACGGTATTGCTTCTACCATGAAATTTTCTATGACAGTGTTGCCAGCAATTATGTAAAATATTCCATACCAATATTTTTCTCGTTTACCAATCGACTTCCAATTTTAAGTGTAAAAATGAACGTGAAAAGTCACCGATGTGTTTTTAAATAATATTAAAAAGTTACTAGTCAAGTAAAGGTTTATTAATAGATTTAGAATTAATATTTAAGATTATGTGTTCATAAAGATAATTATTTATTTATTTTATTCATTTGGAACACTAACAGATTACACAGAAAAAATAAGAATAAAAGACAACATTTAGTAATGCACAGTTCTTATGAGTAAACCAATTACAGGTATCCATCATTCAATATATACCCAGATAAAATAAAAACAACTTTAAATATTAGTAATTCAATGATGATTAATGTATTAAAATTTAAGGTAAATAATTGATTATAAGATCGAAATAAATAGTTGATCGAATTAAATATTTTGTGAAAGATGAAAGAAATAATAATGATAAAATATTATTAAACTGTAGGAATACGCAATTTACATTTAAATTTATAGAAAGAATAATAAAAGAAGATTATGTCATTATGAAAAAATAATCATAAAAATCACTTGATGATCACCAATCGTTGACGTTAAATTGTTTTATGTAATAATTTAAAAAAAACTTCAAGGTGCCGCAGTGGAACTAAAAGATGACAAACCGTTGAGTGCCATTGGGGAGAAAGTCAACACATTGGAGAGGCGAATACATACAGCGAGGAACGAAAAGGGCGATAATAATACAGAAGTGCTGATCGCTCAGCTCAATAATAGGGTGAGTAATTCATAACAGTTTACAAATTTTTGTATACTAATATTATGAATAACCAAATACTTATTACGAGGTCAGGGTCACATTAGCAAACTACTCTGATTTTATTCGACTTAGCGGTAATAGTCGTTCTTGTTTGGACAAACCTGCGTGGAGTAGTGTATTTTAACACTTATACGGTCATACTGTATTTTGATACCGTAACTTATTTGATATGAAATTCTAATATGGGTAAAAATGTAGTAACATAAATAAATTGTGGTGGAAATGAATAGGCAATGAATTTGTTGATTAACAGATCTTATTTGAATTTGGAAGTAAAAGCTGACAAGTAACATTGTAGAATGTTAAACTATAGGGTTAGCACGACAGGGTGCGACTTCCGCGAGAGGGACATAGAGCGCGAGATATTTGCTATTCTCGGATAGAGTATCTAGCGTTTTACGTCGCTCTCGCGCAAGTCGCGCCTTGTCGTGCTAGCTCTACTGATTTATTCAACTCTAAAATTGATTGATTCCAAAAGTCACTACTAGGGACTTCTTTAGAATCCAAAATAATTGTGTGCTTTAATTGTTACTGTATGTATATCAAATTATTGCTTGTGACGATTTCAGATATTAAACTTGGAGAAGCTATTAGAAGTACAAAACGCAAAGTTCAACGCCGCCATCGAGGACCTGACTGCGAAGTTGGCAGCTGAGGTGCAAAAACGGCAAGCTCTACAGGCCCAGATGGAAAAGCTAGCGCATTGCGTCACGCAAGTGTAGCCCTTACCGCGAGCGCCACTAATGTCAATTCTCCAAGGCAGAACTACTAAAAAGTTTTCAAATTTCGTTACTTACTAGTACAATGATAGGAGCTCCGTAATTATGTGTCAGAATTGTAATAGAAAAACTGAGTTTTCGAGTGCACACTGTGGGCGTTTTTTGGAGAGAATGGTAGTAATGGTAATATACACAATACATAATCAATTGAACTCAAAACAATGCAGTGTTCGGCTCATATTAATAATGATTCGTCCTCCGAATAAAATAGACAAGCTGATAACCACTATTGAATATAATGTCTATGCCACAGTACCCCATATGAGTAACTTGACTTATTGAGGAGACTAGGGCCCATTAATTAAACCACATATCGCACGATGAAACCAATACCGTGACCAACCGTAGCTAAGCTGCGGTTAATACACATGACAAATGACACTAGTGTCACTACGATCTTTTACGGAATGCGCGCGCTGCTGTAACCGTTTTACCGTCATTACCTTGGTAGTGATCTGGCTGTCAATTATGCTGTTATAGTTACTTTACGCAAGATTGTTACTAAAGTAAAAAAATGTACTAAGATCTTAGAGATGGAAAAAATAAAGGAAAGGAGCTGCCCTAACAACAGAATGAACGTGCGGGTGGATAATTTTGTTTTCAGGAACTGAGAATGTCTAGTAAATGAATCTTGTTGTTCACATGCATTGTTATATTCTTTACCTTCACGGAGCTCCTATTGTCAGGAAGGTATCGGTAACAGTAACGTGGCGCTCCGGAAGTAAATATTATTATTTTGGAATGTAATTAACTAGCGGTTTCTCGGTCGTAAATATTTTGAATAATCGCTTGAAAACGGTAGCTGTCCGATATATTTACTTTATGGTAATGTAACTTTATAATGCTTTGTGAAAGGGCTCTAAATATGTATACACCAGATATGATTGTCTGGTGACAGGGACACTATATGTAATGAAGTGTTTTAAGTATCGGAATGTGTTTGTTTACTATATATTTTACGTTTGTTGCATTGTATTGTTTATTATCAATGTGATAAATCTTAGTGCTTATTTGTTCTTTATTTACCTTATTTTAGTTTGTGAAAAAGTTGTTTTCTGTTTCAGTATTTCTGCGTATGTATTTTGTGTGCTGTGCACCGTCGCAACTTGTCAGCGCAAATCGGCGGTCGGCAAGGCGGAGAAGATTAAAATTTACAATGTATATTTTATACTATTGCAAAATAAGGTATAAATTTCAATGCTCTGAGATGCAGAGAGAAATGCGCCCCGATACTCCGAGGTCGATTCCAAAGCAATAAAATTAAACCTCATTTCAATAGAAATAGTATAAAATATACATTGACTAATATTATCTGCCTTCCCGTTCGCTGGCCCTAAGGCGCCCATTAATATAAAATTGTTAGAAAATTAATAATATTGAATAACTGCCCCATCGCATAAGTTGACTAGACTTTGTAGATATATAATATATAACGAGATTTTGACGTGTTTAGTATGATTACAAAATTTGTGCCATGTTATTTGATCGCCGCACATTGTGTATATCGAGTGGAGAGGTGTATTTTTTGTACGTAAAATTACATAACATGTATATTATTGTAACGATTTTATTGAACTTGTAACAAACTAAATCGCTTGATAACACGTGATGTCGTACATTCCACTAAACTCAGGTGTCGCATGTATAAACTTGAATTGGATATAGTGTAACCAAAGTTTCATTTCAACATGTACATGTTTATAGTACATGTATATCCAGAGCCATATTTTGCTTATAGTTAATATATTTTTGTATGTGTACAGAAATTTATATTTTACTTAGGTACCTAATGCTTTTACAATCGTGTTATGAAAGCGAGGTCGAAATAAAGAAGTAAGGGTAGTCTTCTTGGCCTCAATTTCTTTAAAACGAGATTATCAGTATTTTTTGCATAACATTATGCCTGGTTGTACTCAGAGGTAATTCCAAACAGGTTTTAGATTCTGTCTACGTTAAATTAGAGCTATTGTGTGATCGTATCTTTATTCTACGTATTTAATTTTATCAAAGTGGAGCTGAGAAGAGATATATTCCTGCAACCAATATGATATTTCGGATATGAAACTATTTTTTTCCGGATCTAAATCGCTTATATTTGTTTTTTTTTTTTCAAAGAACTGACGTTTCAGGCCGTTTACAGGTCTCACGGTTACGACTGACTTAGAGGGTAAAGTCATCAGATAGTTACGTCGTGTCACCACCCTGTAATATTAGTTTACATTGATATTAGACAACTGGTTGATGATTTTACCATTTATTATTATATATTTGTTGAGCATTGGCTGTAGAGCCATCAGCTTAAACAAGTAAAAATTATATAAATGTAACTACCTGAATTTACCATCACAGCCAGCTGTGCCCATGGGACTTACAAAGGCCCGAGACGTTGCATTGTTTAAAAAAAACGCGCTATGGATCGGAAAAAAATATTTTACTTAAATGTGTAGCAATTGCGAAAGTCTTAGTACTCGAAGTATAATTTTTACTTACTTTGAGTAAAGCGCGTGCCACACCGCGAACGAAGCTAGGTAATTACTGCCGTCCACTACCTAACACGCGGCTAAGAGACAAATGGTCAAATAACCGTTTTACATAGCAAAAAATAGAGCACAAAATTCTCTTTTAAAAACAGTTGAAATTAGTTAACGTGTTCGACTTACCTTAACGGTGTTAGCTATGCAGTGCACGGCAGATTAGCTTAGCTTACGTAGTTACATGCAAAGCTAAGTTAAGGAAATACGTAGTAAGCACATCACGTGCTGCACTATGGATACGTGCAGGGTGAAGGGCGGCAGAAGGGCGCCATATTTTACATAGCTTAGCGGGATCGTTGGGTTAGTTTAGTCAGCTCGGTTAGCTTAGTTCGCGATGTGAACCGCAGTATGAATAGATGCCCCGGCTACGTCAGCTCCGCTGTGGTAGAAAAGAAGGCTATAGGCGCCGTGATTGTTTCCGTTCAGCTCTTTCGCTCCGCAGTCGACTCTATTGGTAGTAAATTTTTATATAATTATGTAATGGGACAAACGTGTTAAAAATTAACCTTCAATAGAGTTAATAACACAGTGCCGTAAGTATTAAGCATAGTAGAAACACCGATTGTGGCCACGGCGCCGCTTCTAAGAAAAAGACTAACAATGTATTTAAAGACACGCGTTAATTCTGTTTGGAAATACACCCTGTTTATGTAACATATTTCGTATCATAAAATGTGTAAGTTAAATTGTAATATCGAGAATTTAATTGGTGATATAATTTTGTGACCAGTTACTAGGTTGTGTTTGACCCTCCAATTTTCAAATCAAGTGTTGTTTTCTACAAATAATTTTCTATAAAAAAGTTTGTAACTAATCGTGAAAACTAGTACAATATCTTGTAGCTAGAATAATGGCAACTAAAAAAGATCGCTAAAACTAATAATTAGTATTTTTGCTATATATAGTCTATTCGCGTTAAGAATGCTTTAGGTAATTGTGATTAAGTTGTATAAGGCAGTTACCGCACTTATCAATATGGAATCGCGTTATGCCTGTCAGAAAAAGCAGTTACGTCCATGTAATAAGAGCGAAAAACGGCATTTCGCGTCGGTGATTAATTCGACCCGATGTTACTATGGTGGTATGGTGATTACTTAATTCTCCAATTAGAATTCCGTACTGCATTTCACGAGACTCCGAACTTCCTGCCGTATTCTTATAGCGTGTGAACTATAGGACTGTAGTAATAGAATATCATGTGATATACGTTGCCTAACTTACCGTACATTCTAAAATTATTTTGTGAATTATTTCAATGGCTGTAAATCATGCACAAATGAGGTCACATGACTAGCTCTTCGTAAGTTTGATAGATGATTAGTTTATCAACGGTATTGATACGATTGTACACAGCTTTGGCTAAAGGTCAATACGAGTACAGCTATAAATGTTTGTGACATATTTTTACTAATAGAAAATAAGTACAAAAAGTTTTAATAAACCCTAAACAATATCTGACGATTTTGGTCGACCGATCGCAATGAATCATACAATTATTGCCCTGTCTTAAAGGAACAGCACGTGGATTAATTGAATTTCTAAAATGTTGATATTGTAGCAGTGTCGATTATGTCACTATTTATTGTAACCTCTCAATTCAAATCATAAGTTCCCAAACTTTTTGGCTCAACACCCACTTAGGCAAGATAAAATAATTTCAACGCCGACCATCACAAAAGATAATTGAAAACATGTATTTTTTATATTAACTTAACACAAAAAAATCAGAAGAAAAAAAACTTATTTGTATATACAAATCTAGTGTACTAGAAATAGATCATTTAGGTTTTCTTTCAAATGCTGTAGAAACCCCTTGACAGCATCAATTGCTATCAAGGCCTCTGCCGCCCCCCAGGACTCTCCAGCGCCCACTGCGTTAGGGATCACTTTGGGAGTCTATTACTTAAATGGTTAACAACATTTTAGATCACTCAAATCAGCTTAGGGAATCATTGGGAGTGACAGAATCGACACCTGTATGATACAAATGTCACTTATGGGGTATTAAAAAACGCATGCTTTGCAAGCTCATAAGTCGTTTTGTGTTCGCATTAATTTATTTTTACAAAATTGTACCTGAAAATTTCAAGTAATTCGTATAAATACTAAATTACAGATGTAAAAGTTGTTTATTCTGGTCATAGAAACGAAAAGTCCTATTTATGCTCCAGTTTCTATAAAAGTACGTATCATTACAGTGCAGTTATTAATTTACACACCATTTGCCAATATAAAATTCAGAATTTGATATGACCTCTAACTACATAATTATGAAGCTGATATTTGCATGTACAGCTCTTGTTGTACTTAAAGTATAAATACACAGAACTAGTTATTCTAAATGTTGTACATACAGAGCTTGGAAAGTACATATAAAAATGGTTTATATGATAAACCGTAGTTAACGTTGTATAATATAGGACAATTTTTGATGTAATTTTTTAGTACTTAATTTATTTTTTAATGTATGCTGTACCTATACTTTCATGCATTCCTAAGGTCTTAACAGTTCAGAATATTCATCATATGAATAATAAAGTAAATTTATGGATACTCTCTCTTTTATTTTATTATAGATATGAAAAGGTTATTCGATATCCTTGTGACACCTTACGTATTTCTGCCGCCAAGCCACAGAATTATTTATGTGCGCCAAACGGTAATGCGAGCATTACTGCGTTCCGGTTTTGAAGGGTGAAATTACAGGCACATGGAATTTGTCAACTTATGTCTCAAGGTGACAGTAGCAGTGGCACTGCCCGTCAGATCTTTGCAATTTGAAGCTTTTGAGTGATACTACAAATCGCCAAGTCTCGGCGTATCGCTTAACACCAGAAGCGCGCGACTTGTCCCGTCAGTATCATAAAATAAAATATCCGGCCGGATACATACAGATGTTTAAAACTGAGATAAATTTATATTATGTACGCCAAATAAAATATTCAAAGAGGATAGCTACAGGGCAAATGCTTAATGCGGGTATTTTGCACAATTTAACCTTTAGCGGGTTCGCGGAGCTATTTTTTTATTAATAGGGTCGCTTCTAAAAACGACACGACTATTGACAATCTTGTACAGAATTGCGAATTTTGTACTCAAATTTAACTAAAAACAAATGAAAATGATGATGAGATCAGTTTCCAGTTTCGTTTCGCTATAAACGCTGCCAAGAAGCTGAAAGAATTAATAAATAAATTTATATATATATATATATAAGAAATAAATTTGTAAAAAAAATTCAAATTTTTTTGACGATCCTGACACTACTATTTTCATTTGCCACTTCGTGAAAACAATACCAAAAGGCGTATACACAGGTTACTTAATAGCGACGACGCATAGCAATAAAACTTTTGGTCGTGTTTCAGTGTCGTCACCTTTGTTTTTAGTACACGTTGGAACGGCAATGAATTTTCATTGGATGACTCATTGCAAGACATTGTAATATATTATAACAAGATTTTCTGTCGAGTTTTTGCAGCTTTTACATCTTGGCCACAATGAACCGGACATCCGGTCTTGGTGCTCGCCGGATATCCGGCCAATCGCTATCCGCTTTAAAATATAAATCGAGCATTTCGTAGAAAGCATATCGTACTTAGTCCAGCGGAAATTGACAATCGTGGGTCATATTTTTCCAGACTTAGGAACATACATTACACAGAAACAAATGACATTTCAATCCATAGATTTAGTATATAGGTACCCACATTAAATCTATGTTTCAATCTGAGAACTTACTAATGAAATTCAATAGTACTGCTAGCACTAAACTCTATTATACCGACCTCGGTAGCTCATAGCGGTAGCGCTGTTTGCCTTGTGGGCGCTGGATGAAGTCTCGAGTCAGTTTCTCGGTAGGACCAATTTGAGAAAGAAAATTTTCTACCAATTTTATAACAGCGAAATGTTGAATCGTCCAATAGGCACAAACAAGTTAAATCCGCTTGTTTTAAGCGGACTTTTACGTGTTTGTGAGATCTTTGAAATCTACATAATATTTTATATCTTAAGGAAATATTTTTTTATATTAATATTAGAATTTAAACTGGTTGTAAATCGAAGCCAAACTACTATTATTGTTTGTGTTGTTTTAGTACTTTCAAAAAATCACATTTCTTTGCCTCCCATAGAAATTGATGACAGTTGATGCAAGTTTTGTGAAAAGGAGTTTGTTCTAATTAAAGAGGAACGTCATATTGAAAAATGAAACCTTTTTGAATTTCACGTATGTAGGTACTTACAGCCAGTTAGGAGAAATGAAACAAAAGTGTAAATTCATATCTATTTATTTAAACTTCATTCAATATTAATTTTATTTAATCTATAACGTATAATATCATTATATAACAGTGTTTAATATTTGCGATATTCACATCAAGTCTAAAAAATATGAATTATATTTTATAATATATATAACATGACTTTACTGAACTGAAATACACTTTAGTAAATATACCTATGATTATACCTCTCTTTACAAATACCACCATAGAAATAAAATATCACTAAATTCTTACCATGTATTTAAAATAATGTACCTACTTAAAATAACCGAAATAAATGCTTGAGTATGGCAGCTTCTTACATTTACATATCGCGTATTACTCATCAACAATTTCGCACCTCGTCCGGTGAAACTGTGCCTTAACACTTACATTTGCACAAATTTACAGAAGACGTATTAAAAGTTTTACTTTTTGTTTTTAGGGCTACTGAGCACATTTAGAGAACTCTTAAATGTTATACTACTAGTATAGTATTATATTAAATGTGGTATAGTAGTATACTATTGTACTATACAGGGTGTAAATTTGAGACGGGGCAGCAAATCCAGCTACCTTAATCGTCGTAGTTACAGGAAAACGGTTCTAGAAGACTATCCATGAATTTTGAAGATATTTTGATTGGCATTCACAGATTTTGAAAAAATGGTACAGTCAGCAAGATAAAAAGCAATTTTTACAAAACTTTTTTTTATGCCATTCGATCCGGTCTCTGGTAAGGATCAATAGTCTCTATGGGACCAACTGAGGTAAGAGTACTCTAAATGTCAGAAATCGCAAAAAACTTTTTACCATACATTTTGTAGGGACCTATTTAGTAATCAGTTGTTCTAGGTAGTTAAGGAAACTAACAAATTGACAACGTATTATGTATTTCAAAATAAAAACAATAACGAAAAGCAAAATAACATAAAAAGTCTATGATAGTAAGTGCTCGAATTGATTCCCGCCTTGGTGGATGCATCGATTCGCTCTCTTCCGCAAAGAGCAAGTAGCGTCTGAAATTCTACTCAGATGGATTATATTGAAAATTACTGCAAGTGCGTCTTTCAATTGTTGAACACTGTTGTATTTTTTTTATAAATTTAATTTTTTTACATAGCCCCAAACAAAAAATAAGGCGTCAGATCAGGACGGCGCGGTGGCGATTTGATAGGACCATGTGTTCCAATTAATTTGTTTCCACACTTGAGAACATTTTGATTAAAAATCGTCTTAAAAGTGACAATTCTCTATTGACAAAACAAAACAAAGTTGTTCCAAATTTAAAAAATAGTGATATGATTATAATTTGGTTTTATTTATGTCTTATTTGTAGAGTAGTGCCAAGTTTCGTTTCTAACAAAAACTTTTCATTTAAAATGTGGAGTAAAAGATTTTTTTGCGATTTCTGACATTTAGAGTAGGTACTCTTACCTCCGTTGGTCCCATAGAGACTATTTATCCTTACCAGAGACCGGATCGAATGGCATAAAAAAAGTTTGTAAAAATTGCCTTTTATCTTGCTGACTGTACCATTTTTTCAAAATCTGTGAATGCCAATCAAAATATCTTCAAAATTCATGGATAGTCTTCTAGAACCGTTTTGCTGTAACTACAACGATTAAGGTGGCTGGCCTTGCTGCCCCGTCTCAAATGTACACCTGTATACTAATTTAATATTATATACTATATCAATAAGCATTTTGTCCTCTATGGAAAAATGCATGATGTCTTTGTTTTTGCGTATAAATTTCATTGTTAAGTCATTATAACATTGCGATGCGGTATGAGCTGAAGGATGATTCACATTAGACCGTGCTGGGCACGAGCCGTGTCCAAGTCATCTGAGCCTCAGACGTGCTGCATATTCATATTATTCACATTAGACCGTGACGGGCGCGAGCCGTGTCCGAGGCATCCGAGTCTCGTACGTGCCGCACGATCTTAAATTAGACAGAGTCAGTGTTCACATTACAACGAGCCGAGGCGGGCCGGGCCGCATCCGAGGCTCGGACTCGAATGCATATAAAATGTACGCAGCATTTCCAATCCGAACCTCGTACAGTCAAGAGCACATCAAGCTTGACAGTTCGTACTTCAGGCCGTTCTTATCGTAAACGGCATAGAGTTGGATTTAAGTCTTAAGTGTAAAGCTTGACGTGCTCTTGACCCTGTACGTGTCTCGGCCCGCGCCCTGCACGGTCTAGTGTAAATAGTCCTTTATTTCTGAACAGAACATCTGACGTTCCATCTCTATAGCAATGTCTACGTGATATTGGTTGAAAAGGCTGATAAAATATTTTTTTTCTCTGAAATGATAAAGTGCCGTGAGCTTTGCCTGCTATTCAGGGCTAATACCGTCTTAAGAGTTAGATTTTTTCAACACCGTTCGTGTTGTCAGTGGAATAAATCTCTTAGATATAAAGTCAAAGCAATTATCGATGTTTTTTTTTATTTCTGTACCTTTGCAAGAGTCGAAACTAAATGATTATCACTAATCATTAATTTGACGGCCAATGGCCCATCAGTTACTGTAGGCAGTGGGCGCTGGATGAGGAGGTCCCGGGTTCGAATACCGGTAGGACCAAATTAGGAAATGAACTTTTCTAAATTGGTTTTCGACGTTGTTGTTCTGATATTCATAGTACAGGTGAATCCCTAGTTTGAGACCAGGCAATTGGTGTGGTTGTTTGGCACATTATTATTATTAATTATTTACAGGTTTCTTACCCAGGCAGGATTTCTTTTTATTGATGCACACAAGTCAGCTAGTGTTGGATCATGGACAAATGTCCATTTTGAAAAAATCACATTATTCAGAAAAATAAAAAATGTCAGGATATTTTTCCAATATTTTTCCTTTCATTTTACATATTTGACATTGACACCTGTCAAAAGTTGAGATAAATGAACGAAAACGATGGAGCAGTCTAAAAAGGTTTTTTCGCTGTTGTGAAATAATTTTAAATCTCGTATTTCTTTATGTGGCTTTTAGCTATACAAGTTTATTTTATAATTCAGGCTAAATAAAAGTTCAAAATATTTGTAAACGTAGAACATAATATGAGCCTTCGAAATTATATTTTTCCAATTGTTCCGGAAAAATTTCCACTATTTGAAATTTTCCGGAAAATTATCTAATTGTAATTATAGTAGATCTTACTAAAGACGGAACGTCATTACCTACCACGTTTGGTACGAGAAGGCATTGATATCACAAAGTGCCAAACGTTTAACCGTGGAGACGGATTTAAACTTTCTATTGCGTGGAATCAGGTGCCTGTTGCTTATAACCACTACAACAATAATAATAAAAACAAAAATGGTTCGATTTCGTTTCGCGTGTGATTACAGTGAATATGGTTAGTCGGAAAAAATGAGTGACAATGGTAACGCCACAAGTAATCGAGATGAAGTTAGTCGTCGACAGCGAAAGAAGGTACCTAAATATCCCAGATGAAACCAAATATTGTCGTAACTTAAATTTGGGGAATTGAGAAAACACAATTTGAAAATTAAAAAAATACTGAACGGATCTTATTGCAAATAATGTGATTATTTTTAAATAAATATAATACTTAATTATCCACTTATAAACGAATATATATAACTAACGTCATCACAGGACTATTATCAACATCATAAATAACAATTTTGTTCCATGACTTTTTACAAAACGTAATAAATTTGTTATAATTATTAATACAAAGATCGAACTGTTAAAAAGTCGTTGAAAACCAAATACAAAGATTCAACAACAAGCACAGAAAAATTCGTGAGGTCCGCTGGTTTGTTCCGTGGCTTAGTTGGCATAGCATCTGGCACGGTTTGCTAGGAGACGTCGGTTCGAATCCGGACGGATCGAAGGAATTTTTTCTAAGAGTTCGAGCTTTGTATTAATAATTACAACAAACTAGTGGAATAATTTCACAAAAACAATTGAATATCAATTCAATAAATATCTAATCATAATAAATTTGCCAAAAATAAAGTTAAAACGATGCGTATCAAAGTAAAATCTGATGAATTATTAAAATGGAACAAAAGTTGTTCTTTATGATGTTAGTATATAATCCTGCAAGGATGGATATTTTAAAAATAACCATGTGAATATATAGCTTTTTTTTCAATTCTCAATTCGACAAATCTTGAGTTACGACAGGCAACCCGTGACTATGGAAAATAAAAGAAATCTCACCGTGGTCACAAACCTGTAAATAGTGATAATTGAATCTAAATTTATCAGCCTTTCAAATAAAAATCCAACTAAACGTAATTCAATGACAAAATAGAGCTGTAGGAATTCTGTAGGTTTAGTTATTTCTTTGTTCATACCTCGTCGAATGTCACAAATCGCTATTTACAATAAATCTATTACCTTCGGAGTGTTTTCCTGTGTACTTGTAGTGACATTTGCCGTAGGCACCTGAAGCATAACATTAAATTATTAATTGGTGACTACTTGAAACATTAATTTTTAAGATAAAAGCTGACAAGTCGCTATACTATAATTGAAAAAAAAAAGAGCTCAAAAGTTGGTGGAATTACATCTATTTACCAAGTTTTATTGAAATCGGTTACCAGAAAGTGCGCAAAACCGGATTCATTGCCACCTTTAGAGGTGGAATATTTTCTTCAAATTTAAATGGGACCAATACTGTGGTACCCTCTTTCCAAACAAAAAAATAATAATCAAAATCGGTTTACAAATACCGGAGTAGTCGCGTAACATACCTACATACTACCTACGTAATAGATATTTTTTGAAGTCGGTTAAAAACTAGTAAGGGGGAAAGTAAAGGTATATTCATATTATAAAACAATCTATCATAATCTCAGTACAGAGTACTAAAAAAACCGACCTCAAAATTACGTGGAATTACATCTTGTCATGTTTTATTGAAATATCCCCTAGTTCGACACTATACAGGACTTGACACAGGAGATAATCAAAATCGGTTTTCACTACTCAAAGTATATTGAGAGATAAAAACGCCTTGAATTGGAGAATAGCAAAACCAACCATAAAAATAATTGCGCCTTAAGTAAATTTTAGGCGCTATGTATAAAAATGAATGTTCATGCGTGATCAGCCACCCTTAAAGTTGGATGATTTTCTTCAAAATAAAATGGGACCACTATGGAGGTACCCTCTTTCCAAGAAAAAAAGAATCATGAAAATCGGTTCAAATACCGGAGTTATCGCGTAAAATACATACAAAAAAAACATACAGTCGAATTGAGAACCTCCTCCTTTTTTTTGAAGTCGGTTAAAAAATAGACATCCTTCAAAGTAATATGCGTGCCAAAAAGTAACTATTAAAGTAACTATTACAAAAAGTACTAATTGACTTGGAAATGGTATCGCTGACGTTCTTTAAAATTCAGAAACTTTGCAAAATAACATAAATTTTCAAGATTTTAAAAAATTGGACTTGATCGCGTATAAATATTTTATTATTTACCTCGGTGTATTGCAACGTCCATGGTCTCGAAGGGACTGAAGACTGAAGAAGGTGGGTGTCAACATCTGCAGCCTTGCGAGTTTTTCTATCATCTATATCTGTCTATTCTATAAATCAATGTATAAATGATCAAATTCACCTTTGTGTTTGCCCAACGCCGCAAAGTCAACAGGTAACGGTCTCTGTCTGTTAAACGATGCAAGAGCGGGTGTGGAGGCATCAGTGACATCATCCGCCGGTCTGCGTACGCGCATGAACTCGCCTCGCGTAACCGCCACCTTCCACTCCGTTGGCGACACTCTTCGGGAATCCAGGAAGCGCAGGTTTTGCACTTTGTATATTACGAAATATCTGAAAAATAAAACTTAAGTATTATTTGCTGTTATAAGTACTGGGGGTCCTTTCCAAAAACAATCTTGAAATTGTTTTTGGAAAGTTCAATGTAAGCTTAAAGTAAGCTTATTATAATATTGCTCGTATTCATACCATGACGAACCTGTCAACCAAATAATGTATAATTACAAAAGTGATTGAAAGACGAATGATTTCCCAATATTGTCTATTCCTTACTAAAAATAGGAAAGAGATAACGCTATGTGAACTATATAATGCCATCTCTTTCTTTGTTGATGTTCTCAATCGTCTTATTGTAGTGTAATTTTTAAGTACTTAATGTTATTTACATTCAGAGAATTTTGAGTGTTAAAAAAAGAAAAGTATGTAATAATAAAATCTATTAAAATTCCACATTTTCATGAAGAAAAATAAACAAAACAAGCCGAGTCTTGATAGTCACGTTGTGAATAAATTCGGAAATATAGTCGAGTGTCAACTGTTAGTTTCGCCAAGGAGCATATGGATGGCGCTGTCATAATTTTACGAAATAAACATCGCGTATTTTTATTTAACGAGAAATTATTTACTATGTGCTATTAAATAAAAAATAAACAAAATAATGAAGAGATATATGTAAATAAATAAGTTCAATTTAACTTTTAATCATTACAAATCAATAATAAGACAATTAAATTGAAAATAATATTGTTTCCTTTGCATCCGTGTAACTAACTATTGTAAGATTGCTAAATTTGACATAAGAGCAATACTACTTTAATGTTAAAGTCGCGTCGTAGTACGAACTGAGTGAATGAATGAAAGTCACAAAGCTGCCAATAAAACATCATAGTTTTAACATTACAATACGCTTACTTGAAGCGCGTTATGGTACGATAAGTCAATGTAAGGTTAAAGTAATATTGTTTTAAGAGGTGGTGATAGGCCCCCAGTAGGGTTTATGTGATCTGTGTTTCAATTTCGTTACAGTAGGTCTGGTCTTTTTGAATTGATTTGTAATATGACAAAAAGAGACTGAAACCTGCGACTTCACAGAGTCGCATAGCACACTACTACAAAATAAGATAGAATTAAATTATTTTAACGTTAGAGCTTATGCATACAGCGTATTTTTTATACGCAAATGATGCGCGTTCACGCGATTCAAACAAGCTTCGGTCATAGCCCATAAATCTTCACACACGTTCACAAATTCAGTGGCGGCGTAAAAGCGCGTTCGTGAAACGCGCATCATATACGCGTGCAAAATATGCCGTGTGCATACGTGCTATACAGAGGACTGGGAGTGGCGGTGCGGCGGCGCAGTGTCGTGAGCACGCGCCCGTCACACGCCATTTTTCTCAGCCTTGCAAAGCGATGTTGTTATTATTGAATCGCTACAAAAGCACGTAAAACGCGATACAAACTAAATACGAACGCGACTCTCGTTTGAATCGATACAAATATAACAATCTGCTTTTTTTACGGCGACGTAAACGCGTGTAGTCTGTGCTTAAATAGTGTGCTCTTAGAATACGTTAATAAGTTATTGTAGCATTCTCGCGAATACGGTACTCTACAGTGTGGACATTTTATTATACAAAGCATAGTCTTCAATGGTATGTATATTCTATATGGAATGTGACCTTTTATTACTGTGATTGGGTTCTCGGAGAACCCTTTGCCTCTGCGGTAACCACTTTATAAGTGTGTTACTCTTCTCGTAGTATCTCGTAGTAGATATCGGGAATTGTGATGAAATAGAATAGAATCTAAAATATCGTAATACATCTTAATCATATTATCAAAGTTACATTTAAAATGTAATATCAACAAATAATACGATCGTTTATAATATAAATAAAGGTTGATACAAAACAAAATGCTATAACAAATAATAAAACTAAATATTATCAAAATAGAATAGAATAGAATAGAATAGAATCGTTTATTTCATGTTATCAATGTCACAATCTCAATATCTCAATATAAAATAAAATTACAAAAAAATTGTCGTTTGTAGCAATACTTCAGGTTTGCGAGTACAGTTCGTACTAGGTACCTATCCGGGACTACTCAATGCGTGTCCGGTATATTATACATATACTTCAGATTACGTACGCAAGGCCTCCACCCGTACGTCCCCAAATATATTTAACTTTTAACACATGTAAATTGCCTTGCGGTAGATAAAGGTAGGTGGTACCTACCCAGGTGGTTTCTCCAAAGACAGGAACGTTACCGCCAAACATGAACTTGTGACTTACAACGTCATCAATTAGCCTTACGGAGTACCTAAACAGCTTCTCATTTTCTACGTTCTGGTAGATTTAGATATAGCATTCGTACCTATATCTCTGATAGTCTGAGTCGTCCTTATCCACGTCAGATAGTTGGTTAGGGCATGCCTTGTTGCTAAGCAGGCTAAGGTATGTCAGCGAAGGGAAACTTCGGCCAATCTTCTTTATTAACACATCTAGGTCTGTTATCTGGAATATTGAATTTCTTATAGAAAATAGGAAAATGATAATAATAGTGATGCAAAAACTGAACCTAAAATAAAGCTGTTATAATTGTATTGACTATAATATCAACTTAAGTGTTATCTGCAGAAGAAATGTTTTCGTTTAAATTCTGTCGGCCCACACAAATTGTTAGTCGTTATTCAGGGTGATATTTTATTAGCGTCTTTTAAGAGGTGATAGAACCCACTAGTTGTACTGTGTGGGGCCATAATAAAATTTCGAGAAAACAGTAATTTCTTACAAAATACCTACTCGATTTAAATGCATGGAATTGCTGATTTATGTATTTTTGTACTAAAAAAGAAAGTTTCAAGGCTTTGAGTAACGCATGGTTTAAAAACTAAGGAAGAAAGAGGAGAATTTAAGATCTTTGGTTCCGATTACATTTCTAAAAACGTACTGTTATATTTGTAAAATGTTAAGTTGTATCTTCTGTCCAACACGTCCCCAACGAAAGTACATAACTCAATGGTAACAAAGAAAATAAATTCATGTACTCCTATACTTCATAAAGAATGTCGGGAACATCGGAATTACAAGTCTGGTAGCTTTATATTGTCCGAGAAAGGCGCTATTTTTGAACAAGTACAAAAATACCTCGCATAAATTAAGTCCCGCGACACTGATAAGGGTGTTTGGAAGAAATATGGACTGTAAACACCCGGACGACGTGTGTTGGTCGTAACGTGATCGTAACCATGTAATAGCAAACTATGCCAGGCTACATTGTTACCATTTTCAGGCGAGGTTTTGACGTTACACTCTTACATAGAGTCCTTCCATTTTAGAGTTTTTGTCTACGTTTTTCATATAGAAAAATTAGTCCTACACAAGAATGAAGATGTAGGCACAGGTTGGAGATATTAGTTCGACAAAAAAAAATTGTAGCTTCTGCTTCACTTGCGAAAATGTAAATTTTTCCTCGTAAATACTTTTGGTATTTTGAATGATACGCAATAAATCGTACATTTCAGGTAGTAGGTTCCGATGAATAATTCAAATTTCATATAAAAAAAATCTGAATGAAATTGCCGATTGTTGTTTATAAATTCAGAATCTAAAGGCCTGTTCAAATATTAGCCTTATTCGTTACCGCTGCTGCTCTGTGGGTAGCGAAAAATATATAATAAATAAAAATCCCGCCGGGTATTTGTATAAAGTTCCGCGGTACTACGCTATACCGCCCAGTTAGGCGGTATCTTTTCGTTTGCTTTGCGAAACAGGTTTCGCCACACGATGCGGAAGAAGTGGCAAATTCATCCCTCTGCACACCTTGCGAGTCAGTTGGTGATGATTAGTTGGCATAATAATAAATGATGGCGAATAATGGATTTAACTACCCACAGCGGTAGCGATATCCACATAGGTGTTAACAGTGGGAATACCGCGTACCTACTCACCTGGATTTCGGTACCCACAGCGGTGGCGAATAACGCGTATATTTGAACAAGCCTCTGTGCGTACTAAATGGCGCATTTACACCCGGTGTAAATAGCCCGATGTACGAGTATTTACACCGGGTGTAAATGCGCCATCTCTGCCGCCTTCACTTATAAAATCCTAACGTTTAATTCCAGTTGAAAAATTGATCCGCAATACTGCCGTCCACAAACTAAAACGCGGCTATGTGACTAACCATTTTTTGAGTTATTATAAAAGAACCATAACCCAGTTTTAGAACATTGAAATTATTTAATGATATTTTAGCTTTGCGTCATTAGTTCCGTTCTGATATGTCAAGTATAATATCATTGGATATGTCGGTCACATTAACTTTAACTGTTTTTAAATAGAGAATGCGAATCTGTCTTTATCTGAAACGGATATTTGGCAACTTGTCACTGAGATCGCGAATGATTTTATTCGTAAATACCTACGTCGTAATGTCGTGATGTAAGTCACGGAGGCAGTAGTGGAACGGAGGTACAACCTATGTGATTTTGGAACGGCGTTCCTTCGGTAAAAAGTCACGGTTATACTATTGACGACTGATCACTGTGATTTTTTCATCCTGATGATAATTACCATCCACCTCTACACACCAGCCGCTTTTGGTAGACTTCGACTGCGAATTACCGTCATCAGACAACTCAGTATTTACACCGGGTAGCTTGCCACCTCCGATCAAAAGGCTAAACCGGCCTGTCGTAACACATGGGGCGCACTATAAGTTTCTGGGGTGAATAACAAAAAAATACTATAAATGGTCAGAAATGAATTTATTGTTTCTCAAAATATTCTCCGTTAGCGTTAATGCACTTTTTCATACGAATGAACCAATTTTGAAAACTCCGTGACAATCTCTTAAACATATTTTTCATATTCTTCGACAGCCTCTTCAGGTGATGAAAATCGTTGACCGCGTAAATGGTACTTAATTTTTGGAAATAAATAAAAGTCACAAGGTCATCGTTGTTCGAAAATTCATTTGTCTGTCTGGCCGTGTGAGAACTGGCATTATCGTGGTGCAAGATGGTACGGCGTTTACGGTTACTTCCTTCCGGCAAACAAATGGTCGTGTACCAATCACTATTCACGGTACAACGATTCTCCAAAGCAACAGTAGCCACGTGTCCAGTATTATTAAGGAAAGAAGCAATCATCCGCTCATCCGCTTAGAGGCACTTTACACGCGCGCCACTTTGGTTGGTTTCGACTCATCTCGAAAGACCCTTACGCTCGATTGTTGCTTTGTTTTGGGATCGTAACTATAAATCCATGTTTCGTCACCTGTTACTATGTCCCACATCAAATTTGACCCCCTTCGTTGAATCTGGTAAGCATGGCATTGCACCAAGTGACGCGATCCGTTTTTTGGGCCTCATTCAATTTGTGTGGGATCCACCGAGAGTACAGCTTTTTCACACCCCAATGTTTGTGTAGTATTGATTGTATTTGACTCATGCCTATGCCTAAAGATGCCCGAATCTCATGTATGTCACATGCTTGTCTGTTTTGATCATACGGCGCACAGCATCGATGTTTTTGTTGTTCACAGCAGTGGACGGGCGACCATCACGAAATTCGTCACTGATATTCACACGACCGCGTTTGAAGTCTGCAAACCAGCTATAAATAGTCGCCTTGCATGGTATTTCATCGCCAAAAGCAGTTTGAAGCCGAGTGAAGCTCCGCTGAGCTTTTAAAAACTTACTTAAAGTCGTAGAAAATCATACTACGAAAATTCTCACGAATTAAATTCATGGTGATGTAGACAACCAATTTCTAAAATGACGCCACAATGTAAAAACAAGTGACAGTCAGATGAAACAAACTGTATTCTACAGCCAAACAGTTCCATTTTCAAATGTTGTAATTACTAAGTGGCCAGTTCCGGAAACTTATAGTGCGCCCTATGTATCTTAATTACATAGTTAGTCTTCTTCTTTTTGCCGAGTCAATGACAAAATCCAATAAAATAACAAGCAGCGTTAAATTTATTTAGCCCAAACTTTTATACGAATAGTCGCATAAAGCGTCTTTACCACAGAACTTTTTTCTTCCGTGGTCTTTACTATACAAGAACTGTAGGAGGTAACTATTATAGGCGTTTCAGCGGTTGCAAAATTAAACATGTGTGCTTTATATTATTTGTTTATGAAGTGTATGTTATATTTTGCACGCACTATAACACCTATAATCCAATAGATGTTATTGTACCTGATTGTTATTCAGCGAGAGTGTCCGCAGACGGGGCAAAAGCGGGAAACCCACGCCATCAGATAATTTATTATTATCTAGTATCAGCTCCTCCAGTCTCGGAAATTGTTCCAGGCCTGACAACGTCTCGAGGCAGTTGTAACTGAAAGTAGCTTTCATCATGTTAATTGATGTAAATGCTTCAGGTCTAATCGTGTTTACCTTTTGATTCGGTTACGACACGACACGATAATGACATCTCTCCGATCCAATAAACCCATTAAACATTATTAATTTTCTTTTATCTGTTTCCTCGAACTGAAGGCGGATTTATCAGACTTTTAATTAGTTTCAAGAGTGAATTTTGTCACAGATGCATACATACTGCAGAAAAGTCTGAGAATATATTTACTTTTGGCTCCTGAAACGTGGTGATGCGACCTACCTAAGGATTTTTGACACGCTCATAACAAACATTGGTTTGCCTAGGACTAATCAATAGAAAAAATTAGAACTTTAAAAACGCCTGGATTTCAAATGTCGAAACTTAGATAGTTACCCTATATAAACTTGTCCATAATATGTTAATTCTGAGGTTCTAATTTATAGTAGGTACTGTTTTATGTTCAGAATAAGGTTTTCTTTAGTGTTGTGATTGTAAAGTGTAATTAAGGCAATGAAATGGTTGCCCTTTTTAAAAAAAATCATGGGAACAATTTTAGGAATAAAGAGTTTTTTTTGGAGAAATAGACATTTTATTTTTTATCTCGAAATGTAGGAAAATGTAATGCGTATGGTTTATTTACAGTATAGGTCCAATCATTCTCTATCAAGAAAAAATAATCCATCTGCAGGTACTTGCGGCTTTACGAGTAGAAGGTGGCAAATTCTTAGAATTGTTATTTATTTTTTAACATTATATACTAGTTTCTACTTAACTTTCGTGTTATTGTTATAACACTCTCTAAATTACACTAAAATTAATTTGTTTTTAGTCGAAGCTGATATATTTTGTTAAAAAAGTACATAAAAAGTTGACAATTTTGCCGCACCTTACTTACAAAACCGCAAGTACGTGCAGACGGATTATTTATTTCTACATAGAAAATGATTGGAACTATACTGTAAGTAGCTCACGCACATTACATTTTCGTATATTTTGAGATAAAAAATAAAATGTATATTTCTCCACACAAAAAAAAATTTTTTTTTTCTCCGAAGCTATCAACTTTTCAAGAAGTTATACAAAAATAAAAGTTGTTGGGAATGTTATTATCTATCACATAAAAAAAAATAGCTCGATACTCCACAAGTTATTCCTATGTCCAAGAATTCTCAATTTGGGCCCACGTGTGGCGCTGTGGATCTACTCTAGTTCTCGTTCGACATGCCATCTGAAACAATACTGTCAAATAAGTAATTCTCGACCAAATCAAAAGTATCAAGTAGGAAGCTTCATTCGCAACATGCGTGTTTCAATTTAGTCAAGTATTACTTATTTGACAGTAATTGTTCCGGACGGGTGTCGGACAGAGAACGGGAGTAGGCCCCCAGGGCCAGGAGAGTTGGCGTGCTCAGGGGAAAGCTTATGTTCAGTAGTGTAAAACTCATAATCGAGTTTTTTTTAACTAATACTCCTATTCCTATAACGTAAGGTAAAGCATGGTGGATTTAACGCCATAATAAATAAGCTGGATTATATTGACCCGCAATAAATTGTCGTATTTGCCAAAAAGAGCGCAAACATGTTAAGATAAATAAAGAACGGTCAGCGTTAAAATAACCATAGAGGTCAAACTTTCTATACCTTTTCCGGGAAGTAGGCACATACTAATATTTGCTATATTTTCGTATGCACTTTAATCTTAAATGAAAAATATATATACGTTCGACTTTCTACTTGGGAAGGGTGTTACAAAATGTCCTAAATTAATTTTAGTTATCCGAGTATTTATTTATCACTTACCTTAAGTCTAAATATTGCACCTTGGCCCCATACATCCTCCATAATCCTGGTGGTATCCTCTTACAATCTTGTCCACAGTAGCTTAACTTGGAACAGTAAAATAATGTTTTCAAAATTGTTTGTTAAAGTTTCAACAAGTTCGACGTAGCATTTCAATTTCAGTACTTTACATGGAATAAATAATACTATCATCTTGTGTTGTTGGTTCAATCAATTACGTGATAGATAGATAACATTTACTTACAACAAGTATTTATATAGGATGCGGATGGCAGGAGAAGTGACGTCCAAAAGTAAAATTTAGGTGCCTCATATTGAGGGGTATCCGAATCACCTTCATGTATGTTCCGTGATTTTTCACGTTTTCGAGTTATGAATTTTTTTATGGATTTTTGGAAATTTTCAACCGGGTCGGCTGTAAAAATTTTTTTTCAGTTTGTAGGTTTCTTCGGGATTTTGTTTTATAACTCAATCTGTATGAATTGTACTTTCACGCTTAAAATAATCAGCTTCGTAACATCAGTGGAAGGAAGAATGGAATTGTAAGGGTGCTGGTGACATTACAGGCATATGGGACTTGTCAACTTACGTCTCAGGGTGACGGCGCAGTGGCAGTGCTCCTCAAATCTTTGCGATTTGAAGCTCTGATTGGCACTGCAACTGTTATGGACAGGTGTGTAGAATACCATCAGGCGCACTTGTTCGTCCCGTCACTTTATTACAAAAAAAAATGGAAGCTACGAAAGTTTTGACCTAAAGTGAAGATGTCACGTTCGAGCGAGTCCGACTTGCATTATCAACTTTAAATAAAAAATTTAAAAATGTAATTCCATAGTTTCATCACTATTTTTTTATTATTATTTATCACAGATTAAGTTACAATACAAAATCCCGAAGAAACCTTTCACAAATTGAAAACAAAATTTTTTTGAGCCGATCCAGTTGAAAATTTCCAAAAATGCATTAAAATAATCATAACTCTATTGAATTGAATTTCGATCGTAAATGACAATTGACATCAACTGAGTAACGGTTTTGGATTAAGAGGTACTTATTAATTTTAATTGCAGAACCTGTGGACTTCACTTACAAACAGATGCGTATATTATATTTGATATGTATAGATTGTTTGACACTAAATTATTAATAAATAATTATATAAAAGTGTTCTAGTGTCACAGGTGTACGTTTTGTGCGGGAAGTATATAGGAACTGAGAGATTAAAACGGGAACGTAGATAATAAAGAAGCCAGCTTCTTTATTATCTACGTTGTATGTCCTTCCTACATACCCCCAGGGGTATGTAGGAAGGATGTACAGGGTCAAGAGCACGTCAAGCATGACACTAGAGGTTTAAATTAAACTCTATGCCGTTTGCAATAAGGACAGTCCAAAGTCCAAAGTGTCAATCTTGATGTGCAAGCTTGATGTATAGTCAACAATAGAAAGCCGGAGTGATAGCCATTTTAAGTTACATCGAAATTCAGCGATATGGTCATATTTACACAGACCGAATATAAATCGGATTGCCAGAATTTTATGAATTGTCTTTTTTTTAATTTTCCTGTATTATTGTGGATTTAAGGTGTTTGTCCGACGTCGACTAGCGCCCAAAAGGCGACTGACAGGGCAGTGAGCTGAGCGACGTGTCGTTAAACCACTGGGATATTTTCATATTTTGGGATAAATGTGAATTTAATTTATAATAACTATAGGGCTTCAGTTGAAACCTTAGCAAGTTCTCTGTAGTACTTGAAGAGAAATATCTCCATATAAAAATGATGTGCAAAGTCTGATATTTTACTAAATAATTCGTTTTAGACTTTTATTTTAACCTGTTTTCAGGATTTTATACGATCGAGTAAAATATATTCTATCGTGTAACAAATTAGCACCGTCTTTGGACAATTCTTAGCAGTATTGTATATTTTTCGTAAGACCGTTATTTAAATAGTAAATATCTAAACCATTTTGGTCTAGCAAAACAGTTGTTCTCGCTTCCCCTCCGGTGACTTGCATTAATGTGTTTAGTGTTAGAAACAAACCTTAGGCGTCCGTAATTACAAAAGCATGCCGTTTTCATTAAATTGTTATGATAATAGTACATTTGAAAATGAGTAGTACAAGTGATTTGGCCGATATTATGGGATAAACTCGGCGATGAAGTTTTGACTGTGGCGCAAAAGATGATAGTCTCTTGCGCCGAAGAAGACAAATTTTTAAATTGCTACTTATGAAAATTTCTAATCGTGGTAAATCCCAAAAATGCGGTTTTTTCAGAATTTGTACTAAAATATTACTAGTGTGTTACACGTACTTGTAAAATTATTACGAATTTGACACGATTAAATTGGTCTAAATAGTTCGGGGCTAAATCGTCACCTCGTTTGCATTAAAAGATTTTCCGCCCTAGTTACACAATGCGTTATTTTTATATTGCCATTATATAACTGTTTACGTAATAAAAATACAGGGTTAGGTTAGGTTAGGTATAAAAGTGCCGTTCTATATAGAATTCAAACGAAAGAAAAATATTTTAGTAATTATATAATATAGCCTAAATTTGCAAAGCTATTTCCTGCTTTGCGGTAGAATAGTAGATGGCGAACGGGAACCCACAAAGTCATAGAACTTATTTTCAACTGCTTCATGGGAACTAAATTATTTTAAAGGTATCTAAAATTCGGAAAAAATTGTAATCGAGAGGGACCAAGTTAGAATGTATAGAGGTCGAAGTAGAGCTTCAATCTGCAACTCTTATAAGATGAACTTGGTTTCTACATGTATTTACTCTGAATTTATAGAGTGGAAGTAACGGTGAAGATCAGTCGTAATAGTATTATCATTAAGTAAGATGCTATTATCATTAAATTTCTTCATAGCGATCAGCTGCCATGATTTTATCTAACTCAGGAAGCTATGGCGGGTTACTTCGCAGCTGGAGCTCCAAACCGATACCATAATTTATTTGTGGATTAAGTTTTTTTTGGATACAGACACACTGAACACCATTGTTTATCGTTTACGATTATCATAAATAATTAGTTTTTCATCGCAAATAATGATGCAGCCGGGAAGTCCTTGATCCCTTGAGCCGGTTTATTAAAACAAAATTTGAAACACATGTTGCGGACAATTCGTGTTTGTCATACTTTTGTTCCCTGTGTTCTACTTTTTCACGTTACCGATTTGTTGCTAATGGGACAGTATAGCTACAGCAGTAAATTTCTAAGTATGTTGCGATGAATCAGCTTCAACAGTAGCTCATAACCCGGTTTTATTCACCGTAGGTGCTGACCTTGCCGAGGCTGCTCATGTTTCCTAAAATACCTACTGCGTATTCGGGCAAAACCAAAACCGCACAGTGCATTCATTAGTGGTGTCCGCTGCATCTTTATGTATGTCGTCTGCGCTCACGCGCTCAGTCTCAGTCAGTACGCGACGCGACGCTTCAACTCTGCGCCAGTGTGAATTGAGCCTTAGTGCTACATCAAAAAGTATACATATACGTTTGCATTTAAATTTCATGCTTTAACGAATTATTATGAAACGCCTCTCGTTGGAGTAATAATTTTTTTCCAAAAGTTACAATTTAAAAAGTAATTTTTCTTTTTGGTATTGATATCTCTCAAAGAATTTGATTAGGTAAAATTGTATCGAGTTCTTAGGTTTTCGCGATTATTACACATAGGAAATGAAACTATTTTTCCGGATTTAAATCGCGTATATCACATAATCATACAAACCCTTTTTTTTGAAAAAACAAACCGGTTTGTTTGAAAAAACAAATACACGCGATTTAAATCCGGAAAAATAGTTCCATTTCCTATAGGTAATTGTGCTAAAATATTTTTTCTGAAACTTTATTCAATAAAAAACTAACCTCAAAAGTGGTGAATCTATTTGCCAAGTTTTATTGTAATCAGTTAGCGGCAAGTGAGTACGATACCGGATTAATCCCCTAGTTTGCCACCCTTAGAGGTGGAATATTTTCTTCAAATTTAAACGGGACCAATATTGAGGTAACTTCTTTCTAACAAAAAGAGAATCTATCTGGATTATCTAACTGGGTGATAAAATTTTCATAGATTTCTCATAGATGGCGCTACGACTAAAAAGTCGTTGAAAAAAACTAAATACAAAGATACAATTCAAGCACAAAAATATAAAAAATATATAAATAGAAAAATTCGTGAGGTCCGCTGGCTCGTTCCGTGGCTTAGTTGGTATAGCGTCTGGCACGGGAAGTAAGACGTCTCGGTTCGAATCCGGCCGGATCGAAGGAATTTTTTCTGAGTGTTCGATCTTTGTGTTAATAATTATAGGTAACAAACTAGTTGAACAATTAAAAAAAAATTGAATATCAATTCAATAAAAATTTTAAAAAGAGAATCGCCAAAATCGGTTGACAAATGCCGTTATCGCGTAACATACTTAAAAAAACAGTCGATTTGGTAACCTCCTTTTTTGAAGTTGGTTAAAAAAAGGAAAATTTCTTCTAGATAAGATATCTTTAGCCCATTTCTTTAGGTACTTAACTAAATGTAAACAATCTTGAAATGTCTATTTAATGAAATACCTATACATTTATAAAATGATTTTTACTTACCTTCAAATACAAATACTTGGTTTCATACGAAATTGCATGCCTATTTTTATACCTATTGATTTGTAAAGTACGTGTTTCAATAAAAATATTTATCAAGATTGTTTACATTTAGTTAAGTACCTAAACAAACGACTATAGAACAAATATTATTTTTTATGATAGATATTTTTATTAGTTTAATTACAGTAATTACGTGTTTCGAGTATCAGTGCCGATTTGGCCGGCCCGTAGTTAGTACGAGTAAGTTATTACAGTCACAACAACTTAAATCTTGCAGATTACGGGTTTGCTATGAGATATAAGAATAGCTACTGATTTTTCTTTACATTAAAAACAAAAAATTACTATGTGCCTTACATAATTTCAAGTAGAGCGTCCGTCTGAACTCCTTTTTAAGAAAAATAAAATTAGATTACGGTTCATTACAGTTATACATACTGCAAAACAAGTAGCTAAATTGATTAAAATGTTCATTTAGATTTCAAACTTCAATTGCGGCCTCTGTAATCCTAAAACGTCATAATCAAAACGAAGGACTTTAATTCGGTTTTGTAATCTAGGACAAATTCTGCTAGAAAGCCGTTTAAAATCCTTTAAACTCTCATTTGATTATTGTACAAATCCAAAACGGAAGTTCTATTAGTTGTAGAAAATGAATTTTCAAATACGGAGGCCAAACCGCGATAAAATTTGCACCGACCTATTATATCAACGTTACAACTAGGTTACACTGGCCATGGGTCACGAGCTGATACCAAAAACACATAAATATGTCAGTGACGTATTGGCAACCTACCTCTTCTAAGTACGACACTAAAACCGACACTGTAAATTAGCATTAAAGACATATTATAATATTATTTCTCTAGACCATATAAGGTAATTTGGTAGCAACAGCGCACTTTGTAAAAGAGTTCGTCCAGAGACGTACTGTCACTAACCATTTCTGTGCCAAGCACTACGTGTGCATTACAGTGTTCGGATTTTGAAGGGCTGTGTGAAATTACAGGCACATAGGAGTTGCCTACTCAAGTCTCAGGTTGGGGGGGTGCAGTGACAGTACCTACCCCTCAGACCTTTGCGATTTAAAGCTTTTAGTGGCACTGCAACTGCTATGGACAGGCGTGTCGCTAGTCGTTTTCCTATAAACGTTATAAATTTACACATTTGACCCTGTCAAAAGTTGAAGATACTGAACTCTATTATGCTAACTTGTGTGAAAATAAGTCAGCAGGGTTTAGAAAATTACATTTGCAATGTTTATTATAATTTTATTTTATAATTCATGTTGTATAAACAACAAAACATTAAAAGATATATCTAAACGTAGAACATAATATGAGTCTTCGAATTTTATGTATATTTTCCAATTTTTCAGAACTTTTTCCTCAAAAACTTGTATTATTTGAACTATTTCGGACTGTTATCCAACGCTACGTACAAGTAAATAATAACAAAAAACTTTTCATCGAATCTGCTATCGCAGATCTTATTTGTAGCCTAATATAATTTAATTAGGTGTCTTATAGTATGGGTTTTCGCCAGGGTTAAATTCGAACAAAACAAATGGAAAATATATCTATTCAAAACTGGACTACTTTTGGTCTGAGGAAGTTGAGATAGGTATATTATACATTTGGATGGTTCAAGTTTAAAAAGATCTTGGAATGCTGTATTACTTACTTTTAAAAATAATGTCTCCATGTAACAATTTTTTTTTTCTGTAACATTTAAAATACTTTCCCTCAGACTCCTATTGCCATGAGACGCCCTGTATAAAGGTACATATTTGTTCCAAACACAAAAAGGTTACTGCGCGGCTCCATCGAGCCTTAAGTCGTCTGTGATGACAGGCAGCGTAAATACACTGAAGGGAGGATTCTTCAAATGTAGGGTTATGTCAAAATAAGTTAAATAAGTATAGATAATAGTGAAGTAAGAAAAATGTATCTAGTCTCAGTGACAGCGCTGGGTAAAATATGTGTCATGTCTTAATTGAAATATAAATTACGAAATACTTTTTATACGTATTTAAAAAAATAATGAGGCGTATTCCAAAATGTACAAAATACAGTATTTTGATTTCATTTATTTAAAATACAAAATAGAAGTTACAGAATACAATCGACTATCGACACCATGAAAGTTTTTTTATGACACTAACTGGCGGAAAGAATAAGTCGTGCGCCTGGTGGTAAGTGACACGCCTGTCCATAGCAGTTGCAATACCACTCAGAGCTTTAAATCGCAAAGATCTGAGGGTCACGTGCTTCTGCGCCCGTCACCCTGAGAAAAAGTTGAAAACTCCCATGTGCCTCTAATTAATTTCACCAGCACCCTTATTCTTTTAAGAAATCGGAACGCAATTAAGCTTACATTACTGCTTCGTGGCAGAAATAGGCAAGGTGGCAGTACTTCCCTGGACCAACTCTATCACAAGGGTCTCTACTGCTACTAAAGTATTCGAAATACGAATTACAAAATACATTATTAAGTAGTAATCGAAATACAAAATTTGTATTTGTACTTAATTCGCATACATATTTAATTTTCTTGTACCCAGCTCTGGACAGAGTGGCTCACACATAGTCTGCCATAATTAGAAACTGAGAAGAGTACTTGAGAGCTTGAAATTATGTGGAGCAACTTAGAGAAGATATGCAGATGAATATTAACTCAAAAAGCGATTAGCAAGTGTAGAATTAATAACATAATTTGTTTTAGATTAAGAAACGGTATACGTTTCTTACTCACGTACCTGAATCCAATAATACTGGCCACAATCCGCCTCCATGACGATACTAATATGCGACATCAAATTTTGCTCATTGCTTTCAATTCTATTTCTTTCACAGCTCGTCATTAATTCCAGATTATACTTGTAACGAGTCCGCGACTGTGTGTTAGATTGATTACTAGTAAGAAATCGGGACAATCCTCCGTATTTACTGATTATAATAATCCATTTTATAATAGCAAATGGAAAAATGTATGATTCTACAAATGTGCATAATATTATTCCGAAGTTCATGAAAGAGTAAATGTTTTCACAAAATATTTTATAGGTACTTGAAATTGCAGTCGGAACAGCCATGATTGTTTTATTGAATTTAATTAGTTTATATGTAACAACACTTTTTATTTACATTTTTTAAAATTTATTTCTTAATTATTATTGAAGATTAAAAAGCAGTGTATTTTTAAGAATCAATGTGTTTAAGTCCCTCTAACTAAATTTCGATATTTTGCAATGGAGAACTAAGGGTGTTAATTTTTCATTTGACTTTACATCTTTTTGGTATAATATATATAAAAAGATACATTATTTGGTATTTTTCCTACACAAATATTTTATTTTTATTATTTGTCACATTTTTTCTATGAAAGCACAGTATCTGAGCTCTAGTTGTTACAGAACTAATAGCAGTGACGTGAGTACACTATATAACGTGGATAATTTAATAAACATTGTATGCCAGTGGAGCAAAAAGGATTTAGGTTGCCAATGTAAGACTTAAGTCATCGCAGCGACAGACTGTTCAGAGTCTTTAATTAATAAGTCAGGTTGAATTTTAATTGAATGTTCTATAGTATGAATGTTTTGTCATGTATAGGGTAACAAATTTTGATATGCAAACTTAGCCAGAATTTATGGTATGCCTCTGTAATCTAACTTCATGTATTTTATGCATCTTAGAAAACTACCAACATTTTATACTAATATAAGATTTTAAAAAATACACCAAAATAATTTATTATAGGGCTAAAATAATTATATATAGAATGAGCATCTCAGTCAGATTAAAACTGGAATGTAAGTGACATAACAGAACGATAGTATAATAAGAATTGAAAGTGGTCAGACTCTTATGTGGAAAGTAAGGACTTGATCTGCCCAGTTATGATTTACTCGAAAAGTTGGCTTCTTCAGAATATTGAGATATAAGATTGTAAGATTGAGAAATGGTAGGATAAAATCCATTGTAAGGCAATAGTACACCAAGCTTTGCACTTTTGTTCGAATATTGCCTCCAGTGCAGTGAAACAAGATCCATCAATATACAGCTTGATTTGCTGCTGTCTGTACATTAAGCATTCTAGCAGTTTGTAAGACCATGCAGAGCAATAGGCCTACAATTAGCTTAATCAACAGTAGACATTCTAGGCTTTCCAGGAAGACAAAGGGGGCTGTATCCTTTTCTTTGCCTGATTTGTGGAGTCTGCCTGGACTCCTAAAACTGTCTAGCTGTGTTGAAAGGTCACCTTAGAATTCACATTCCGAATAGGTCCAGTGAGCCAGCTGGCTCGTTTGGCCTTCTTCACTTCATAATGGCAACCCATTGCCTGGGATTGTAACCATAGTAAGATAGAGTCAAATCAGTAATTATTCCCTGGGGTTGCCGGGGAAAAATATAAATGGCTTGATTTTTATGATCCGATACTTTTGACTACTTTAATGCATATATTAGACAATTTTTTTTCCTTCAGTACAGCATTGTAATGCAGGTATGCAAAAGTACCATTCAAATAAAATCATAGCATATAAATTTTAAGAAATATAGGTAATAATTTGATAATTGTGGGTTGCTACTCGCCTCTACAATTAATTTTATTAAGCAATGCAGAAGAAGGAAATGTGGAAGATTTTAAAACATGAAGTGCACAATTCATACATCAATTAGATGATACATTATGTGATAGTTATGATATTATAATATATACTTATTTATGTAATTTATATTGTGACCTCATCAACAAAAAATATCTATATGAATGTATGGACATATAAGTATATTGCAGTTATTTATATGACCTACTTTAAAATTATCAGTGTATGCACCTATATAGGTTTTGTTGATGTACTTTTTACAATTAACTAGTTACTTGGTACCATATGCTTGGTACCGAATCAAAAGCAGTGAAGTGTAAATTACCTTTACTAGACAAATACGTCTATAAGTTCAAATATATTTATTTTACAAAGTGAAGAATGGCACTGAGTAATTATACATGTTAGTAATCTTTGTATCTATAGGTAAGTAGGTATATCTACGCATCTTTAACTGCCTACATTAAAGTTTCGGACTGTTGAATAGCTTAGAATAGTAAGTCTTTATGAGGAAGGATTAACTAGATACTCACTCGATTGTTTTCAAACGATAAGGCAAAGCTGTTAACGTGACTCTCTTCCATAGTTGTACTCGTAATTAAACAAACTTGTTATCTATAATTACACACGCAGTTACACAGCGTTATAATGTAACCTCAACTTCAATAAATTATTTTCATTCCAAACAATTAACTGCAGCTAAAGTTGCTGGAAAACTTTACATTACAATAGTATTTTACGTTCCTTTCTTTACTTTTTCTCATCAATAATCCTTATCGTGTTGACAACAGGATCGCGCTATATGTTTTTAATGTGAATGATAAAGACAGCATGCCGACTTTAATAAACTTTTTGATATTTCATGTCGTGTGCTTGCTTAAATCCGAACATGTTCCGTGTCTGTCTTCGTGCGCCTTGCTAAGTTTTTAGAGCAACAAGTATATCCTGCGGTTTTGCTTGAGTATTTTACACAAAATAAACGAGGTTAGATGTCAGCAATTTAATTATTAATTGGAAAATTTTTAAATTCAAAGATAACGGGGAAAAAACGGCGGCTTTTCGTAGTTACAAATGTGACACGAATTAATTTTATAGTTTTGAAGATCGAATAAATTTTTTTTAGGACCTTTGCACACGGCGTATTATAAACGCGCAAACGACGCGCAGATGACGCGCTGACGACGCGCTGATGACGCGTGTTTATGCGATTCAATCGAGATTTAGTCGTAGCCAGTAAACCTGGGCCATGGGCCTTATTTGTTATAATAATTACAACAAACTAGTGGAGTAATCACAAAAAATAATTTAATGTACCTACTATAACATCGGGCCATTCAATGAAATAAGTTAAAAAAAAATACAATTATTAAAGCGACATAGTCAGCGATGGTAGCTGTAAAGGTATCTCTCTGAGCAAAGAAATAAATTTCTCATAGATCGCGCTACGGTAAAAAGTCGTTAAAAAACAAAAACAAAGCTCTGCAACAAACACAGAGAAATTCGTAAGGTCTGCTGGTAAGTTCCGCGGCTTAATTGGTAGAGTATCTGGCACGGATTGCTTAAGGGTGCTGGTTCGAATGAATTTTTCTTAGTGTCTGGATCTTTATTATGTTATAATAATTATAACAAATTTACTAAGCCACGAACTTTCGTTCCGTGGCTTAGTTGGTATAGCGTCTGGCACGGTATGCAAGAAGACGTCGGTTCGAATCCGACCGGATCGAAGGAATTTTTTCTGAGTGTTTTTTCTGAGTGTTCGATCCTTGTATTAATAATTATAACAAACTAGTGGAGTAATTTCACAAAAAATAATTGAATATCAATTCAATAAAAATTTAATTAATACAGTGAATAGCGACATCTCTCGCCAGGACTGGTAACTGTAAAGGTACTAACTGGGTGATAAATCTGTCAAAGATTTCTCATAGATGGCGCTACGATTAAAAAGTCGTTGAAAAACCAAGTACAAAGACACGACGCAAGCACATAGAAAAATTCGTGAGGTCCGTTGGTTCGTTCCGTGGCTTAGTTGGTATAGCGTCTGGCACGGTATGCAAGAAGACGTCGGTTCGAATCCGACCGGATCGAAGGAATTTTTCTGAGTGTTTTTTCTGAGTGTTCGATCTTTGTATTAATAATTATAACAAACTTGTGAAGTAATTTCACAAACAATAATTGAATGTCATGGTAGTAAAACATCGCAACATTCAATAAAAAAACTTAAAAAATGTTATTAAGAAGGTAGTATACCTCTTCCGATAATTCGATAATAGTTTGTTACATGTAGTATCATAATACGGTATAATACAATTTAATATAATTTAATCGAATCTAATAATAGGTACACACGATATTGTACATATGATAATAATAATTGTGGTTACACTTTTGCACTTGGTTAGTCTTGTAATGATAGTTGCTAACTTGTGTATGTAAAGAAAGATTTTTTTTAATAACGCACACACTCGTTGCCCCGCACTGTATATCCATGAACACACGCATAAACCAGCACAAATTACACCCAAATTCACGAGAGAAATAAATGTAGGCCAATATTTCTCCCGACACAGGACCTCTGCGTGGCAGACTCAGCACGGTGCCGTTCGGCCACGGAGGAAGTTAAATAAAAAATGATACGTACCTATGATTTACGATTATTCTGATTATAATGTTGGAAGAAGGTTGGTTTGTTTGAAAAAACAAATATACGCGATTTAAATCTGGAAAAATACTTTCATTTCCTAAACCTAAGCAAGATTTTATTTTATATTAATTTACTACATATCTCATCTCAACTCAAAAAGTACTAAATTCCGATTCTGATCCGATTCGGAACTCGAACTAGAAATGTTTGCAATCTCTCCGTTCAAATAAAAAAAAAACTATTAGGGATGACAGTTTGTAAATAATTAATTACTGGTAATATTTATAATATTATTCGTTGATTTGTAACTTCTGTTGAATAAAATTAATTACAGACATGACTTTAAGATTAATATTACTAATAGCCCAATAGAATTTCGGGTGAAAACGTTGGAATTGTGGTAACTGTGTAACAGTCTGAGGCAAAAACCCTAAAAATCATACAGTTTTTATTTGTTGACATTTATTTTACGTTGAATTTGACTATAGTAACTACAGTTGTGTTACCTAAATTGTGTAAGGTTACGTGACAAACCAATGTTTGTCAGAACACATAAATATAAGAGACTGGAAGAACACAGTTCTATTGTTACTTTGGTAGCGTGACCTTCTACCGGTAACGTAAAGAAACTGCTATCCATTTACTGAACTGCTATAACATCTTATCTTCATCACTGCCCCATTTCTGTGGATTCCGTATTATGTGAAGCTCCGCCGTGAAACCAAGAAAACAAATACTGAACACATACCCGGCCTTGATTATACATGTGCCTATTATTTGCATTTAGCTTGAATAGGTACTGTAATATCTATCTACTTAAGTATTAATGTACTTTTCGTTTCTATTTTTATTTATAAAGTAGCTATTTAACCCGTTAATGGAGAGTAGCATTATAATGCGATTTCCAAATGCTTTCTGTGTAGTTACCGTCTAATGCTTCTCCATAGAGAAGTATCAACAACAATTTCATTTCCTGAAACTACACACATCAAAAGTGTCTAGGGATCAAGTGAATATTTTTGAAATAAAAATTATTTAAGCAATATTTACCAAATCCAGTCTCCCAGGACGACTTCTTACTTTAATGCTTATGTTTTATTTAACCGCTTACCCCTATATTTAATTAAAATAAACTAAAATTGATGTTTTTGCAAATTGTGGGAAAAAACTTAAATTAACGGCGTCAATTAAATGACAAAAAAATGGCGAAAATGATGATTTTGCTCATTTTTATTGTAAAGATAAGAAAATTAATAATCTGTATTTCCAGCATTAACACGAATCACACAATTACAGCGATTTGGCATGCTTGAGTTCATCAAAATCACTTTGAGGAATGGCCGCCCATGTGTTTTGTAACAAGTCAAAATATTGTTGTAGAGTATGTACGGTATGCATACTCGGCACAGCTCTTCTTTGAAGCATATCCCATGCGTGCTCAATTGGATTGAGGTCTGGCGATTAAGCAGGCCACGGCAGAACGTTGATACGAGCTTCGGCAAGAATGCGTGTTACGACTCTAGCCGTGTGTGGACGTGCGTTGTCATGCATTAGTTGAAATGAATCACCCAACTGGCCTCGCAAAGGGATGATAACATCTGAAACAATCCTCTCTGCGTAAACTTGAGCATTGAGGTTACCCCTGATCCAAATGAGATCGGTTCTTCCGGCGATCCAAATACCGGCCCATATCATTATTGTTCCCCCACCATATGGATGAACTTCCTGACAATATCTCAAACGTTCATGACGTCCAGATGTTCTCCAAACTCGAGTACGTCTTGTATTCGGTCTCATACCGAAGCGGGATTCATCCGAAAAGCACACATAGCGCCAGTCTTCTTCCTCCCAGTTTCTGTGTTCGCGAGCCCATCGTAAACGGGTCCTGCGATTGCAGGGTGCAATAGGTGGAACTCTGAGCGGCCTTCGGGATCGCAGACCCACTTCACGTAAACGATTTCAGATTGTTTGATCGCTTATTAGCAAGCCTGAGGAGCTGTGGAGCCTCGTAACCAACATCATGGCGGTCATGGTACGATTCCGTCGAGCAGTATTTTGGATATACCGGTCCTGTCTGCGAGTCGTGATGCGAGATCGTCCTCCATGTCGCTCGGCCACGCTGCCCGTCATGCGATAGCGCGTCCAGAGGCGACTTATGACGCTCTGTGTAGTGTTAAGAGTGAAAGCAACAGCACGTTGCCTGGAACCAGCTTCCAACATTCCGACGGCTCGCATCATCACTTCTCGGGTTAAATGATGTCGTCTCTCCATAATAATGTAAATTGTTTCGGTTCCGATGCAGATATTGTAATGATTTTGTCAAAACGCTATAACTCATTTTTATACAAAACCACATTGACAATCGATTTTCTTATTATTATCGAATTTTAAACAATATTCCTTATTTAAATGTTAAAACTCACTAAAAAGTATCAATAGCGATACAAAAAAGTTAATGTAATTAACCCTAATTGCAGCAATACTCTTAAACGTACTTGATCCCTGGACACTTTTGATGCCTGTATTTCGGATCTAAATCACGTCTATTTATTTTTCAAACAAATCAACATTTCGAGCGTTTTACAGGTCCAATGGTCACGACATGGTTGCGACATAACACGAAACGTTGGTTTGTTTGATTAAAACAAATATACGATATTTGGAATCAGAAAATATAGTTTCATTTCATATGTGTAACAAATTGCGAAAACCTAAGAATTCGATATCAATAACGTACCTACTGGAAAATTTCAATGACTTATTTTTATTTCACCACCTCAGTGGCCTAATAATTTACACCGTGGGCGTCGGACTCCGAGGGTTCGATACCCGGTAGAACCAATTTGGGAAACGAACTTTTCTCCGGTCTGTGTGTTTTGGGAAGTGCCCCAGAATTCGGTTGTTCTGGTACTCATAGTACGGTTAGGCTAGGTACGATTTCCGGCTCCCTCGGACGGCCACCATCGCATACGCGGACGATACGATGGTGGCTGCCCGGGGGCCCACCTTCCGGGAGGCGGCCCGAAGAGCCTCAACGGCGGCGGATCTCATGATCCGCCGCATAGAATCGTTGGGGCTAAGGGTCGCCGTGCCGAAGACGGAAGTGGCCGTCTTCGGCGGGAGGGGAAGAGGTTGGGTAGTGTCGGCGGGCGCCCACATGTCCATCACCAGGGAGATGGTCCCGGTCAAGGCTCAGATCAAGTGTCTGGGTCTTGTCCTGGACCGGCGGTGGAAATTCGGGGAGCACTTTCAACAGCTCGCTCCCCGAATAGTGGGCGCCGCCTCTGCGTTGGGCCGGCTACTGCCCAACCTCGGACGGCCGGGAGTCCCGTGCAGGAAGTTGTACTCCGGAGTAACCCGGAGTATGGCATTGTACGGGGCTCCCGTGTGGTGTGGGGCCTTATCAGCGGCAACGAGGGCGCTGCTGAGAAGGCCCCAGAGGGTGGTCGCCCTGCGGATGTGCAGGGCGTACCAGACAGTGGCCGCGGCCGCGGCATGCGTGCTCGCCGGAACTCCGCCGTGGGACCTCGAAGCGGAGGTCCTGGCGGAGGTTCACAACTTCCGGCGAGAGAGGAAGGTGCGAGGCGAGAACCCTGCTCCACAAGAGGTGGAGCGGGAGCGCCGCCTCGCGGTCCAGCGCATGCGGGACCGGTGGAAAGAGGGCTTGGCGGATCCCCCCTATGGAGCTAGAACCATAGGGGCGATCCGCCCTGTCCTCACTGAGTGGGTACACCGGTCCCACGGGCCACTGTCGTACCACCTTGTGCAGATCCTGACCGGACACGGCTGCTTCGGTCACTACCTGCACAAGGTGGCGAGGAGGGAGGCGTCCCCGTCGTGCCACGAGTGCGGCGCCGTGGATGACACCGCGCAGCACACCCTCGAGGTGTGTTGCCGGTGGATCGAGCGGCGCCGCACTCTGGTGGCGACAATAGGGAGGGACCTCTCGCTGCCCAGCGTGGTCGCGGCCATGCTGCGGGACGAGAGGTCCTGGGACGCGGTGGCCTCCTTTTGCGTGGAAGTGATGACGCAAAAGGAGGCGGCGGAGCGGGAGCGCGAGGACGCGCCTGACGCACCCCCACTCCGGCGCAGACGGCTGGGAAGGAGGCGGTGGCAATTTGCCGCTCAACTCCTTCCCCACTGAGGCCAGCGGACAGGGACTAGGGCCTCCTGTTCGCATTGCACGGCCTCAATCGTCTGGGGAGAGGGGCGGAGAAAACCGATCCTGAAATAGAGATGATCCCACGGCGCCGTCACAAACCCGGCGAGAGGCAAACCGATGGGGTTTAGTGGGTACACCCCTGGGTCCATGCTAGACCCAGGAGCAGCGCCCTTTTTTTTTTACAGGGTTTCCCTAGTACGGGGCTTTGAGTATGTGCGTTATTATTATTATTAATGTCTGGTTTTGTTTTCATTTTCTAAGCCTAATTTATTTTTATTATAATAAGAAGAAGATAACAGATATGACGTAATAAGTTATACCCAGTATTTTAGAGATATTTATTATTATTATTTACTTTATTCTTCTCAGCTTGTTATTATTATTATTATTATTTACTTTGTTCTTCTCAATCACACTTACGAGCCGAAGTCAAGTAAGTGCAGTATGGCGTGTATCTACGAATATGTGGTGGGTGTGTAATAGGACTTACCTACTTCGTCCTTTTCCATCTGCATTAACTTTCTGACAATGCGTCTAGTATTTACAGCTTTTTGCAAGGTTATGCAGAGGTATTCTTTACACCCTAATAGCAGTACAGCTCCTTGTGAAAGAGTTCGTCCAGGGAGGGCCACCTTACCTATTTCTGTCGCTAAGCAGTAATGTCAGCATTACTGTATTACGGTTTTGAAGGGTAAGGGTGTTGGTGAAATTACAGGCACATGAGATTTGTCAACTTATGTCTTAGGGTGATGGGCGCAGTGGCAGTGCCCCTCAGGTCTTTGCGATTTTAAGCTCTGAGTGGCACTGCAACTGTTATGAACAGGCGTGTAGCTAACCATTAGGCGGACGACTTGTTCGTCCCGTCACGTGATATTATAAAATAATAATAATAATAATAATTTACGACTATGGAGAAGAATATTAGGAATAATACCTGTTATGGAAAGAATAATTGGGATAACGTATATATTTTCTTGTCGCAAAATTTTTGACACTTCTTCCTTTAGATCTGCATATTTACTTATTTTTTCATTTATACTCTTTTGAACGTTACGTGTGTTTTATTATTATTTGCTTTATTCTTCTCGGCTTGTTAGCTGGTTTGAAACGCATTTACGGACCGAAGTCAAGTTATTATTATTATTTGAGTTCTGAATGTACTAAGTTTTCACATATTTCTACAAATTTTTCGATATTCTACGAATTTCTAAAAATAAGCCAAGATTTAATAATTTTGATTTTTGCTGTTCCCTTGCTCTGGCTAACTTCGTTGGTATGATAAGTAAGTACTGGCACTTTGTTAAATTATGCTTGAACTGAAACTTAATGAGCCTTGTGATGACGTCACTCTTTTTGCATAGCATTATTATTATCTTATAATTAATAACATCAAAATTGTTATACAATTACTTTACTGCCTTGGAAATCTATTTATGGGTTCTCGTACAATCTTTGTAGACTTCTAATTAAGTAGTGCAAAGCTGAGGTCTGCTTCACTCATAGATTTAGTTTATACTAAATCTATGGCTTCACTCACTTACTCTACTTGGCAATTCATTATTTTTGACAGCTTTTTGTTTGACATTTTAACCTTAGAAAGCTAAGCCCAGATAGAACATTGATCTGTGCATGTTTCACTTTATTTTCGCGGTAAGGCTAAACATATTGATAGTTATATATATTTTGATAGTTACCGCAATTATGAAGGTAGGTACCCATCTTGCAAACACGTCTTGAACTGTTTGATATAGACTATGGTATATTCTGTAATCTGTGACTATGGTTATAAATGATGACGATGATTTTTAAGTCACGTAACTAAAATGAGGATATAGATTAATGATGCAATAGAAGTGTTATAACCGAAACAGAAACGGAAACAGATATTAAATGTAAATCTTAACGGAAACGGAAGCGGAAGTGTAAATATTACAGAGATCTGAACGAATTAGTTCCAATAAACGCGCGTCCCAGTGACTATCACTTCGCTCGCGTGCCTGACCCTCAGATATGATATGATTAAAGTCGAAGAAGCAGAAATGAAAACTGCGGAACTTTCGCAGTTGTGGAAGCAGAAGCAGCAGAAGTTACATCACTAATATAGATTGTCACAATTATAATTATGTCGTATTAGATTAACATCATAGTCGTCTTTTCGTGTTTTACGACTTTACCTTCAGAATATGAGTTGATTGCTAGTGACTCTGTTTCGGTAATGGTGTAAAAAGGTCTTTCAAGCTTTTGCACTCTCACTCGGTATAAAAATAGCAGTAAATTACTCGGCTACTCCGCGAGCACAATGAAGGTTAAATCGTGCTAAATAGATGCGCTTGTGTTGAATATGTTTTCTTGAAGTTAATAATTTCTCCACCTACGCCTCCGCATAAAATTTGTAAATAAATAACATGAGCGGAACTACAATCACAAATGCCATCACAAAAAAAATGCCCGACACGTGTTTCGCCTGTTAATTACTCCTCAGGAGTTGTTGAAAGTACTTCCATTTTTTAACGTGCATTTCCATATAATAACGCCTGAATATAGCCTGAATATATAATTTGTCTCACGCGGTATGTTTTTGCTAAGAATAACAAAAACTAAATAGGTGTTTACTAATGAATATAGTAATGGGTATGAGTTAACTATCATTTTTTGGTTTTTATTTTCGATTTAAAAATATAAGGACGATTAAAAGATATAGATTTCTCACAGATGGCGCTATGGCAGAAAAGTCGTTAAAAAACCAAAAATGGACCTCTGCAATAAGCACAGAAATGAAAGAAAGGTCAGTTAGTTGGCATAGCGTCTGGCGCGGTTGCGAAGACCTTGTTGGTTCGAAACCAGCCGGATCGAAGGAATGTTTTCTAAGTGTTCGTCTTTGTATTCATAATTATAACATACTAGTGGACTAATTTCACAAAAAAGAATTGAATATCATGGTACTAAAACATCGTAACATTCAATACACTTAATTACAATAAAAGGACGAGTTATGAGGTAGTACTTTTTTAATCGAAAAATCAGCACGAGCACAGTTAATGTTTTCGGCTTTTAATTGAAATTGTCACTACAACACGACTAGGTATATGGGAAGACGATTATTTTTAAATCAATTAAAAATGAAACAAATTTTGTAGCTGAAATTATTTAGATCTAGACATTTCCCTTTAATACCCTGTGTGTTTGTGTGCCCTGTCAGGCACAATTTTTTGTTCCTGGTGACATTAGGAGTTTCGTGAAGGAATACAAAACGAGTGAAGTCGCCGAACTGAAAAAGTAGATAAACAAAAAATACCAGACTTAATTCTAATGTATCCAAGGGCAGACAATGTAAATGGACAGTTCACGATAGTACCTAGATAGATTCGATTGCGTGTGGAAAGGAATCACAATTTCGACTTGCCGTGAGAAACTTCCATTGAGTGTATATATATAATGAAATGAGAGAGTAAAAAGTTTTTGCTTTCCGTTGGGAAATTATAGAGTACAGAGTTAACTGCACGTCGAGTTTAAATTTATTTTCTTCACTCTTGCCCGTAAATTGTAATACGATTGCATGTAGGCTAACTTGACTTGAAATAAAACCCTTGGGCCTGTTTTCTTCTCAATACCGATCATGGCTGTAATGAGAAGAAAAAAGGCCGTCGTGTTACGTTTAAAAAAGTTACGTGCATGTGTGATGAAAAATATCGCTTCACGGGCGGTACGGAAATTACGAACCTCGGCTCTGAAAGCCATCAGTCTTCGACTTCTGGCTTCTAATAGAGACTCGATCGTTATTCCTTACTTACCGCCCTTACTACGCATTGTACTATTATTAAGGGTGACGGTGAAATCACAGACACGTGGGACTTGTCAACTTATGTCTGAGGGTGATGAGGGCAGCGGCACTTAAGTTGCTATGGCCAGGCGTGTCGCTTACCATCAGCTGCACGACTTGCCTGTGCCTTCACTAGATATCAGAAAAATCAACCTTATGCCGCCTTAACATTGACTTACAATTATATGGACGTCGGGTCCGCGCTAAAAAGTGTCCGCACTTGTAAGGCGCTAAATCCTATACAGAGCGAAACTCCGCTTTAGTCTTCATTTGTTCGACTGACAGCGCGATACTGCGATGATATTACAATTTAAATTTCGAATAGGTTGACTTGGGACATTTTTTTCGTGGTTTTTGTGTTAGACCCGTCGTCCATTTATTTGTAAGTCAATGCGCCTTAAGATTCGATACTACCTCAGCTCGAATTCAATTTTTTCCGCACAAATACGGTTTCGTTTGCTTGAATGGAGCTGCAAGAATAACTGATTTTATTTCAGAATTTATTTTTTTACAAACAAAAAATGTATATCGTATTACGCGTTCTATTTAGTTGAGTTGATATAAATAAAATCATTGGTATAATGTAAAATACCTTACCTATTGAATACAGCGTTTTTCTTGTAAAATTTCGAGGTAAGTTAAAGAAAGAAACGAAAATTTTATAGAAATCGTGTTTACAGTGTCTCAATTTGACTGTATATTTTTTCCAAAGTGATTGATTCAACACTTTCATTGTTGTGCGGAATCAAATGGCTTTCCATTTGAGGTAGTACCGACTTTTAACCTTATAGCGACAAGAACGATCTAAAACGTGAAACGGTCAACGCTTCCTTTGTTCGACTGTACTAGCTTAAAACATTTTGAATTGCTGTTGATTTATAGCTTAATTTAATTTTCATGTAAAAAGAAAAATATGTATTAAGGTTTTCATTTTGTTATTTCTTTATTGAACGATTAATTAAAGAATATGACGTTTATGTTATTTCTATAGACATCTGTATCAAACTACGTTCCACTGTTTAGCTTGAGTTTCTCCGACAATGTGGGCTTATTGACAGGTACAGAGTCCGTGAATTTGTTACGCAGAAACCCGTTATTTCTAGGATACCTGACGGCAATAATTTTAAAATATGACATTACCGACTCTAACTTTGTCTCTGACATTGATATGTACAAGACAAGGACACCAATATATATCCTTTGCAGTAAAAAGATTAATAACAATAGAATAAAAAATGTATTGCAATGCGTTTAATTGAGCAGTAAGTGTGTAAAAAAGAGTAGTTGTGTAAAAAAGAGTAGTTGTACACCAGAAACTTCACTTTTGTGGCTGTCACAGTGGTATTTGCACAGCTGCCCATTTACATAGCTACACAGTGGTATTAAAAAAATAAAAAAGATTACATAATCTCGCAAATCAACTCATTTCTAGGTTGTACGTCATCCATTTGTAGAATTTTGGTTGAAATGTGCTATTGATTCGATAAATAATTAAAAAACCTGGAAATTTTTACGTTTTCGTAATGGTACGCAAATTTTAAGCTGTTGCGGCTGCCCCCGTTCTGTAGAGCGTCCTGCATGTTTGCGGAAGTGCGTACCGAAGACGACGCAGTTTGACGCAGTTGTACGAAAACGCAGGATGCATATAAGAGGTTATAATAGCCTTCTGTACACTATATCCAAGGAGCTTATTCGATAGTGTGCCACTGGACCAGAATTCATGTCACCATGAAGGGCTGGTGACATGAATACTAATTGCGCATACCTATTGGCTGGTGACATGTATAGGTACTTATTGTCAATTCCTATTATTTATTTTTCATTATTTTCTATTTTTTGAGCATAACTTACTAACATAGACCTAAGTTTTCAATCGTTACTAACAAAGTTAATCAAATATCTTAAATAAAAAGTTATTATTATTATATAAGTTTATCGTTTTTTTTTGTCCTGACTATAAACACACAAAGTTTTTGCAGAGAAATAAAGTTTTTTCATGTTTTTATGTTAGAACCAACAAGAAAATTATATTAGGTAACCCAGAAACAAAAATCATGTTGCATGGTGTTATGACAGTGCAAGGTTCAACACGCGTATCGGAAAATTCGTCTGAATTATTTTTTTCTAGTTTTTTAAAATTTATTGAATCCATTTAACGCAAAATAGTTAGTAATGTGGAGGCAGTTATATCAAGCCATGTTGCTAATTCCTACCTCGTTTACAATTGAACATTGTCCACAAGTTGTTGCAAAATATGGGGTCCATTCGCCATTTAAAAATTTCCACTGTGGAATTGGCGAAACTGCATAATGGGGTCGTTAGTTGTATCCATTCCATAACCGCTCCGTGCAAGTTTCGAATCGTTTGTGGTATAACATCATTATCCGCGTCGGAATTTTAGCAGAAAACACGTTTAATTTCAAAGCTAACGCAAAATTAACCAAAACAAGTGCAAATGAATAACGACAAAATTTTAATTTATAGACATGAGATTTTATTTGAAAGACGTTCCTAATTCGAATCTTATACTATAAAGCTTTTATTTCTAAGTGGCCAGAACTTTAGAACAGCAATTTCATAATATACTTCTAATATAATATAGGTTTCGATAAATATTTACAGTGATACTGACAATTCGCTAAATTAATTTCATATTGCGGCGCGGCTTGTGTCTCGGAATTCAAGTGCCTGAAGTGACGTCAACGATCCAATCGCGTCAGAGAATAGGATAACAGGTAAACAGGATGAATGATCATTTTGCACGATATTGACATACAGACTACAATCTACTATTCTGTGGAATGTACAAGAGACATTGTATTGTAGATATTGTTACAAATTATATTTGATATAATAATAAAGAGTTCATCCAGAGCAATATCGCCACCATACTTAGGTATTTCTGCCGCCAAGTAGTGTTGTGAACATTACTGCGTACCGATTTATTGGACAACATCACATACGTTGCAGTAAGTATTATCATGACAATTACCATGGTAATTACCGCTGCATTCCCTGTTTTATTACAGTTTGAGCAACTTAAGACTGTCCTGATTCGAAAATTACTAGATAAGGTGTGATGAAGGTACAATCGGGTACAAATATGAAAATGAGTAAAGGCATTGAGTATATAACCAGAAAAGTGAAGGTGAAGGCTCCCAAGTATCGATTATTAAAAAAGACCGTAACTGGAGACAGTAAATTTTAAGAATTATCAATACATACTTACCAGGAAACATACTTCTTTATAAGTAATTGTGATTTCTTGAAGTTAACATATGTATGCACTAATATTCTAGAAATAATAGCTTTATTGAGTCATAATATTGTAGGTAATAACTACGCAGATTTTTAAAGTACATTTGATTTTTTATTGTAAACGACGGGATATGTATTACCAATTGCTTGCGAAAATATAACCTAAATATTGACTAAGTAACTGAATGCTAAACTTTGTAAATGTTTCATGATGAGAGGAGGCCTGTACACAGCAGTGGGCTAACTATTATTATATAATATTTTTTCTAGCAGTAGAACTCCTTGTGAAAGAGTTGGTCCTGGGAGGTACGGCCACCTTACTTTAGCCTGCCGCCATGGTGATATGAGCATTTACTGTTCCGGGTTTTGAAGGGTAAGAGAGCTGGGGAAATTGCAGGCACATGGGACTTGTCAACTTATGTCTCGGGGTGATTATATTATTACAATACTTGCTCTTTGTACAATTTGTTTCAATTTCTTATAATTTGACTTACAATATTACGGTATGAAAGATATTACAATGTTTTTCCCTAAAGTAGCACAATACCTTTGGTGTTCAGCGGTATCGTCTCAGATGTAGGCACTTACGCTGTCATACGTAGATTCTCAAACGTTGTGACAAATTGGAAAAAAGTAATCTAATCATGTATTTATAATACCAGAAAGTAATAAAAATTATACGTGGGGCACTGCCAAATGTGTGCGTGACTCTTTATATTATTGAGTTGTTTTCAGGTTTCTATTATTAAAAACCATAATATTTGGATCAATAATTTGATTATAAAACTCAAGAAGATCTTTTAACCTCAAAAAGATAATTAGAACTTTCCATCCTTAAGGTAATTTAAATGGAAATGTTAGTTAAGGCGAATAAAAATTGTAGCCTTTGATTACAAGAACAAAAACTGAGTGCGGTGGTTTTAGAAAAAACATTTTTAAGAAGTATTAATAAATTGACCTCAATACTATAACATTTTGTTGCTCATGCATTCTTTTGATTTTGTATGAAAAAAATTCAATAATTAAATGTTTTATTACCTACCTGCGTAATCAGCTCAATATACAGTTTGCTGTAGAATATAGCAGATTTTGCTGTAGATTATAGAAGAGGCAGTTACGTCTACTTGGTTCAATTATATTTCATCAACATAACAAATTAGATGTTGCACATTTTTGTACATTATGTCACGATGCAATTCAGGTTCTTTGAATATACTGTCACCTTTTTATTGTTGAAACAATTTTGTGATGTCTTTGCTCAAGGAATAGTTTCCATTTTCTCACGATATTAAATACGAGAATAATGTACACGTGTAAAATCATGTTTAGGATTGTTCATTCTAAAGTGTTCTATTGGATATGGTCTTTCCTTATTCCCTTATAGGTACAACACATTCACAGCATCCACAATAAAATTGTATGTATTAGGACATAAGATACTCGTAAATTCGATAAATACAGTAGGCTTTTCTTGTAGCAGGTGAAAACGATGGCGAAACTTCTGCATGCAATCTAAATATTTAGGACTTTAATATGGACAAAGTTAGAGTTAAAAAGGCATAATGAAATTGTAGAAATTTTATAAAGATAAGTAATTAAAAATTAAAATGATGCAATAAAATGAAACGTGATGTTGTTGGCAAAATTTGTATTTATTCAAATGGAAGTTTCTGGAGCCTGCTGGCCGTCTGGCCTCCCATTTTACAAACATCCTCGCACAGCCGATGATCATCGACAACAACACACTGTGAAACTAGTGTTAAACCATTTAATATTAATAATAATTAACCAATTACAGAATGCCATTGTATTTTAATTGGCTGCTCTATAGTGATTGGTGATGCATTAACACATGCACCACTAAGGATACGTTGGCTTTACCAAAGACAAGCCATTTGCCATGGTGTGGTGGTAGTCCCACGTGCTTGTACTTTCACCAGCACTCGGATTACAGCTTGACGGCGGAAATAGTGAGGTGGCAGACTTTCCCAGGACGATTTTTTTCACAAGGAGAAATTTTTTAAACAGCAGTAATTGAGATTTTAGTGCAGTAGAACTAAAATTTCAATTACTGTTGTTTAAAGACTGGCTTATCGTCCTTTCTCTAGGAGATTAATTTATCACTGTCTCACGACAGCATCTGGGTGGTTTTTTTTTGCAAAAATTCTTTCCTTCCTATTTGTCAAGACAAATAGGAAGGAAAGAATTCTTTCTCAAGGAAAGGCGTGTGGAAGTTACATTAGTGTGCTGTATCAGAAACAATGATTTTTAAAAGGGATTTGCGTAATTACAACCGAAAACCAATGTATTTTTATGTGTTTTATGGTAGTGTTGCATCAGGAAATCCAAGATAGATACCCTTCGCCTAGAGAGTTGAGGGTTATGTCGGACTCGTACCGACTAAAGCTTTACGATGTCTCGCCCTGTCGCTTTCCGGTAGGAACACGGGGATACACATTACCACGAACCCACCAGCGACTGCCGTCTCCGGCACTACCTTGCTAGACTACTTACAGAGTCTGTCTCTACGCCATATGCTAATGACGAACCGCAACGAAACATAGTGCACGTCATCCAGCCTGGAGGACTGAGGAGAACGGAGACACCATTAGAGCACCGAATCCTCACATCCGATGCCCGGAGGCCCTCGTTATAGAGGCAAGTGGAGGGTATGTGCCTGCCGCCTGTGCCCTAATCATCCTGCGACGGATCGGATGATAGAACACACCGTCTTTCCTCATCCGCTCCGCTATCTCCTTCGCTCCTAACAGCGTTTGTACCCCAACTTCGGTCCTTCACCAAACAACCTCGCTGCTCTTTTCATTAAGTATCCCTGTTCTTTGTCTTCTTTGCCAATCTAAGTTGGACCGTACCATAATCGTAAAACCCAAAACTTCTCCGGATTCAAAATCGAATTAACCTGACTTTTTGTCTTTTATCTGTTATACCCCATGTGTGTTCGAAACATGTTAAATAAAGAGAACAAATGGGAATAATTATAACCATTTATTTTATAAATAAAAACCTACTTCCAAATTTAGCTCCGCTTTCGCTGTGTTCGTTACCGTGATCTCAGCAACGATAACTGAAACGTATTATATGGAACTCCTCGACAAAACGAATACTATGAGCCCAAATATGTTGTAGCTGCTTTATATTGTCGAAGAGTATCTCTCATTTGACTGCCATTTCCATCATCAGATCAACTCTAGGTCATTATAACATGTTACTTTCATTTGAATTATTTAATAAACAAAAAATGCAATCGAAGCTCCTCTTTCTTTCAAGTCGGTTAAAAAGAGATAGTGTGAGAGACGTTTTACAAAAAGTAAAACAAACTAGTGTTAGTGATTTTAGTGGATGTCTCTGTTTGCGTGTAAAATAAAAGTGTGTTAGGAGATAGGCAATTTAAAAACAAGTTGCAGACGTTTCATGGAATAAACTATCTAAGAGACCTTTTAAAACGTTGACTAAACAATAAATAAGGAAAGACTGCAAGAATTAAATAAGAACGATGAATATAAGAACAAGCTGCGAATGAGGTTCAATGAGTTGAAAGCGAATTCTGAAAATCTGAATTAAATTGAATAGACATGAAAGTGTGAGACTACTTCGCGCTTTATATCGCTCTCGCACAAGTCGCTTCTTGTCGTGCTAGCCATACAGATTCCTTGCGAAAATGTTCGTCCAGGAAAGTATGCCACCTTACCTATTTTTGCCGCCAAGCGGTAATGTGAGAATTACTGCGTTTCGGATTTGAAGGGTAAAAGCGTGCTGGTGAAATTACAGGCCAATGGGATTGTCATCTTAGGTATTATCTTTGCGATTTAAAGCTCTGAGTGGTACTGCAATTGCTATGGATAGGCGTGTTGCTTACCACCGGGTGCACGATCTGGTCACTTGGTATCTTAAAAAAAAGAAACAATGTGGTTGTAGACAATGATGATGATTATGACGTAAGTTTGCAAAGGAAACTGCGATAATTGAAGAGATCGATGCTTGTGGTTAGTCTGTGTGAATCGAAAGGGCGCATATCAATCATAAACATCATTTATAATAGTCGAATGAATGGAAAGCGCGCTTTATGTGCGTTTAATAACTCAAGCTGGTTTCATCACGATGTTTTCCTTCGAGATATTGCTACTAAACCTGATCAGGTACATCATTGGGATTCGAACCGTCTACCTCTCGACTGAGAAGCGACCACTCTTCAAAACTTAGGTAACAGTAGATATATAGATATAGATATAGCACCAGAGTCACGAAATTCTCTCTGGGGCACTACCCAGAACACCCAAGCCGCAACCAATTCAGAGGAAAAGTTAATTACCCAAATTATTCTTGCCCGAATATTATTATTTAGATAAGTACTTAATTATAAATTTCCTTAACGATGAACAATAATTTTGCAAAGTAACTAAAAAAATGAAAACGCATGGTTTGTGGAAGAGTTTGTCTAGGGAAGTATTGCCTTACCTATTTCTGCTGTCAAGCAGCATTATCGCCTTCCAGTTATGAAGGGTAAGTGTGCTGAAAGTAATTTCAACACCCTTACCCTTGCACATGCACATGGGACTCGTCAACTTATGTCTCAGGGTGACAGGCGCAGTGGCAGTACCCCTCAGATCTTTGAGGTTTGAAGCTCTAAGTGGCATTGCAACTGTTACGGACAGGCATGTCGCTTACCACCAGGTGCACGACTTATTCATCCCGTCACTTAGTATCGTTAAAAAAGCAGTCAGATGTTTCCTTGATGGAAATGGTATTCGCCGTCTATAAACTATTGCGATACCTATTAAGGAAATACTTATGGAATTCAACACGGCTCACAACCACCGCTTCTGCGCGACAGACCGCGCGCGAATTTTACGTCAGTCAATTGTTTGAATTGTAAATTCAAGGTTACAAATTAGTTTGATAATTTAACAGACAAAACAAAATACTTTTGATACACAAAGATACTTATGAGTTTCGCTGTACCGGATGATAAAGTTTTGAGAATACGTGGCAATGTGGCAATGATAAACTTTTTCGATGTTTGAAAGAAATGTAAATAATTTTTTGTTGATGTTCTTAAATAACGGCCAGATCAAAGTGTTTGGAATTAAAGATTCGTATGAATGAAGGAAGGATAGGAAGTATATTCCTGGATTGTAACAAGTACTTATTCCCAGTTTCTGCTTTTTTTCTCATTGAAAGCTATTTTAGCGAATTAATCGTAATAATACTTTGTACTTACTGTAAACGCTCATGAACATTTGCAACATCAGACGAGCTGCCTATGCGTTGCCAGTCTTTGGAAGCCCTGTAAACACGCTTTTTGAAGAACCCCATGTCATAGCGCGAAGGAAATACTTCAGGAGGAAGATTCCACATCTTGCAGGTTCGAGGAAGGAAGGAACGAGATGGGTCAAGCTGGTATTTGGGATCTCCTGCCAGAAATGCGAGCACCATATTGTTTCACGTTTATTAAATCAAATCAGTATCAAAAATACTTAAGCGTCTTTTTTTAACCTAAACGTAAGCATCCAATGACAGCCAGAACACAATTTACAAATCCAATTTCGTTGGTCAACATTTGATGTTTGCGAGTGTACCTACTGACTAAAAAAATGTGTTAATACCGACCTTTTGGGTTGCAGGTATTAAAATTATCATGGACATTTTCGACCTCGACATAAGAACTATTACACACTTAAAATATATAACTAGTTCGAACCCGAAACAGATAAATAAGATCTATAAAATACAAACAAACTGGTAACAGAAGCTTAAAGTGTTTTTGATTATACGGTTGACTAAAGTTAAATACTGTTTTTTCTCATGTCATCGTCAGCTTTTCTCATATTTTGGGTGACGACAACACGAACGACTTTTCCTTTTATTTGTGGTACAGGAACATACACTACGCGGTATACACTACTAATATAAACAGGCCAGGCCTTGTCAAACATCGATTACTATGGCCACTAATAGCGTCGTATGTCTGCTTATACTGGTAAATTACAACTGACGTACATCTTCGATGCCTCTGAAATGATTAGAAATTCAAAGTACCGAACAAAATAGCTTTTTAAGTTAAATAAAAAAAAATGATTTGGCGATAATGCAGCTCTCTATTTCTATTATTATAGTTCGATATATCTTGCTTAATTATTTTAATTATGGGATATCTGAACGAAAATTGTTTATCGCATTGTGATCCAATAATATCAAGCAATTGTTGCGGTATGCATAAATAAAATGATTTCAGTCTCTCTAATAACAAACGTTTTATAGCAGAAGGCATATGGACGTGTGCAAAAAGGCATTAGTTGCTAAAATATAAAATTAAAACTTACTTTCAAAAATAATAAAATGTATCACTTAGGTCATGGGAGAAGCGAAAGGTGGTGTTCCACGGCCCGTGATTCCATGGGCTGCGCCGCGCGCTGCGCCGATTTGAACGGGCGTGCTCGCGCCACAGGCCCGTACATGAGATCCGGCATCACAGAACAATAAATACAATAGGTCTCGAAATATCTATCTGAGCTCAGTTCGCCACTTTCGCTTTGTATGTTATGGTTGTGTCATTCTTTACTGCTAATTCTCTAAAATCCTAGAAAAATGCCTTAATGTGCTGTTATTTAAGAATGTGTGAGTTTTGGCAATATCGGTTCTGATAGAAAGCAAGCCTTAAAGACACTCTTTTACTTTAGATTAGACCAGGTATGGGCAACCTTTAACATGTTGAGGGCCAAACTTTAGTATGCAAATAGGTTCGCGGGCCGCGTTTAAAAGTGCTTAGTGCATTTTAAAGTAATTAGCGTCAATAGATGTCAGACATAAAATAATATCACAATGTTATTCTAGTACTAGTACAATTTATTTAAAAAATGAAATTTAAAAAATGGTACAACATCATATCGGTAAATCGATAAATTTGCAATTGCTACAAACTACGAAAGTCAATCAATGAGACACTTGAGCTTGAATTTGGGAAACTAATCCATCGATATTTGGATTAATTCCACTGATACAAACACGTAAAGAATTTTCCAAATTATCGTCAGTCCGTCTTGTACGATGTGTTGATTTATTAATTTTCATCATCGAAAAGAACTGTTCGCATTTATAAGTACTGCCAAAACCACAAATCAATCTTCTTGCGAATTTTCTAAGCTGCGGAAAATTGTCTTCTTCTAGGTATTTTTTGTAGAAATCGCACAACTCTACTTCTTCAAATTTAGATTTTAGGAGTGAGTTTTCTTGAATTTCGATCAACACCATTTGTAAGTGTATTGGAGCATTTTGTACATTACTTTTGAAATCGCTAAATCTGTTCGAAAATTGTTCCGACAGTAACTTGAGTTCTTCAGCATATTGAGCATAAGCAATATTTTCATACGTAGAGAGCGTGTTGAAATGGTAACTATTACCAGATAGCATCTGTGACTCCCACAAGCGCAGTTTGACCTGAAATGCTTTCAAATGGCTGTACAAATCATTTACTAACTGTCCTTGTTTTTGTAGTTTCAAATTTAAATCATTCAAATAGCCTGTTAGATCGACCAGAAATGCTAAGTCACATATCCATTTTGGGTCACTCAATTCAGATAGTGGTTTATCTTTTATTTTCATAAAGTCTGCTATCTCATTTCTAAGCTCGTAAAACCGTTTCAACATTTTTCCTTTGCTCAGCCATCTGACTTCACAATAATATGTTACGTCGTTATATTCAGCGGATATTTCATCCAAGAACCCCTTGAACTGACGATGGTTAAGCCCTCGAGATCGAATAAAATTGATGGTTTTTACTACCACATCCATAACATGCTGGAGTCGAATGGACTTAGAACACAAGTTCTGTTGGTGGATAATGCAATGAAGGACTATCAAATCATCTTTTTGCACATTTAATGCTGTTGCTTTTTCATTTAAAATTCCGATGAAACCTTTACGTAAGCCGACCATAGAAGGTGCACCATCAGTGCATACTCCCTTTAATTTTGACCATGGCAAGCCAAATCTTGTGAATACCTTTTGAACTTCATTAAAAATATCCTCCCCTGTAGTGGTTCCTTTTAGCGGCTGTAAAGCAAACAATTCCTCAGTAACAGTGAACTCCTTATCAACACCTCGAATAAATATAGTCAGTTGAGCTGTGTCCGACAAATCCATGCTCTCGTCTAATGCTATGGAAAATGATTCAAAACCAGCCATACGGTCAGTCAATGTTGTTTTTATATCATTAGCCATCATTTCTATACGTCGAACAACGGTTCGTCTTGACAAACTAATTTTTTCAAATTCATTTTTCTTTTCAGGACACAAAACACTGCAAACTTCTAACATACACTCCTTAATAAATTCTCCTTTGGCAAATGGTTAATGCCTTTGCCAATTTTGAGCTAACTATAAAACTAGCTTTCACAACATTATCAAGTTGTGTTCTTTGTTTATGAAACATTTGTTGCTGTTTCTCCAAATTTGCTGTAAGCTTCTGGATTTTGTCTGTTCTTAATTGTCCTGTCAGTGAGTGTAGCGCAGTATGCTTAGTTAAGTAATGCCTCTTTATATTGAATTCTTTCATTACTGAAATGGATTCATTACACAGCAAACAAATAGGCTTACCATTCTGCAAAATAAAAAAGAATTCTTCAGTCCATTTTTCTTGAAACTGGCGTCCCTCTGTATCTACTTTTCGTTTTTTTCCACCAGACATCATTTTTGTTAACTTTTCGTTCTTTAAACTTGATAACAATACAAACTATAGTTAGTACACTACCACTCAAGATGCACACAAAGTTCACGGCTCAAACAGTTCGCTAGAATATCGCTTGTCGAAGTTATCACCTCGGTAGCTCGAATAGAACTGCACAAATGTTATAGGCAAAATGAAGGAATATTCTGGAATAAACTAGTATTAGAATAATTGAGAAGCAATAAGTCTTTGATGTTTGCCGCCCGTGAGGCGTCGGGCGGCAAACATCAAAGACTTTGATCGAGTAAGCCGAGTGGCGGCGATTATCAAAGAGTGAGGCGGCAAACATCAAAGGATTAGATGTTTGGGGCTTCACTGTCGCTGTGAGTGTAAGTACCTAGTTTAATATTTTTTCATTGAGTTTTTTTTTCAAAATGTCTCGCGGGCCGGATTATATCTTACAGCGGGCCAGATGCGGCCCGCGGGCCGCATGTTGCCCATATGTGGATTAGACTCACTTTTTTTTCTTCCTTCAGAGGCACTCTTCCTGCGGCGATGGTGCCCGAGCGCATTTCGGCCATTCTCACATTCTCTGCCTAATTACCGTAGCTATTGTTTTTTCTCCCTAATTATACCTACCCAATAACATTGAAATATGAAAACTTCAAGCTAAACTATCAATATGTCTAAATTGTATTAGAATAAACAAAGTAATTTTTTCGAGATATTAAGACACAAATACTTAATTGAAACGGTAATAAGATCTAATTACCATAGCCATGGATACGGTAATTATAAAGTTTAAACATTTTTATCTCTCATTCTGAAACCCTCTACAATACTGTGACTTTACTCTATAATAAAGCAGTAATTTTATATACATGCCGAATTGTCAACAACTTCCTGCAGATAGAAAAACACGAAATAGGCCCTTATCACAAGATACCCTCAACATACATAGATACGTACCACACTACGGGTCGTTTTCCAGAACTTGTGTTGTGAGTATTGAGTGTAGTTCTGGAATATGACCCTACATTTACTTGATTTCGGTCCGTAAATGTATTTAATACCAGATAAGAGGCTGAGAAAAGGAAAACATTATAATAAATGCAAAATGTATCGTTTAGGCCGTGTGAAAGGCGAGAGCCTAAAATAAATATCGGAAATAATTTAATAGCTACGAAATGAAACTATTTTTCCGGATTTAAATCGCGTATATTTGGTTTTTCAAACAAACCGACGTTTCGGACCCTTTACAGGTCCCATGGTCACGGTTGATGGGACCTGTAAAGGGCCCGGAACGTCGGTTTGTTCGAAAAAAAACAAATATACGCGATTTAAATCCGGAAAAATAGTTTCATTTCCTATGTGTAACAATCGCGAAAACCTAAGAACTCGATAAATGTAATAGCTAATAATAAAAAGCCTTAAATTATCAGATCCTAAATAAACCCTGTACATTACCTTACAAAAATCTGCTTTTAGATGTATATGTCGGCGCAAGATCCTGATTCCCACTGAATGCAAGAATTATTAAAATGGCTCTAAGTATTTTACTGTCAATTGATAATTGTTTCATGATAGAATAATGATAACCCTCTGTTTCTTATAGATTTTGTGAACAATGCTTAATTATCATTTGATAATAAGTGAAAACGATTAAGTATTGGTGTTAGTAACCTTCCAAAAAGTAAACATGATAAAGCAATTGACATTTAATTATTAATATTATTCTAAATTCATATTGCCCTTTATGAATACTCGATCATTCGGTTTAATTACAATATTGTCTTTAGATTTAAAATTACATTGTAAACAGTTTCATCGAAGCATACGACATCTACCGACATGCTTCGTAATTATTTATTTCTAATATGTTCAAATAATTCGCATCTTATTATTAATGTTATTCTAAATTTATATTGCCATTTATGAATACTAAATTACTCATTTTTACAACTAAAATATTGTTTTAAAATTTAAAATTAGATCCGTCGGAGCGTGTGACATCTACGAGTAGCAACATCCTTTGTAATTATTTATTTGTAATATGTTAAAACAATTCACATTTAATTATTAATGTTATTCTAAATTAATATTACTGTTTATGAATACTCAACAACTCATTTCAGTTACAATATTGTCTTTCGATGTAAGATTATTATTTTACAAATAGTTCTATCGAAGCATGCGACACTTGGCGACATGCTTCGTATTTCGTATTTCTATTTATTGAACTTATTGTTTAGATAAAATAAAATAAGTAATGTTTAAAAATCCTATTTAATTAAAAGATAATTGTTGACAACAATTGATGGTAATATTTGAATTTTTAAAACTTAATTTAATTGAATTATTTTGTTTCACCGGAAGTATGTTAAAAATGAAAAAATTGCGCTCTGTTTTTAGCGCGTTGCGGTTAGAAAAGTTCACGTTGATATAAAAGCTAAATCACTTTTGGTGAGACATCATTCTTTTGCTGGAGCTCGAAATTACTTCTAAAAATTGTGCGTACTGGTATTCTTTTAATTATAATTTCATTTCTGTTCGTACAATTATTATAATCTTGTTTGTGCTGGTGAAAATAAAGGTTATCATTTTTCATTGAAAAGTTCTATTACTTGCAATGAGTGATCCTGGCAGCCTGGCTGACGTCACCATTCCTAAAAATTCGACCGAGGTTTCTGCTCCATTATATACAATCACGCAGATAGAAGACAAAATAAGTTCTTATCACAAGACACCCACAATATTGATGACTACTATAACTACGTTTACTAGGTTTCGGGCCGTAAATCTAGTTAATACCAGCCCAAGGGATGAGAAAAGAAAAGAAAATAGGGATCGGTATCATAATAGCTACATCTTCAAAATGATCAGCGTAAGGAAAACGAACACTCATGCAGAAAGACTATAACTTCTAACGATTTGGTAGCAAAACGACTAGTTATCAAAATGACCATGTCGTTAAACGGACCACATGTTAAAAACGACAAGGTATAGTTTAGTTAAAATTTGTTACATTTATTTTATTTATTGAATATCACGTTATATTTTTTGGTGAAACTACAGGCACATGGGAGTTGTCAATTTATGTCTCAGGGTGTCGGGCGCAGTGGCAGTGCCCCTCAGACCTTTGTGATATAAAAATCTGAGTGGCACTGCAACTGTTAGGGACAGGCGTGTCATTTACCACCAGGTATGCGACTTGTTCGTCCCGTCACTTAGTATTATAACAAAAAACTACCATGATTTTCAATTATTTTTTTGTGAAAATATATCACTAATCAGCCAAGAATTAATTTAAAAAAGTTCGATTCTCAAATTGGCCCTACCGAAAATCGAACTCGCGACCTCCACGCTTCGCAATCGTAATGCTAACCACTGGGCCACCGAGGCCGTCCCAGTCAATAGTACTAATACAGCAAGCTTAATACATAGTACAAGGAAAAATCACAAGAGGACTATCGGAATAAAGATAAGCTCGTTAACCGCACGTATTGTTTTATGGAAAAGCGTATAGGTATATCTTACCCTCGTTACACTTGTCTAAAACAAATGACATGACAAAAGTCTGAATTTACTGAACACACATTTTGTATAACGCAGCCTGTACCTATTATGAACGGGTGTGTAATGAAAGATATAACAACAAATAATCAATTTTTACTTTGTATAACAACATTTGACATAATTTCTAAGGATATATCGAGTTCTTAGGTTTTCGCGATTGTTACACATAGGAAATGAAACTATTTTTCCGGATTTAAATTCTAAGTATATAATCATTCACTGTATATAATCAACGAAAGGTATAACAACAAAAGGCATAATTTCAATGTGTTTAGTAAACGTTCAGTATAAGAAACATTAGATATAATGATTAGATGACATAATGAACAAATGGTGTAAGTACTACCAGTTTAATGTATTAAATAATATAACACAACAATTCGTTCTAGGAATAGTTGAAGCGCCCTATATTAAGTTGATAACATTTTTTTTTCATTAAAAATACAATCGCAAAATAAAGTTCTTTTTGTATAGCTTTCAGTGCTTTTTGTGTAATAAAACATATTTATTAAAACTTTAAGCCGAATATTTAATTGCATATACTAACCTAACCTAAATCCACTGGAGGAAGTCGAATAAACTAACAAATGCAAGCAAATTCGGTTCATTCACCATTACACCTAAACACCACTGGAATTATATTTAAATACATTATACCTACTCAGTGAATGTCATATCTGAAGTGTTTATATAAAATTAACATTATGCCATCGGTATATTAGATTGAAAATTGTTATATCAATCGTCTATTGTACATAGGGACCTTTATATCATGCAAGAATATGTCAAATGTCTGTATGCAATAAAATAATTATATCTATTGAGCGTTATATCGACTAAAAATATGTTATTTGTTGTTATATATTACGAACCGCATCTACTATGAACACGTACGACACGGGCCAAATAAGTTTCTGGTTTGCATTCATGCAAAAACAGCAAGCAAAGGCTTTAACGTGTTGGACCACTTAGACTGAAATTTTATAAGTATTAGAATTCGTGGCAAATGGTATATTGAAATACATTCATGACACTTTATAGTCTGTAGAGAATCAAATTCTAATACGAATGCAATCCTTCCAAAACTTCAAGTTATCTTATACAGATTCAAGTCTACGTCAAGCTTGACACTCGAGATTTAAATTCAACTCTAGGCAGCTTGTGGTAAGGGCGGTCCAAAGTACTTATCAAGCTTGTTGAGCTCTTGACTGTACTGTACAGTCAATCAACTTACACAGTATGTGCGGTAATAAGTTTTTATACGAGGAGGACAGTCAACTGGCTTGAAAAAGGTGGATGTTCTATTAAGCTTGGATATTATGAACCCAGGCTGTAAAGATAGTTTAGCAGTGAATTTAAAAGTTTCAATAATCACATACTCGACAATAAACGTCAATTGATTGAGATTTAAATTCAACTCTAGTAAAGTAAACCAAACAACACCACCAACACTTATGAAACTATGTTTAACAGCGTACAAGAAACTTCTTTACGATAAAGAAAACATTGGATTCATCAATCATGAAAAGCATAAGTATCATACTTTCATGGCAGCTGGTGCGAGAAACTCAGCATTCGCCAAATGTTAAGAATATTTTCGGGTATCATTCGAAAATACCGTCCTTGGTAAATATTTATTTATTTATTTATTTATTTATTTATTAGACACAATACATTTATCATTACAGGATATATTGTAAAGAAAGCAGTACAGGATGGCGGACAAGAGAAATGAAAATAAAATGTCGTTAATTTGGAATTTATTCAGGCAGAGTTTCACCCTATTAATAGTTGATACAATAATGTGATGTTACAATGGCGCCAACTCGTATTTATACTTATTCCTCTCCAAAAATAAATTAGATACTAGAATTCAAAATCTTTGTACATAGATGAGAAACTACGTATTGAAAAGCTATTTGGAATTAATAATAAATCGAACACAGCATCAAACTATCATCAAGCTATCAGTTCTAAATAAGAATGTAAATTTTAAGAGGAAGTTTTAATTTAATTCTAGTAGTATCTTGAACTAAGGGGCGTTGTATAATTATTTCACATAATACATTTCTAATTAGTAATTCTAGGATTGTGAGAAATTATTTATCATTTTATTTACAATGATTTCTAGTTATATTTGTTAAATGTAATAAAGATAAAGATAAATTTATTTCAACATAACTTAATCTAAATATAAGTAAAAAAAACAAAAACAAATGTAAGGGAAGCTAATAAACAATTGGTAAAAAAAAAAATAAACCATAATTATTATACTAATCATAAAGCTATACAATTAATTATTAGAAGCCTACCAATATAGTTGCGATGCCTAAACTAAGTACATTATTACCTGTATCTTAAGCATCTTATTTGTGCACAGATTCTTTATATTAGTGCTTAAAAACAAAATAGCTATATTTAATTAAGAATAAAACAATTAGCTTTTACAATATAATTATGAAATAACTTCTAGTAAACCTTCTGTTTATCATAGTTTTTATTTTTAAGCCAGCGTTTGACGGTCTTTTTACACCCCATCTTATTCAAGGCGTGAAAATGCAATGTTGAATTTAATTTGAAGTAAAGGAATGTACCAAGGAAGCAGAAGAATCTATGAGAGTGTGATGTGCGAAGTTGTTCACGAGAAGAGAAGGTATTGAGTTGTCTTTGGTAGGAGTGAACAAATGGAGTGATTGAGTGTTTTTTCAAAATTATTTGCAAGATAAACAGCTGCCGCACAGATAGGACATCGCACTCGGCTAGGAGTTTGTGGGTAGGGTAGCAGAAAGGACGGAAGTTGCTGACTTTGAGAATAGCTCTCTGCGCCTTTTCTAGGTTTAACAGAGTTGTTTTATGTGCGCCACCCCATGAAGTAATGCAGTAAAGTAGCAATGATTGACAGAGGGCCAAGTATACTGATTTGAGTAATGTATTTGTAATATAATTACAAATACACTATTTGTCGAGGGCTTCATGTGCGGATGGCGGTGGCGCCACCAGTGGACATCGAAGCTAACAATATGTATACATACGAACAATGCGTTTGTGTAAGGATTCTCTTATTCATTTTTTATTTATTTTTTCATTTATTGTACAGAAAAAACAATGCGAACATGTTTAGTAACAGGGGAAACGCAAACAAAAGGTACTGCTTATTTATAACAGAAATATCTTCTTGCTTTCTTCAACGGGTTTACGTGTACAACAAAACAAAAATTATGTAATAAAGAACAATATCAAAAACATTAAATTAATAAAAGTATATAAATACTCATAGAAATACAAAACAAAAGCTAAACAAATAAACACACATTAATATATAAATACAATATATCGAGATATATATATATATATATATACACAGTCAGGTCATAAGTATTGTCACACAGTAAAAACTTTTCTTTTAGAATCCTGGCCACAAAAAAGTTTATTGAATTCGAATTTCGAATTGGTCATGAAAATAAAAATGTATACTTTTTAGAATTTTACTCATTTTTAAATATGGAGTGAACGCTTAAAGAATACCGTGTTGCAGTTATTGCGTTGCATCGTTGCGGTTACGCGCCAATACAAATTTTTGACATACTGAAAAATTTGAATATAACCAAAAGATTCGTTTATCGTACCATCAAACGATACAATGAAGACTCTAGTGTAGATGACAGGTCAAGAAGTGGTCGCCCTCGGTCTGTTAGGACTCCAGCAGTGATAAAAGCTGTGAAGGCGCGAATTCAAAGAAATCCCAAACGAAAGCAGAAACTGTTGGCCCTTCAGATTGGGTTAAGCAGAACCACGGTGAAAAGGGTGTTAAATGAAGACTTAGGGCTTCGGGCATATCGAAGAAAAACAGGACATCGTTTGAATGCTCGTTTAATGGGCCTGAGACTGAAGAGATGCCGCGCTTTGTTGAAGCGGTACGCGGGAAAAAAATATCGGGAAATTCTTTTTTTCAGATGAAAAAATTTTTACCGTAGAAGAGAGCTACAACAAACAAAATGATAAGGTGTACGCACACAGTAGTGAAGAAGCGAGCAACCGTATTCCGCGTGTCCAACGAGGTCATTTTCCATCCTCGTTCATGGTATGGTTGGGAGTTTCTTATTGGGGCTTAACAGAGGTACATTTTTGTGAGAAAGGTGTAAAAACGAATGCAGTTGTGTATCAGAAAACAGTCCTCACGAATCTTGTGGAACCTGTTTCTCATACCATGTTCAATAACAGGCACTGGGTATTCCAACAAGATTCGGCGCCAGCTCATAGAGCGAAGAGCACACAAGACTGGCTGGCGGCGCGTGAAATCGACTTCATCCGGCACGAAGACTGGCCCTCCTCCAGTCCAGATTTGAATCCGTTAGATTACAAGATATGGCCACACTTGGAGGAAAAGGCGTGCTCAAAGCCTCATCCCAATTTGGAGTCACTCAAGACATCCTTGATTAAGGCAGCCGCCGATATTGATATGGACCTCGTTCGTGCTGCGATAGACAACTGGCCGCGCAGATTGAAAGCCTGTATTCAAAATCACGGAGGTCATTTTGAATAAACTTTAGTGTCATAAGAATCTATGTTTTGTGAAGTTCAGTTTGGTATATAAATGGTTACATAATGAATAAACTTGTTTCAATTATTTTATATTAAACATGTGACAGAATTTATGACCTGACTAGGTATATATGTATGTATGTATGTATATTGAAAAGTAAAATGAAATAATGTATAGTAAATTAAATAACAATTATTATTACATACACATATATTTTATGTTTTGTTTGCATTTAAATTTCATATTAAAACATGTAAATTTCTATCTACTGGTTTGCTCCTCTCTCCTTTCCATTATATTGCGTGCCCGAAGGGGTCCATAATATTGGTCTTTGTTGTATTTTCTTATATTATGGTTTTGCAATAAAATATTGAGTATTGAGTATACATACTTTGTACTATAAGTGCTGCCACCTTACGTGTTAAGCAGCAGTAGAACTCCCTTACGAAAGAGTTCGTCCAGGGAAGTGCTGCCACCTTACCTATTTCTACCGCCCAGCAGTAATATTAGCATTACTGTGTTCCGGTTTAGAGGGTAAGGGTGCTGGTGAAATTACAGACACATAGGACTTGCGAACTATATCTCAGGGTGACGGGCGCAGAGGCAGTGCCCCTCAGATCTTTGCGATTTAAGCTCAGGGGCACTCATTTAGAAAGTTGGGCACTCATTTAGAAAATTGCTAAGGAATTACTATCACGAACAGTAATGGGAAGTGCGTTCCAAAGTCTGAGTAGTGAAGTAATGAGAATAAAAAGCTCAATTGAAGGAAGGAAAACTGGGACCTAACGAGAGAGCGACAGGGCTTATCCTGGGACCTGACAAAGCTGAATCGCTCTTTTAGATACTCGGGAGACATTTATTTTGACACATTAATAGACCGCTATTTAGATAAAGTTATTTTAAGTTAAAAATGACACAAGTAGTCCAAAGTATTCGTAAAAGGGAAGTAAGCGCGGCTTGTACGTGTGTACGCGCCGTTAATTGTTTAAGTAATACGTTTCAACGTTAAATATAATATCATTACGCTATAGAAAAACTTATAAAAAATATTAAAATGAAGATAATATTCAACCAACAATTTTAAAAGGAGCACATAAATTACAATATTGAAATATCGATTTTTAATAGATCGAAAGGTCTAAAATTCTTACCACATTGTCCGTGCCTTCCGAAAAGATTTTTGCTTACCGAAAGGGAATTTATTTAACTTTAAAAAACTATTTTTCTGTTTCTAATTTTGCAATTTTTTAATTTATTTTGTAAATAAAACTTTATCCACGTACAAGTTCGCATTTCATTTCTATTTCGTTATTTTAAGTATATCTTTGACCTAATAAGTATAATAATATCTCAGTAACCCTCATCTATTGGCACAAATCACTTTTTTATTCCGACAATACCACGTTAAGCTCTGCGCCAGCACCGACACCCACTGTGCGCTCTACATCTAATCCGCACGAAGGCACTAAGGCAGTCACCATTATATGAGACTCTAACCATGATAGAATCCGTAAAAGGCGTGTTCAGAAATTATGAAAGTAATTACGAACGAGACTCTATTAGAAGATTTCGGAGTTGAGGTCCGTAATTTCCGTACCGCCTTTGAAACATACAATGTTTTTCATCACACCTGCACGTAAATAGTATGATTTTATTTTATTATAATGTCACAAATAAAACCCTCGGGCCTTTTTTCTTCTCATTGCAGCCAAGATCAGTAATGCGAAGAAATAGGTCCAGGTTTTATTTGGGGCATTACAGTGAAGTTAGCCAGCATACAATCATACTAATTACGTGCAGGTGTGATGAAAAATTAATAACGTGACAACCCTACGCTCCGAGCAAGGTATAGGCATTGAGATGCCGTGTGAGGTGGGAGGTGTTGTACTTGTCTCATTGTATTCTCAAACTCCTGTAAGCGTCTGGCACGTTATGCTAGAAGACGTCGGTTCGAGTCCGGCCGGATCGAAGGAATTTTTTCTGAGTGTTCGATCTTTGTATTAATAATTATAACAAACTAGTGGAGTAATTTCACATAAAAATAATTGAATATCAATTCAATAAAAAATTTAAATAAGTGACCTTAAGTAACCAAACTACAGATAACTTGAAAACACTGATTGGTGGCCACTTGGTGGACATCAAATCAAGTAACTCTTACACAGGAGGTAAACTTTCACTCAAATAAGCTAATAACGTAACAACTCTTATACTATTGGCACAACTCTACTCTCATACAGGAACAATAAATTCATCGTCACCTAAAAAAGATTTATGATTTTGTGTAACATAACGAACGCAACGAGCTAGCAAGTCATTTTTATATCAGCAAGCATAATATTTAAACCAACGTTAATCACTTTAAACGTACTAATATACTTACAATGGATTGTTCAGGAAGTTCTAAAACATATTTTTATTTGCAAAGATGTTTATCAATTTTATGTGAATTCCGCTGGTTATTTTGTGAATTTTCTTTTATATTTTTAATCACCATCGCATCTGGGATAATCGAGGTTATTCTGCTATTTAGATAGCTTAGGTATAACTCTATATACACATTTGCCCAGTATGTTTGCCTTCTAATGCGGCAATGCCAACGTAGGATATTTGCCATGAATAATACATTCAGAAAAGTAGCATCCTACGACGCGGTTTCCGAATAATTCTCTGTGTACATGTTCGCCTGATACCATCGCTTTAGCTATTTCTGTCGCACAAAGCGGAAATCAATTTAATCTCGAGCACAACAGCGTACAGTATGTTCCAATTTTAAGTGTACGACATCCATAAATAATAAAACTGAAACTAAATAGTAGAAGTAGTATTAGTTTTTTTATTTTTTTTATTGTTTTTTTATTTTTTATTTTAGAAGGAGGCAAACGAGTAGACGAGCCACTTGATCGGAGGTGGTCATCGTCGCCCATGGACATTTGCAACATCAGATGAGCTGCCTATGCGCATTCAGTCTTTCAGAGCCCTGTAAACACGCTTTTTGAAGAACCCCATGTCATAGCGCGAAGAAAATGCTTCAGAAGGAAGATCATTCCACATCTTGCAGGTTCGAGGAAGATGAGATGCCCGCGTGGTCTTACAATGCTAGGCATCTGAGATGTGGGGATGGACTCTACTCCTTTGGCGAGAGGTGCAATGGTAGAAACGAGACGGTGGCACCAATTCGAAAGTTCCTCAGAGCACTCTCCATTACAAAGAATAAGAAAACTTTATTGTGTTTGCCAAGACACACATTAACGAACTTGAAAACTATCATATTATAATATTATAAACTTAAAACTATAGCATAATACAACAAGGAGACAAAAAAAAGTAATTTGCACACAAATGCAATTTACTTTTGATAATCTCACAACATCACAGTAAACACACAATAATAATACGAGTAATAATAAAAGCAAATGAGTGTCGCGGTGCACACAAATGGGACTTGCTCAGCGTTTAGCTACGGACAGGATATCTTACCTATAGCGCTGGTTTTCATCAAGCCCGATAGACCGTAGAACACACACAAGAGCGAACGTCTTTCCGTAAGCTACGGGGCTCCATACCGTCTGTGAGTTTGGGATCGTCGACAATACGAACAGCCATACGTTGGATGGAGTTAAGTGGGTCAAGCTGGTATTTTGGAGCTCCTGCTCAGAGATACGAACAATACTCAAGTAGTAGTAATTTACGTTTCGTTGATTCCAAATATTAGTAATTCAATTTCGCTAAAAATGTCTACTACGTTAGTTATGATAAGAAGGGTAGAATAGATGGTGTAGGCTCTTTCGCAATAACGCACACTGTTCATGGTACCTTAAGGTACTTTTCCCACTTTTTTTATTTACACTAAAAATGTATACCATAGATATTTTTGTATATCTATGGTGTATACAGTACAATATTACACCAACAATTTTTTTTTATATTATGTAGACAGCAAACAAACACACGACCCGCCTGGTCGAAAGCGGTCAATGTCGCCAATGAACGCCTGCAACACCAGGGGCATCACGAGTACGTTGCCAACCCTTTAGGTCCCTTCTCAAACCGCTTTTGAACGACTCCATGCTGTATGCCTGCGAGAAAGTCCCGACAGGGAGTTTTTCCCACAATCTAATTGTACATGGCAGAAAGCTCCTCTAAAACCGCACAGTACGAGATCGACTCGGTTCCGAAGGGTATTAATTTTAGTAGCTTTAGTAAATATTAGTTTTAATAGCAGTAAAGCTCTTTGTGTGAAAGAGTTTGTCCAGGAATGCCACGTTACCTATTTCTGCCGCCAAGCAGGAATGTGAGGGTTACTGCATCCCAGTTTTGAAAGGTAAGGGCGCTGTCGAAATTACAAGCACATGGGACCTGTCAACTTATGTCTCAGAGGGACGGGCGGAGTGGCAGTGTCCCGTAGATCTTTGCGATTTAAAGCTCTGAGTGAGGCTGTAACTGTTAATGACAGGTGTATTGCTTAACACCAGACGCACGTCTTGTTCTTCACGCCACTGGTATGTAAAGAAAAATATTTTATTTCTCATCTCGTACATCCTTGTTAGGAGAGAATTGAAATTTTGCCATACAAACATGGACTTACAATTATATGGACGTCGGGTCCGCGCTAAAAAGTGTCCGCACTTGTAAGGCGCTAAAATCGTATACAGAGCTCCAAACTCCTCTTTAGTCTTCATTTGTTCGACTGACAGCGCGATACTGCGATGACATTACAATTTAAATTTCGAATAGGTTGACTTGGGACATGTTTTTCGTGGTTTTTGTATTAGACCCGTCGTCCATTTATTTGTAAGTCAATGCATACAAATTTCAATCTTCGTCTCGCCTTGCCGGTGGAAATGGACCTTCAGTATTGTAAGAATAATTTTAAAAGATAAGATGTTGTTATTTACAATCAAATAAATATACGACAAATATCAAAAAGATGAAATGTAATTAAAAAGATAAACCATATCTTTAGTAATACAGATATTTCCTTCCTTCTTATCCGCATTCAATATCTAATGGCCTTCCATAGCGGAGAATACTTCAATCCTTTTCTGTTTTTGTTTGCGGACGTTGATGAATTAGCGATCCATTATCTGTTGTCTATCAACGCATCAATTGGATCACTTTATTTATGTATTCCTTAAATATTGCTCGTGCAGACTTCAATGGTACCAATACAAAGACTGTAACAAGCACATAGAAAAATACGTAGGTACTTGGTACTTGGTGTAACGGGCTGGTGTCCGCAGCTCGACGACAAGGCTCCTATTTTGCGTGTTAAAAATACGCAAGATCTGCTGACACGGTCTTGTAGCTCTGTTGGGTGATGGCCCCGTGACAGACAAAATAACAGATATTTATACAGAACATTATATTATGCCTTAGGAATAAAGTTTTAAGTTAATTTTTTTTAAGCAACATTAGCATTGAAAAATTGGTGAACATAAAGAGAGTTGGTTTCTTGTTTTTTTTTTTCGATTTACCGCCCATTTGTATAGGGATGCAAATCCAAAATGAGTTTTTTATATTACAGGGTAATAGCGCTCACGATAACATAACTTGATTCAAAAATCGGGGAAATTCTTAAAAATAGGAAATAGATTCTCTGTTAGGATTTTGGATTACCCGCTCTTTTGAGGTTTTATCATTTGCTTAAGAAGAACAGCACTAGATAATATTAGTGCTGGTTACCACGTTTATCGTCCACGTTATTGCACGGGCATGCGCCGCTAAACAGTAGCTCGCATCCCCGTCCGACTAAGCGGTGTAGTCATTTGAACACGCTGCGCGGCGAACGCGGTCTTATCCCTTACAATTTTCACGAAGTTACGAACGCACTCTATTACCATTATAAAAAAAAAGTACCATCTGTTAATGCAACACGCGTAATATCATTATTTTTGCAATTTCTCACTAGGAAACTATCTGACGGCTATTGTTGTTAAACTTTAATCATACGAAATTGGAACTCTTATAATAAAGTTTCTAAATTACTAAAAGTTTTTACTTGGACTTTCTAGTACAAAAGTGTGTTTAATATAGTGATTGTGATAATAAACATCTCCACTCCCCTTTCTAAAGAGCAAACGTCCATATTAATTGGTAAGTGATTATTTAAATCAATTGAGTTAAAAAAAGATTCACAAAGTATGTAACTAACTTAAAGTAATATACACAAATCCGGTTATATACACAAAGTCCTTCCATGGACAGTACTTTTTCTTGCCGTAGTGTTTATATTTAATAAATAAAATGTTCAATATGTAAATAAATGAAATTTGTCAGTACGTTGTTGATATTTGTCTATGGAAAAGCAGTAGGCGGCAACTACACTTAAAGCACTTGGTAATAGCACCGTAAAACCGGTAGTTGGTTTTTTTAGATCCATATCCCATGCTATCATATTCTAATATTTAATTTTCCAAAAGTACTGTACTGTAAAGTTACTGTTCATGAATGGGTTAAGGACGAAGGCAGTACAGTATATCATTTATCCAGTATCTACTCACATACATACAGAACGTACATACTGAGCTCATAAATTATAATATCCTGTACAAAGAACGCTTTATAATGATTTTATTTTCTAATCCGAACGTATTACGTTTGGAAAGATAAAAACAGTTTTATGATCTACGTATATACACTGGCGGCGGCGTTTCGAAAGTACTTGAATATTGGATTCATATCAATATCTATCACTGACTACAGATCGGAATGAGTATATTTTTTTTACATAAATTTTTAAGTAATACACTTGGAGTAAAACTTTCCTGAAAAAATACGTAATTATTAAAAATAAAATATTAACAAAATTCTTATATTTTTACCTACAATCACAAAACTTTTTTTAACAATTTAGACGATGTAATAATTCCGGAATTTCAGGCGGAGGTATTTTCCACCCTATGTGTATAACTGCTCCGAAGTTTAGCTAAATATACTCTACCTATTTTAATCTTTGCTAATAATAGATCGGGAAGTGAAATCCGAACAGTCATGCATCAATAGTTTATCGAAAAATGCCTCATTTTTCATTTTTAAACGTTGGTATTACTATTACTTAGAAAAATATGTTTTTATTCAATCGAGATCATCTTGCTTTAAAAGCCAAGCGTTATGTGAAGTGTCTGTCGGTACCATCAGACTTAGCCAACACCAGCCAACAGTTTTGTTTCATAAATAATGCATTATGTGTCAACGTTATCAAAGTGAAACTGTTTGAGTTGTGATGTCCTTAAATTAAGATTTTGTCTTTATCCTCGTTCATTTTGTAACATCAACATCAACATTATTCAATTATGGTCAATGACTAGGCTCATTCTGCGGGTCTGCTCACGCGCGGGTCTTGGCGTCTTTCCTTTCACAGTGCCGAAGCGGCTACGAGCGGGTAGATCCACACTTTGAAATCGCAAACAGACGCTAGACGCTAGACCAAGCGCTGTGCAAGGTAGGTAGGTAAGGAGCCAATAGATATACCCACGCGGCCCGCGCGTGGTTATATCTAGTATGTATATATAGTGGGTATATATATATACACGCCACTGTGAGCGCAACGATCGTCTACGTACATTTGATTTACACGCACCCGCGCCCGCATTATATATATGTATACATCTTACAGGGGGCGTATTATGAAGTTTTAGAAAAACCATGCAAGTTCCTGGCATTTCTTATTACGCCCAAAATCTGACTGGATAAAATTTGTATTATGTACATATTTTTCGCCGACTCTTCGCTGGTTATTTTGTCTATGCCTGGGACTTGACTAGCTCGTGCTTTTTAGTGTAACGTTCAAAAAGATGGATGAATACTTACCGACAAGTTACGGTGTTATATTTGTCGCTTAATTTAAGAGAAAAATAATAGATACGTATTATTCATGTACGATAATAAATAAAGACACTATATAATACTAATAATAAAGACAGTGTATAATAAAATCAATACACTATATTTTAATTTCTGTATATAAGAATTAAGTTTCCGAACGACATCAAATGTCAACGAAATTCCGCGGGTGTATTTTTACTTTGTAGTCTGTTGAAAACATGTCAATAAAAGTTTAAAAATATTTGACTATAAATTAAGTTGTAAAAAATTATACTTTGGGCTTTAGTGAAAAATAACCTTAGTCTCAACCAATAAATCGGTGGATATTGTAGACCTCGACATGTGCGGTTTAAGTCCATCGCATAGACTGTGGACCATATCTTTGCTAAGCCGGTATCTTTTCATAAATTGATGTGCATCCATTTCAAACGGATCATCACGATCTCGCAGTTGTCTTCTTTGGATTTTTTCCAACTTATTATCGTGTGAAGTGTCACTTTGGAGATACTCAAACATTTCGTATTCATCACACATGATGAAACGATTGCCTAAACTAAAATATATAAACCTAAAATTATAATAATTATTATACAATTATGCATAAAAAAATCAATAAATGCTGCGCCAAGACACTGTAGAAAGGTTTATATCTATTTTTTTTTTCCATCCTCTAAGTTTATATCTGTTACTTTTTGACAAATTAATCGGATTCGCACTGGACCTTTTGGAGGGAAAAGTGTCGTTTTTATTTTGACTTTCAATTATTTTGTGAAATCTAGTTTAAAGTGGAATAGGATAGTGCTATTGTGCCTTAATAGAAGATTAAAACGCGAAATTATACGAATCTCGAACTAAAATACCCGTATCGGCCCGTTCTAAGGAATCCCGAGTCAATCCAAGCACGCCGCCTCAAATTGCCTATCCTCTTTCTGGCGGCCATATTTACAGAAATATAATTAAACGTTTATGTTTTCGGCTGAAGGACTTGACCCTCACCTCTGGCTCGGGCCAAGAAGCCTCGAGATTCGTGAATAATGACAGACTTGTACGTTTCCGCACTTGTATCAAAAATAACTATTTATATACTTTAAACCTTAGAATAATAACGCATGGAATGATCGTTTCATATCAAACGAACTGTCACAAGTGAGGCAAAAATCAAACTCATGTAGTAGCCTACATGAGTTTGATTTTTGCCTCACGTTTTAGTAGTAGGTTAATTTTCGGTTTTAGTGAATATTTATATAAAAATACAAGTTGAAATGCGTTACTTCCTTGTGGAATGTAATGTTAGTATCTATTTTATGTTTGTCTGACGTATTTATAGACGTACACTCATTTACCGCACATTTCGTCATTTTTAGCTAAAATTCTTGATCTGTTCGCGGTGAATGTTGACCTTGAGTACTGACGGCCCGCTCGCTCGTATAGGCCCATTGGGAGCGCTTCAATTTGCCTCACTTAGCATGTGCGGACTAGGCTTCTATGCGTTATTATTCTAAGCTTTAAACCTCATTTTTCGAAAGTGGACGTTCGTTTTGCGACGGTATTGATTGTAACGTGCGATATATTTGAGATAAAACTACTTTTTCAGATCTAAAATGGCGTTTAGTTGTTTTTTTAACAAACCAATGTTTTCGGCTCTTTATGGGTCTCATGGTCACTTTGTAATATATATACATCATTTACGACCTGTCTCTCAAAAATATATCAATATCAGATTTTCGGAATAACCCTTGATAGCGGAGGTTAAAGTAAATTTCGGGAAGCCTATTTGAGAAAGGGTCAATAATGATTTAGTTGTCGAACGGGAGAACCTGATAATTTCGAAATGTTTACTGAATCATTTCCGATACGCAAACTTGATCACGACTCCTTCAATGACAATTAATAATAAGTACGTATGAAACTCGCAACTTTGTTAAAAATAAAAATCAAGAAATTAAATGAACAAAAAGATAACTTCTATTTTATTTTACCGTAAAGAAATGAATACTGTATATGTATGAAAAATAAATTGAATTTGAATATCGATATCCAAAAAAAGCGCTGCTAAGACTTCAGGGTAACAAAATTCCTATGAATTCTCGACATATCTTCCTTCCTGCAAAAATTGATTATTATTATTACAAATGCTAACTTATAATTGTGTTTGTTTGAGCCACACTTAATCCTATTTTATCAATTAGCTGCCACACACACAAAATCAATCAACAACAACGTTAGCCTATAATGTTGTGTACGGGTATGCTCTCAGGCAACGGCTTAGGCGATAGTCCGCCACGCTGGGCCAATGCGGGTTGGGGACTTAACAAGTTATCCGAGAGTTGTGAACTTTCTTTGACGTTCATTACGATGTTTTCCTTCATCGAAAAGCTCATGGAAAAGTTTCGAATTAAACGTATATAAATTCCGAAAAACTCAAAGTCGCGAGGGCGGATTCGAACCCACAACCTATGTTTGAGAGGCAGTATAGTATACAGTATAGTAGTCAAACCATTAGGCTACCACGGCTTCTACCAAAGTGTTATATAATTTACAAGTTATACAAATCAATAAAATGAACGATTCTGTGGTATGAGATATAACTACGTTTGCGTTTTCGATTAAGCTATTGAAAGGTCAATTGACTAATGTCATATTAGGCATTTCATATAGATCTAGTTATAAACTAGTTAGTTATAGAACTAGATTTAATTACGTAAGTTTCAGATAACTGAAACTGAGCATCACTCGTCGAAAGATAAAGTAAATGTACCCAACTCAAAAGCCACCCTCTTCACTGTACTAATATGTAACTCACATCCTATTTGTACAAGAAATTAAACATAAGCTTTCCTTGTACGCGCTTCCAAAGTCACTCTGTAAAAAGACTATCACCGATTAAGACCTTAAATTATAACGAAACTGGTCAATTACTTTCTATCCTCAAATAACATTACATTCCTCTTAATAGTTCTCAACTCGTAGTTCTCTCGCCTAAACACATTCGCACACTGTACATACCATACACCTCATACACACAATACTTACTATGCACATATAAACATTCATTCATTCATTCTCACTTTTTAGGTATCGTGAGTTTGTTTAAAGCTAAGTCTTAGAGGGTTTAAATACTTAGTTTAGCGCACTACTAGTTTTATTATAACTTAGTTATACATATTTACGTGCTTTAATTAATTTTTCTCCATTGTCTCAACCAAGTCAAAATCAAGTCAAATAATCTTTATTTCATACGTAAACAAATTATATTCGAAATCGTTATACTGATTTATACTGAACTCTACTTCTCATTCGTAAATGTAGATTCCCCTGAGAAGAATGAGCAAGCAGATCTAGGGGTTGCTCTTTGTAAATATACGTTTGAATACATTTATCATTACAATATTTAATTGAAACATCTTAGATCGAGAATACCTGAAAGAGCTAAACGGGTCACTACCACGGATTTTTGTCATCCAAGCACACAGAAGTAACCTTCAGTATAAAGTTTTTGTTTCACTATAGTTTTAAAACTCGTAAATGGCAAATTTTGAATATCCATCGGAATCTTACTACAGACGTGACTGTCAAGAACAGCTAGTTTATTTTAATTCCGCGTATTAACGTTATTTCTGTCACTATTTTTCATAATAAAATTAATATTTTTCTTAACATAAATAACGTTTTCCTAAATGTACTGTGACGTTAGTGTAAGAATGTTTATCTCTTTAAACTTATCTCTCTAAGACACTGGGGCCCAGATTGTACATTGCCCTAACCGTATGTTTCTGCAGGACAAAGATTCTATGAATATCAGCGGCATTACCCCAAAGCAAAACTACAGTGCTACAACCATATTGTTCATCTGCAGAGTGGAAGCCTGGTGACCAGTAATATAGGTTTTTCTATACCTATCTCGGGTACCGGTCTCTCACAAAACAGTTTGACTAATCTTTGTTTTGTTTTAAACATAAGGTCGTCTGCTCTTAGGCCAGTTTTGTGAAGAGAAAATAAAGCAAAATTTCATTCATTCATTCAATATGTCTCCTCACAGGTACATATGCTACTTACTTCAGTATTACAAATACAGAATGTAGTTGCCGATAATTACAGTGTTTTGTAATGTAAAAAGAATTTTAACATTTGAGTAAAAATATTTGGTGTTTTTTTTTGTGTAAATCTCTTTCTTACCTAACTGTAAAAGTAAGCCAGTAAGCAGTTATGGAGTGTTTCAATTTTCACGATATTGGATTTTTTTACTTTAGGCATATAGTTTGTGCATGGAAAAAATGATGTAATCTCAGTAGTTCGTGAAGTTCGTGGAATTACATCTATTTGCTAAGTTTTATTGAAATCGGTTATCGGAAAGTGTGCGAAACAGGATTAATCCCCTAGTTTGGTGCCCTTAGAGATGGAATATTTTCTTCAAATTTAAATAGGACCACTACTAAGGTACCTTCTTTCCGACAAAAAAGAATCATCAAAATCGGTTCACAAATAGAGTTGTCGCGTAACATACAAAAAACCATACAGTCGAATTGAGAACTTCCTCCTCTTTTTGAAGTCGGTTAAAAATGCACACGAATCAACTGTTCATGAGCTAGCTCTGATAGTTGACTGACGTTTAGTATCTTCTGACCAGCGAATTGCGGCGATTAGGAAAATAATTTTTGTGACATCCGCTGGTTCGCTCCGTGCACAGTTGGCATAGAGTCTGGCACGGTTTGCTAGAAGACGTTGGTTCGAATCCGGCCGGAAAGAATTTTTTCTAATTGTTCGATGTTTGTATTAATAATTATAACAAACTAGTGGAGTAATTTCACAAAAAAAATTAAATATTAATTCAATGCAAATTTAATTACAGTTAACAGCGACATCTCTAGCTAGAGCTGGTAGCTGTAAAGTTACCTAATTGGGTGACGAAATACTTTCACAGATTTCTCATAGATTGCGCTACGGCTAAAAAGTCGTTGAAAATCAAATACAAAGGTCCGACAACAAGCACATAGAAAAATTCGTGTGGTCCGCTGGTTCATTCTGTTGCTTAGTTGGCATTAACGTCTGTCACGGTTTGCTAGAAAACGTTTCGGTTCGAATCCACCGGATCGGAGGAATTTTTCTAAGTGTTCCATCTTTGTATTAATAATTATAACTAAGTAATGGAGTAATTTAACACAAAAAATAATTGAATAAAAATTAATGTTACATAAGGCGTAAATGAAGTTCATGATGAAAAACCCTTATTAGAGATAGCGTTCTATATATTTTTTAAAATTTCAGATTCAAAAGTTTCGGTGAAGTTCTTTGAGTATGTCAATATACAAGCATTTATTAGATCTGGTAGACACCATATCTCTATAGACACTTTACAAGAACAAAGTTATGAGCGGATTCTGGTATACTGAGTGTTCGACATGGTTCTACAATAACGAACAAAGCTACGACGTATAAGGAAATAAATATCTGTAGAGGATCTCGTAATACTTTGGTTATTTCAGTCATGTAATCGTGAGTGTTTCTTCGTCGACAGTACGCGATTTGGGAAAAATTCAAAATAGTTTTCCAATGGGCACGATATTAAAAAAAGTATCAAAGCCAGTAAACTCGAAATTAAAATCTTCAAGAATGCTTCGTGAAAGTGTACCAAACTAATTATAATCTTTATTTTCCCCATAAGGTTGTCCGTTATATGTACATTACATTAATTTAGATCAACATAACAAATCTTCGTTGAGATCGGATCCTGAACTGCTTAAGGCTGACCCCGTTTTTCAAGTCGCTATGTATACCTCTGAAAGAAATAAACAAAAATGACAAATATATTGTAAGAAATAACCTTAGGCAATACAATGTATCTTACTCGGACAAATTTGAAAACAAAGAGCGAAGTAAACAAAATAATTGTCTGTCACGCAATAGGAACAGAAACGCTTGTATGAGAGTGCATGTGTGTTTGTGGTAAGCACGTACGATTCAACGTCTAGACGTCTATTTTGCGTGTACTTGTGTCTTTATCACCAGAAAAATATTAATACCTCATTTACAATTTAATAAAATTAAAAACCCCCAGTTTATTTGTAACGTGTTATTATGTTATTTCATTGACAGACTATTTCAATAACTGATTCGGTTTCGCTGAATTTTATTCTAAGGAGACATTTTGTGACCACTCTCTGGCATTCAAATTTGTTTGGAGGATATAAATAATTAAATTTACTTTTTTATTTACTTATTAACCACCATCTTAGTAACTCAAAAAAACGATTTATAAAGGCAATATTATATGATTTTCAGACACACCATGTCGTGGCATCTATTTCTATTAGCCCGCATTACATCATCAGAAACCAAGAAATGTTCGTGTAATATAACGTGTAGTATTAGTAACTGACGTATATGTAAAACGTGTAAAGCTTCGCGGTATTGTTAGTGCTTAGTTAGTAGATTGTTAGTGTTTACGCAATGCATTCGATATGTATTCGTTTATAATCCGAGACTATACAAATCTAGATAACTCGGAACCACTCCACTCCAAACTCCAATTCGAAACTGATACGAATCGTCGTTATATTAGAATGACCACAACACGAAGTTATATAATGACATCGTTTTAAATTTAGTTTTATGAAGGCATTTTGAATAATTTTTGCATATAATTTATGTAGTCCAGTTATTTTAATGAGGTTTTACTTTGCAAAAAATAAAATTTAAAAGGAACCTATTAATTATTTCGACCAGGTTTCGAAATTATCAAGATATTTATTTTCTTTGATAATTGTCATGATAAATCATCTGATATATATCCAACAATGCTGCCATCCATGCTGATTCATAGTTTTGTCTCTTTGGTTTTGTATAATAAAAATGATTAACAGTGAGAAAACTAAGTAAACATCACGTAAACACAAAGGAAAGTCCGTTAGTTTGTGACTCTGGAGATTGACATTTGACAAATTTGGGTACGTCTCTGATACAAACACATGGCAAGACATTCCTAGCGGTACAATTTTGTCATTCCCATTCAATTATCTTATATACATAAAAAGAGGGATCATCGTTCCAATTAATTTTACAAAATTTAAGATATTATGAAATTATACTTATCAATGATAATTATCACTTCGAACCTTGCTTTCATTACAACTCTTTGTATTTTTATATTAATCACTTCGTTATCAGGGCAATTCAAATTATTGTAGTAATAATAGGAGTAGAAATAATACAAGCTCTAGTTCGTAAATGATATTTTTAAAAGTATATAGAGTTTAGTATAACAAACTCTTTTGCATTGGTGGTACAATAGACTGTACTAATTAAATATTCAGATAATATATGTACATATGTAATGTATACTTTTTTCGGTCTTATTATTCGCATCGTTCTGGGAATCACATTAAGTTCGCCACAGGGCTAAGACCCCTAGGTCATGTATCGAAATTACCACAATGAGAATAAATCCCTACTTACGTGTTACTTTCAACACAAGATATACGTACATTTATATAGTGCTTTTCATCAGTGTTGTTGCGAATTTCAGCATCCGCATCCGCATCGGCACGTAATTTGCATAAATTAAAACATAGAATAGAATAGACATTTATTGCAACGCCACAACACATAGATACAAAAAAAATAATTGATACCACTTAGACAAGCAAAACAAAACAAAAAGACGTAATTAAGAAAATTAAAATAAAATAAAATAAGACAATAACAAACAAAGAGCAAAACAGAAAAATACTAAATATAACAACTACAAATGTTGTACTGTCATGTGTGCGGTTATGCACATGGTGGCATAGGTGTATGCAAAATGACTTCATTCAGCTTATGCCACCGCCGCAATTGACTGTGGTGCTGGTTTTCAATAAGCCATGAGCTGAGATGAGTGACAGACGCGTGTATCGCAAAATAAAATAAACTAAAATAAACTACTTAAATAATTGCATATGTGTTCTTTGTACGTTGTGTTAATGCTGTGTATTATATTATAGATCGCAAAAGTACTCAAATATAGCAAATATTTATATATATATATATATATATATATATATATATATATACCTACTGTGTGCGTTTATAGTGTGGTGACGTAATTACATAATAAATAAAATTATACAACTCGTTTGCTCCGAGTTGGGTTAGACGAAAGATGCGCGGACTGACGCACGGGAGGGGTGGGCACGCTATTTGACAACCGGCACTTTACCGATCACACGTTTGTATTGTTTAATGCAACTTACTCCGTTGCGTTGTAAACAAGTTTCGTCCTCCGTCGTCGTAGGTATTTACTACGCATAATAGCATGCAATCTCATATACCATAACAGGTACGTACCATTTTTATCACAATAATTGTAGAATATCATACACAATTTTATTTTATATTGAATAGAATATTAATTAAATAGTATGAGAATGAAATAGTATACATAGTATAATTGAGTAATATAATTGCGGTAATAAGAAAGTAAATAATTAATGACATTTTTCAGAAACAAACAACCAAATTTATTATCTCCATATAGGCGCATATTGCACGTGTCCCATCCCGCAAATAAAGCAAAGAGAACGATTACTGCCGCGGACCAATACCTTTAGTCGAAAACAGTGCGGTAAGTGCCCAGGTTAACTTAAACTGCATTATTTTGGATATCTAACAGATGTTTTTTTATATTTGCGTTAAACGTGTGCACTGATTTCAGACTACGTAATGGCGGTGGCAGCAAAACATTCCATATTTTCGCTGCGGCAAATATGAAACTACCGCGGAATGCGGTAGTGCGACAGCGCGGCAGGACCAGCGACCAAGCTGATGCTCTGGTGAAGGCAGTTTTTAAGTCGCGGGACCACATCAACTTCTCGGCCAGATAAGGCGGAACTTTGTGTTTTATGACCCCAAACAGAAGTGTAGCTAGGTGCAGATCTCTTCTCGCTTTCATTTTTAAAATATTTCATTGTTTTTGTAAGGGGTTACGTGCGTGTGTGGTGGTATGTTAAAGATGAACCTCGCGCAGGCATTTTGCACTCGTTGTATCATTTGTTGCGTGCGCTGTAATAGTCGTGGCCCATACACAATGTCCATGTAATTAAATTTAGAGAGTACCAGTGATTCACATAATTTGATTCGAACAGCCTCATTAAGGTGATTTCTTATATTATATAACACTTTTAATCTATAGAAACAATTTCTAATGACGCCTGACACATGCTTTTCAAAACGTAGCTGTTCATCCATAAGGAGACCAAGATTACGAGCCTCACTTACACGCTCAATAATTTCACCCCTGATCGCTAGAGAAATTCTGTAACTTGTAATTTATGCTGTTTGTTTGTTGCCTTGTACCTAGCACCATATATTTTGATTTATTACCATTTAGTACTAACGCATTTGATTCCGATCATGTAGCTATACGTTCTAAATCCTTATTTATCTTACACACGGCTGCAAGAGTATCACCTGGTTTGCATGATATGTAAATCTGCATATCATCAGCGTACATATGATATTTACAGAATTTAATATGGTTTATCACATTTGCACTGTAGATGATAAAGAGGATAGGGCCTAAAATAGAAACCTGCGGCACTCCGCGCATGACGTCACGTGACTTAGACAGCAGCTTTGATCCAGACTGGTTGGAAATTTCGACACACTGAGTCCGATTTCTCAGATAGCTATCAAATCACTTGATAGTAGACTGGCTAAAACTGTAGAAGTGTAATTTTGCTAATAACATATTAATATTTATGCAGTCAAAGGCTCTGGAAAAATCAAGTAGCGTCAGCAATGTGCCCTGACCACTGTCTTGCGCGGATAGAATGTCGTCAACAACTTGGACCATTGCAGTTGTCGTACTATGTTTTTTTCTAAACCCAGACTATACAGTAGGAAGAACTTTATTGCTTTCTAGAGAATTAGTGACTTGTTTGACTACAATAGTTTCCAGGACCTTCGACACGCAAGGCAATATGCTTATAGGCCGGATGTCTTTTAGGGTAGTTGGGTTATTATTTTTAGGAATAGGCCTTATTAGTGCGTGTCGCCAATCTGTTGGGAAAGTGTTCGTTTCAATGGATCTGTTCACCATAGCTGTAATAACTGGTATCTGCTGTAATAACCATAGCTCAATTCTAATGAACATAATTATAACGTTGATGTAGAATCGAAACGGTAACGAAAAAACGTCAGAAGTTTCGTAAAATACGTTGATTTTTTTTCATGTACACCATTATTATTACTTCCTATATATATAAGTGTATAGATAAATTATAATAAATTTAAAGTTTGTACAGAAAATAAATTTAAATATGAAAATTGGTTTCTTATTGTGGGGAGTTGTTACAATCCCGAAAGCCCCCTACCTACCAAAGATTAAATACTAAAGATTAAACAGTATATTATATTTATGTTTTTCACCTCACTAGCTCGGAAAGGCTTTTTTTCTCATTCGAAATCTGCGCGCAAAAACGTTTTTGGCTAGCCTGGAAAAGGTTTTTGAAATTCGAACTTGACGATTGACTGTGGTGCACCATTGACCTTATTGGTAGGTCAATGTGGTGCACCTAATTTTATTTTCGATGAAAAAAAAAAAGATAATGACACATCCAACTACGCGATTTGTCGTACATAGCTTATTTATGTAGGTAATATTAATCCGTTGCTATATATTAGAATAGAATAGATGTTTATTGCAACGCCTCAATACGTAGCTACTAAAAATAATATTGATACCACTTAGACAAGCAAAACAAAATTAAAATATAAAAAAAACAAAATAAAATAAGACAAAACAGACAAAAACAAAAAAAAAGTAAATATAACGACTACAAATGTTGTACCGTCATGTTTGCAGTTGTGGCGTACGTAAAAGGACTTCATTCTGCTTATGCTACAGCCATAATTGACGCTGAAGTGGCGCTTTTCCAATGAGCCCTGAGCTGAGATGAGTGACGGGCATGTGTGTCCCAAAATAAAATAAACTAAAATTAATTGCTTAAATATTTGTGTATGTGTTTTTTGTACGTTGTGTTACTGCTGTGTGTTACATTGTATATTTAAGTACTTCTGCGATATTACAGATCGCAGAAGTACTTAAATATAGCAAAAAATATATAAATATACCTACTGTGTGCGTTTATAGTGTGGTGTCGTAATTACGTAACAAATAAAATTATACAACTCGATCGCTCCGAGTCGGGTTAAGATGCGCGACGAAAGATTTTATTCTTATTATTGTTGACATTAAATTGACCATGATAACTACTTGTGTTTATTAAAATATTGTAATTTGTCGAAGAACTAAAATAATTTCAATAATCTCATAGTCACACAAAATAAAAGTACAAGCAAGAATAAAAATTGATGACGTGTAAATTCAGAACGCTTCCGAAGATAAACTTATTGTTCTACTTCAAAACTGATTCTTTATAGTTCAACTGTTTTTCTTTCATCTACCATTTTCCTCGCTATAGTGAGGTGAAAAGTTATGTGTTTCGCTCAGCAGCAAAGTTGTTTTGTGTCTCGTGTCTTGAAACCCTCGCTATTCCTGAGCATAGGAATCTATTTTTGAACCACTCGCCTCCCTCGTTCGTTTCAAGCTTAGCTTCTTTCGCTTGCTCAGGTTTCAATACAAGCACTTGCGTCAAACAACAACTTTGCAGCCTTGCATAACAAATACTATTTCTAAGACAGAGTAGAATAACGTTTTCTGTCATGTCGATAGTTTTATATATTATTAATTGGAGGGTATATTTATGGATTAACAGTACTTTTGTTGACTTGAATTTCTTACTTTTTATGAATCGTAACTTATATTCAAACAAGCTGACTTCGTCTGCGTAGAATAAGTACTAGCCTGTAAATAATTTTCATAGTTTTATTGGTTCTCCACATACAAATTTCATTCCCTTTTTCACCCTCTTTAAAATTTGTTTTTGTAACAAAAAGTAGCCTATGTCCTTCTTCTAGGCCCCACCTGTCTCTGTACCAAAATTCAGAAGTTTAGGTGTGAAAACGTAACAGATAGAGTCACTTTTGTATTTATAATATTAGTTTGGATGAAATAAGTTCGGATATTTATTTCGTAAACGAAACTAATCATCGATAGTCGATAAAATATTTATCGACAGCAATCACTAGCTCCATGTAAGCTTGTAAATTGCACATTTGCCATCCAAAAGGTTGTCACAGACATTTGTGACGTTGCAGAAAAAAAAACTCGGTAAGTTTTCCCCGCAGCGTCCGAGCGTTATTATATGCCCATAAAATGCAATTTATTTCATTCTTGCAATACAATTAATTGAACATTCTATAAAAAAAAATTTTATTCATTTTGTTCTACCACTACGCTATTACCATTACACTTTTATATTACTTTCTATGTTTATTGTCTCTAATATTTCGACCAAGGGACTTGAATCCAAGGTCATGAAATAAATAAAGTAAAAAGAGTACTGTTATTTTAGTCCATTACACTACCAGAGCAACGGGTGTTGTATGACCATTCAGAGTAATAAATAGAGTTGCAACGAATATTCGGTTACTATTCGGTATTCGGCTTATTCGGCCTATTTTTTACTATTCGGCCGAATACCGAATATTAAATCACTATTCAGCCGAATACCCAAAAATAGGAGGAAGATATAAGAAAGTACAGTAAATTATCACAAATAGTTACTTCTATGAGATCAAAAAAGTTAATACTTAACGAATCAAATGAACACTACCTACTTGTTATGTAATTTTGTCATGAAATCACAATTAAATAAACGATAACAAAATCAAATAACGATATCAAAATCTTAGTACTTATTATTTGCAAATGAAAATAAAATTAAGTTTTAGAAAGTTAATCAAACTGAAGTGAAATAAACAATTACTTTCTTCGTTAAGGTGTCGTAAATTTGAATTATAAACTTGAAAATAAAATTTTCTTTTTTGTTTCTTTTTACAAAATCATGCATCATTACTAGTTTAATTTACCTTTTTTATATATATGCATGTATAGCCATCTTTGCTATAATGCGGTTTGCGCGCCAATTTTCGTAGGAACATTAATCAGGCCGAATAGTTTGGCCGAATATTCGGCTATTCGGCCTCGCTCCGAGCCGAATATTCGGTATCCGGCCTGAAGGCGAAATACTATTCGTTGTAACACTAGTAATAAACACCAGTTTATTTCTCTCGTCGTTGAAAAGTAAAGGTATTTTTTTTTGTGTATAACGTCAAGTGACGGGACGAACAAGCCATGCGCCTGATAGTAAGCTACACGTTTGTCCATAACAGTTACAGTGCCACTCAGAGCTTTAAATTGCAAAGATCTGAAGGGCACTACCACTGCGCCCGTCACCCTGAGACATATAATAATAATAACACACACACTCAACATAGCCCCGTACTAGGGAAACCCTGTATCGCGGGTACCATGGACACACACATAGAGTAGGTCATACAAATATTTCTCCCGGCTCGGGAATCGAACCCTGGGACCTCTGCGTGGCAGTCCGGCATGGTAACAGATGCCTCTGTTAAACATATGTTGACAAGTCTTGTCTTGTCAAGTCTTGTGCCTGTAATTTCACCAGCACCCTTATCCTTCAAAACCGGAACATAGTAATGCTGACATTACTGCTTGGCGGCAGAAATAGGTAAGATGGCAGTACTACACTAGAAGAACTCTTTCACAGGGAGCTCTACTGCTTATAAAATTTCCCAAATTCGGCATCTATATTTCGGTATATATACAAGATCCCTATTTCCTATTATTTCATATTATTTTTCTTTTCTTTTACTCTTAGAATAGCTCGTGTAATATTCTTTTAAGAGCGCACGTAAGTTTAATGTAAAACCAATATGGTTAATGGGTAGTAAAATCTACAAGCAATTTTAACGAAGTATATTCGAACGGAGATACTTTCTTCCTATCTTCAAAGTAGAACATAACTCATAACAGTGATAACAAACAACTTTTAGCAAAGCAATACCTTTCATTATGCTATAAATAGCAAATTAGGTCAAAAAGGTTTGTGCTATTAGTAGAATTTTTGTTATGAGTATTTGGCCGAAATTTCTTTTGGGTTCAGATTCTATCAACTCTATTTATTTTGTGAATTTAAATTATTTTTTCTACCATAAGTATATTATCATGAATATGTACGTACGCGTACTTATTCTACATTTGTTATGAATATCGTGATAGTCTTTAATCGGCTTGCAATTCTGCATAATTGTTTTGATTGTACATCTTATAGTACATTATTGCAGAAGCCGGGAAATAAGGGATTGCTCGACGAGTATGAGTTACAAGCACGAGCGAAAGCGAGGCCTTGTACTAATACGAGTCAAACAATCGCCGTTCCAGCCGAGGCATTTATAAAATTTTGCTCAAAAAATATGAGTAAATAATAAAATACTAAAGAGAGGAAGATGTTTAATAGAAAAAGTAAAAAAAAACGTTAAAAACAATATTTCACGTGTGACAATTGCTAAAAGAAAATGTTACTGATTTTTACAGGTACTACATTAATAAGTCCCTTAGAATAATAACGCATAGAATGATAGTTTCATATCAAGCGAACTGTCACAAGTGAGGCAAAAATCAAATTCATGTAGGCGTAAGCAACTTGTATCTACGCTCGTCTGCACGCATACAAATATATGTACAAGTAATGATGCCATGGAATAACATTTCCCTCAAAAATGGGGAAATTCTATCTTGCTTAACTCATCATTAAGTTAAAGGTGCGTACAGATTTGCCCGACATTGTCGATCAGGTGCCTACAGATATGCTCGGTTTTGTCGATCGTTACTGTCGATTGACAATGTCAAGTGACAAGAATTTTCAAAAATTTATTTTTGGTAATCCTTATGGAAATGGCATTTATACCTGAATACACGATGACGGACACGACTTTTCAAATAAATGCAATATGGGAATCATTTTCGAGGTATTCGAGGTGCTCATTACGAATATGGCACTCATTTCTAAATCCAAGATGGCGGGCACGATTTTTCGAATAATGGCAAGTTGGGTATCGTTTTCAAGGTATTTGGGGGTGCTCATTACGAATATAGCATTTATTTCGAAATCCAAGATGGCGGACACGAGTTTTCAAATAAATGCAATATGGGTACCAGTTTTGAGGCATTTGGGTGTGCTCATTACAAATATGGCACTTATTTCTAAATCCAGGATGGCGGGCACGATTTTTCAAGAAAATGCTATATGGGTATCATTTTCGAGGTATTTGGGGATGCTCAATGTGAATATGGCACTATTTGTAAATCCAAGATGGCGGGCGCGATTTTTCGAATAATGGCAAGTTGGGTATCGTTTTCGAGGTATTTGTTATAAGTTACTTCCTTGTGGAATGTTAGTATCTATTTTATGTTTGTCTGACGTATTTTTACACTCATTTACCGCACATTTCGTCATTTTTAGCTAAAATTGTTGAGCTATTCGCGGTACAAGTTGACCTTGAGCACTGACGGCCCGCCCGCTCGTGTAGGCCCATTGAGAGCGCTTCAATTTGCCTCACTTAGCGTGTGCGGACTAGGTTTCTATGCGTTATTATTCTAAGTAAGTACCCATATTTTATTATATTATATTATTATTATTATTACTCTATTTTCGTTATCGCTCTTCTCACTAGCACTCATTTTCGCGACCAAAATACCAAAAAGACGAAAAAAGAAAAGAATATCAGAATACTTTAGTTTAAATGTTACCGTCATTTTCTTTTTAAGTAAGCGATTTGGGTAGGTATTTCTAATTCTCGCAACCTTAGAATAATAACGCATAGAAACCTAGCCCGCACACGCTAAGTGAGGCAAATTGTAGGACGCCGTATAGGCCTACATGAGCGAGCGGGCAGTCAGTGCTCAAGGTCAAGTTGTACCGCGAACAGCTCAAAGATTTTTGCTAAAAATGACGAAATGTGCGGTAATTGGGTTTAAAAATAGATCAGACAAACATAAAATAGACACTAACATCACATTCCACAAGGAAGTAACTTGTTTCAACTTGTATTTTTATGTAAATATTCACTAAAACAAAAAAATAATTTCGTTGCAACAAGATACGAAAATGTTGCAAAGTAACTGGTTTTTTCTCCCCATTTTGCTATTCTGTTTCAAAATATTTATATTACGTAATTTTTGAGAATAGGCAATATCGCGACGTTTGCAAAATTTCTACAAATGTACACCGCCGCAACAACATTGTCGGGAATTTACGTTAGCTATTTCTACGAAATATATTTAGTATTTGCCTTCATTAGTTTCATGTGAAAAATCATTATTCTTGTTCATCATACACTCATTTTAAAAAATTATCTTGGCCAGACTCAAAAGTTCGTAACTAAAATTATTTCAGGGAACTAACACTGACTAAAAAGTCATCGTCAGTTCTCCAAAATCGTGTATAAATAACTTTCAGGTTCAGGTTCTTTATTGTTATCGTGTACTTTTCATGTAAACATACCCACAGATAATATCAGGCTATTTATATAGGTATTCAAATTCGATAGTCGCGCTTAAACTCGCACGTAGGTTTTTCAAAAATGTATTTTTGGTAAACCATAAGGAAATGGCATGTATATCTGAAGACAAGATAGCGGGCAAGACTTCTAATTCTTCTTCTTCTAATTCTTCGCCATCTTGGATTTAGAAATATGTGCTAAATTCGGAATGAGCAGCCCCAAATACCTTGAAAACGACAACCAACTTGCTATTATTCGAAAAATCGTGCCCGCCATCTTGGATTTAGATATTAGTGCCATGTTCTTAATGAGCACCCCCAAATACCTCGAAAACGACACCCAGCTTGCTATTATTTGAAAAGTCATGTCCGCCATCTTGAATTTAGAAATAAGTGCTATATTCCTAATGAGCACCCCCGAATACCTCGAAAATGATACTCATATTGCATTTATTTC